>NW_020954556.1:40970552-41204393 GCF_900497805.2 Vombatus ursinus | reverse complement strand
ATAGATAGATAGATAGATAGATAGATAGATAGATAGATAGATAGATATAGATAGATATAGATATATATAGATATAGATATAGATATAGATATATTTTACTGATGGAAACAGGGCCTTTTCTTCTTAAAACACATTAGTTTTCTGAAAGTTACTGATAAAGAAATTTTAAATATGGCAAACTAAAAAATAGCATCTATAAAATAAAAAGGAGACTAGAAACTGAAACTCTCAGGAATTTGCAAGAGACAAAATTCAGGAATGAAACCAAGGATAAATTCCATAATCTCAGATATCTATAAGCAAATTAACAGCCTATGAACAATAAGTCAGTGAACCAGAAATATGTATATAAGAAGCCACAGTCATATTATAAGTATTCCTGAATTGTGGGTTTTGGGATTAGATTGTTGTTGTTGTTGTTGTTGTTTTGTTTCTTTTTCTTGTGGTTCTCTCATTGGTTCTAATTCTTCTTTACAACATGACTAATGCAAAAATATTTTTAATATGAATGTATATGTAGAGCCTACATCATATTGTGTGCCATCTTGGAGAAGGAGGAAGGGAGGGAGGGAGAAAATTTAAAACTCAAAAGCTGATAAAAGTGAATGTTGAAAACTGAACATAAATTAATTAATTAAAAAAAGAAACTATGAAAAATGATAGAACTGTCAGCTACCTGGGTTCAAATATCTTCTCTGATTTTGATATTTTTGTGACCTTATCCAAGCCACTTTTCATTTTTGTGTCTAACATTATTTAATTATAAAATGAAATGGTAATAGGTAATCTTTTCTAAGGTTTCTTATAGCATTAAATTCTTTGTACTCATCTAGGTAAATGAGTATATATATAAGTTTTGCCTCAAACTTGTTATATGAATTTGAAAAGTTTGGCCATATTTGTGATTGTATTTTAGATTCATGCCTCCAATTTCTCTGCACCTTGGTAATACTCTCCATTGTGTAAGAGCACTTTATAATCCACCTATATTGAGTGTCAAAAGTAATTCCTTAATTGTTCATTTCTCCTTTTTTTGCTGATAGTGCAATTAGGGTGATCATGTGACAAGTTATTACTGCCAACTAGTGGTCTCATTACCCAATAATATAAATGATCACATTTCTATCTACATTTGTAAATATTTTATCAACATTTAAATAGTGCTCACATTGTATTGAAACACCTTGATTATACATTCACACATGCACACATAAATCAACTAATAAGTATTTATTAAGCTCCTACCATGACCAAAATTACATAGTCCCTGCACTTAAAGAAATAGCATTCTGTTTCCAGAGAGAGTATGCATATATATACACATTTGAATTAATTACTACATAATGTTCTAGGAGGGAGGCAGTAGTAGATATGGAGAGGGAGAGGAGGGTAGTATGGTAGTGATAAGTGGGGAGACACAGTATTAAAGCTATGGGAAAATTTTTTTTCCAAAGGTAAAAAGATAGAAAATGGAATGCTAATTAATTATGTGAGGAATAGCAGTGTGTGTGTGTACGCATGTGCACACACATTTATAAGACTGTATGGAAGAATGGATAGAAAGCTGTAAGGAACAATTGAGTACAAATCTCCCCTTTGCCCCATATAGGTTATGTGACCCTGGGCAAGTCACAATATCTCAGTACTTCAGGAAACTGTAAGATCATACATTGTATAGAAGGTACTCTACTGAATTGGGAGAGTAGGTTATTTACCAGGTGTTCTCTATATTTAGGAAATCACAATCTTCGTGTATATAAATAAATAGAAAAATGGATAAAGAAAGCAAGAAGAAAGAAAAGAAAGGAAGGAAGGAAGGAAGGGAGAAAAGAAGGAAGGAAGGGAGGAAGGGGAGGAAAGGGAAAGAATACACTCAGAAATCCTGTTTTCCTTAAACTATGTACCAAAAGTGTATCAGAAGTAAGTGTTTAAAAATTGAGACAAAAAAATGAGAGGCCTAAGAGTTTGTGCAACTACTTCTCAATCAGTCCTGAGACACGGGTAGGATTCACTTTGGGTAAAGTAACCTCATTCAGGCCTACTATATTAGACACAAACCTTCCTCTGACACCTTAAGGAATATAGAGTTATTTTCAAATTAACTGTTAGTGTAATAGTTTTGTTGCCTTTTCAATGTACATTCTTATATTTAATAAGACCTGAAAGAAAAGGCAAAAGGTCCAGCTACTATGTGAAAGGCTGATTTTGATGACTTTCAGGTCATGGCATTAGCATGAAGTACCAGAAATCTAGTGAAAATATGTCCCTGAGGTCCCAACCCAATTTAACAGATATAAGGAATTGGAATAACAGCCTCATATTATGGAAACGTTTGATACTTCCAGTAGTTAATCAAAATCAATAGAACTTCAAAAAGAACAGTCCTTTCAGCTGAAAGAACAAAGAGTTGCAGATTTTTGTACTGACACATCTCACATAAAATCATGTGATTTTTGTTCACTTACCTCATGATTACTGACCCTAGCATTTTCAAATGCAATTTGTTCCATATGAAGAAAGGAACATGATGTAATAAGCAGTGTATTGAATTTGGAATAGGAATATCTGGGCAAATATCCTGCCTTACTGAGGGAGAGGAATTAGCATTTATATAGCATCTACTATGTTCTGGGTCCTGTGCTAAATGACTTACGAATATTTCAATTGGCCATCACAGCAACTCTAGGAGGTAGGTGCTATTAAAATCTCCATTTTACAGTTGAGGAAACTGGGGCAAACAGAGGTTAAGTGACTTGCCCAGGGTCATGCAAGCTAGTAAGTGTCTGAGGCTTTATTTGAACTCAGATTATCCTGACTCCAGGCTCAGCAGAGCCTAGATGATAGTGCTACAGCAATGACACTTTGCATAGGGCTGAAAGATTGAATCTCTCTAAATTGTCACAATGCATTCTAAAGACCAAGGAGGTGGTAAAAAAAAAATTGTAAAATACTGCAAGTCACTAGAACTATCAGTCAGTGAACTTGATTTTGCTGGCCAAAACGTCTCTTTGGATATGATTTGATCAGAACAAGACATAGAAATGCAGTGTAACATCCAGTATTTGGACTCTATTTCCAGTGGAGTTGTCTATCATTGCATGTTGTTTACTGATGTGTCATCAAGAAAACATGAGATTATCCCAAGTAATTTCATTAATGGGTAGACTCATGCACTAAGAAGAATTCCACAGTGATATTTGCTCCTGTCTAAAAGCCATGTGTGCACTATCTTTATGTGTTAATTGTCCCTTTAAGTTTCTTTTGTTTTGAAAGTTTCTTTTGCAATCACTATATTTCCATCTTCATGCCTGGGGACAGAAACATCCCCCCCTTCTCACTTCCCTGCCAATGTTCCACACAAGACAAGAGCACCATGCTTTAACAGAGGCACATATGTTCAAAGATGAAACATTGAAATGTAAGTCTTTTATATGGACCTGCAGCATGCTGTTTACTTGAAATTGAGAGTCTGGTAAGTGAAGCTTTCAACATTTTGAGTTAACTTCCTTTTGTCTAAAACAAAAATGGCTTTTCACTTCTCACTAAGACTCACTGTTCATTGCAAGATGAAAATTTGTGTCTACCTATTTCAGAATGCCTCCAGCACAAGAACTAACAAAGCTACTGAACTTTTAAAGCAATACACAATTCCGACAGTGATCACTGCAACCTCATCTGTTCTGCAAGGTTATTTTCTGTTGTGTTTGCATATGGGTGTGACAAAGAAAGAAAAAAGAAGTCATAAATATGCAAGGATACCTGCACAGGAAGAAATGAACAAGATGTCAGAAGAAGGCAGAAAAGGTGAGAAAATGTAATATAAGGAAAGAAAATTGAAAGGAAAGAAGGAAGGGAGGAAGGAAGGAAAAAAAGAAGGGAGGAAGGAAGGAAGAAAGGAAGGAAGGAGGAAGGAAGGGAGAGAGGGAGAAAGGGAGGAATCATAGAAGGAAGGAAGAAAGGAAGGGGAGGAAAGGAAGGAAGGGGAGGAAAGAACTGGAAACATACCCATAAGCAAACAAATTTCAAGTTGAAGCCATAGAACCCTAGGATACTGGAATTCAGTTTTCTTTTATTACCTAAAACCAAGTAGAGTGGATTAACAAATGGATGAAGAAGTAGAGTGATTTTTGAGTTACCATTGTTGGCTTTGAGTCCACTCTTTCCATGTCTGTGAGTGTGTGTGTGTGTGTGTGTGTGTGTGATATCAACAAGAAGGTAATCAAAATAAAAAAAAATCTAAATTGTATACCTCCACCTCAACCCATAGCTTGCTTTTGCCAAATTTACAAGGGTTCCTGTCCTAGCTCTATGAGTCTTTGAATGAATGAAGGCTATTGGAGGAACTTATGAACCTGGAAAAGTAAAAAGAGGCTTCTATACTGAAGTGCTAGTGGTGGTACTTTGTCTTGGATTCACAGACTGTCAAAGCTGATAAGTACACACACTCATAGGGTAACTTTTCATTGAACTGAGCAGTCTCATTTAGAATTCTTCCAGTGAAGATTTTCTCATATCTGTGCAGACATCCCTAAGTGAGAAAATAAAGCTGGGTGAGCACTTATTATGCCACTGCCAATAAGCTAATTAAAAAGCTTACATCACTTTCAATGCCGAAAAAGATCTGATCTACTAGTTAGCAAGGTCACTGGCAGAGTAGGCCATCAAAACAACAACAAGAAAGCTTGCTCTCAAACATATGACTTTACATAGCATATTTCAGGGTAAGATGTACACAGATGAATAAAAAAAGGCAATTTGAGCTCAAGGAAATCACTAACAATTAGGTGAATCCTGAAAAGCTATCATAGGAGTTAATACTTAAGTTAAAACTTGCAAGAAGCTAAGGATTCTAAGAGTGAGAGGTGAGAAGAGAGTTCATTACAGCTATGTCTCATGGATCAGAATCCCCTATGGACTATCAGTTCATGTGGTGAGATTTTGAACCTTGATTCCCATGGAGATTAGTTTCTCTCCCTTTGGCTCATGGTTCTCTGCAATAGGTTACTCTGGGTATAAGTACAGGATAATACTTAGGTATGACTTGTGTCTAGGTTTCCCCATGGGTAAATAAGAAAGCCCTTGTTTCTAATACAGGTATTCAACATGCAATGTGAGTATTTTATTTGAGACAGCCTTTATTTCTTCCACCATAGAAACTAAATCAATGAATATTCTCTATTCATTTTCCAGACAGAGTAACTTAGAGTAAGATCATGAAGCATTGGCAAAGTGTATATCTCCTGGCCCTTCATGATCTGGCTTTGATCCTTCACAGTCAGTGGATAGAGCACAGAGCCTGGGGTCAGGAAGAAATGAGATCAAATCCTGTCCCATAGAAGCCTGCCTCAAATGTATTAACTGTGGGGATCAGAGTAAATTATTTAAACTATCCACCTTTTTTGACCAGACTTATAGGTTCATAGGGCAGCAAGCTGATGCTTGCTAAAGTTAAAGTGCCAGAACTGAAGTCATGAAGACTTCTCTTCCTGTGTTCAAATTTGTCTTCAGACACTTTTTAGCTGTGTGATCCTGGGCAAGTGTCTTCATCCTGTTTGTCTCAGTTTCCTCATCTGTAAAATGGGCTGGAGAAAGAAATGGAAAATCACTCTAGTGTCTTTACCAAGAAAACCCCAAATGGAGTCACAAAGAGTCAGACATGATTGAAACAACTGAACAACAACAACAACCTACCCTTTAGGGAGATCACTTCAACAACTGAGTGGAGGACAGATTGGTGTGGAGAAAGGATTGTGTCAGGAGTCCTAATAACACAGGTGCAATACAATCAGTGTCTCTGATAAAGGTCTCATTACTAAAATATGTTCAGAACTGAGTCAAATTTGTAAGAATAAAAGTCATTCCTCAACTGATAAATGGTCAAATGATAAGAACAGGCAGTTTTCAGAGGAAGAAATTAAAGCTATATATAGTCATATGAAAAAAAATATTTTAAATCACTATTGATTAGAGAAATGCAAATCACAACAATTTTGAGGTACCACATCATACCTATCAGATTGGATAACATGACAAAATAGGACAATGATAAATGTTGGAGAAGATATTGGAAGATTGGGACACAATGGATTGTTGGTGGAGTTGTTAACTGATCTAAACATTCTGGAGAACAATTTGAAACTACGCCCAAAGGGCTATAAAGTTGTGCATACTTTTTGACCAGGCAATACCACTTATAGGTCTGTATCCCGAAGAGATAGAAAAATGGGAAAATGACCCACATGTACAAAAATATTTATAGCAGCACTTTCTACTGTGGCCAAGAATTCGAAATTGAGGAAATGCTCATCAATTGGGGAATGGCTGAATAAGTTGTGGTATATGAATGTAATGGAATACTGTTGTGCTATAAGAAATGATGAGGAGGAGGACTTCAAAAAAACCTGAAAACATGTATATGAACTGATGCTGAGTGAAATGAGCAGAACCAGGAGAACACTGTACACAGTAACAGCCATACTGTGCAATGACTGACTTTGATATACTTGTCTCTTCTCAGCAATGCAAGGATCTATGACAACTCCAAAAGCCTCATGATGGAAAATGCTATCCAAATCCAGAGAAAGAACTATGGAGTCTGAACGCAGATGGAAGCATACTATTTGCTCTCCTTTTCCTTTGTTGTTTTGTTTTATTTCTTCTTTCTAGGGGTTCCTCCCAATAATTCTAATTCTTCTTTACATCATGACTAATGGGAAAATATGCTTAATATAAATGTAAAAAAATGCAGGTGCAAACTGTAGAGGGGCAGTGTCAGAAAAGAGAAAGGTATATATATTAGAGATACTACAAAGATAAAATAATCAGGAGTAACCCAGCCTATAAAGTGTCAGTGTTTAAGTCTCTTTCCATGGGAAAAACCCAGTAATTTCATTATGGAATGCATAAAATCAATCAGAGATTCCCCTTTCTTTATCAGTTTATTTACCATAGTTAGGCCTGTTCAACTCTCCTAGGAGATTTAGTCAAGTTTATGATTATGCTGATAGAACTTTGAATCAACTACTTCCACTCTATCATAGTGTCTCATAGACCCATAGATATATTAATTTGTGTATGTATAAATATATAATATATATCATATATGAATATGAAAATAAATACTGAATTACTTATCCATCTTTTAAAAATATGAATAGTTAGATTTTTGAAAAAATGTATATTGTTCAAACTATGATAGAATATAGCCAGTTCATATTGGTACATCAGTGATTTAATTAAATGATTATATTGGTTCATCATTGATGGCTGTAAGTGAACTGGATCCAGAAATAAATAAGAACAGCTTTAATTGCCTTTAAAACATTTCTTAGTGGTTTTAATGATCCAAACCTCCCCTCAAAAGCACACCTTTTAATTTCAGTATTCTTTCAGTTGTCATGTATAGCTAAAATCCCATGAATAATTAGATTTGAGGCCACATAAAAATCAATATAGGCTTACATGTTGGGCATGAGTTGTCTACAACATATTACCAGTGAAGAATTTCTTAGGAAAAATTGTAAATATGTCTTCGGAGACTTACATCATTGAAAAAAAGGAAATGGCTGTTTTATAATGAGAACAAGGAATTGCTGAGGAAAACCTTCACTTCCTATGGGTATTAATTTAATGTGAAGGCATCTAGAGGATATTTCCAGCCAGATTGGAATATCCTAAGGAGGATTTATGTAAGGATATGGATAGTATTTACTCATGAAGAAAATTCATAACTGCCTTCAGGTAGGCAATATTGGAATGAAATGTTGAAACTTATTGTGTATGCTATCGAGCATATTCTCAGTAAGATTCTGGTGAATAATCCTACCTAAAATATCATGGGTGAAGTTATTTGCTTCATATCACCTTGGACTACAAGAACATAAAAAAAACTGTGTAATAACATTGAATCATAAATAATAATAAGATCAGTACAGGTAAGGGTTTATTTCCAAAAGAAAATAAATGAAATCTTGAATATTCTCTGATTGAAGAAAATCATCTCTTCAGAGTCATATGGAATAATTGCTTTCACACCATCACTGTTATCTGTAACTAGTTCTCTAGTTTTACAAACAGTTTTTCCCCCTTTCTTCTACGGTGGAAGATTTTTTGGTGAAGAAAATTTAAAAATTCAGGTTGGATAAAGGGACAACTAAAAGTTATATTTGTTGCTTTTTGAACAAGTATGCTGCTGAACTATTGATTATTATATAAATTGAGTTATAGAAACATCTCTATTAGTATGCTGTAATGTTTTATATTCAGCTCTATCTTATTTGTATTTATGACTTGAATTCAGAACATAGAATACTTAACAAGTATATAAATGACATGAAGGTAAGAGAGAGATCTAATACATTTAGTGATACAACTAGGATTAAAAAAAATAACATCTTAGCAAACTGAAACAATGGGCTAAATCTTAGAAAATTAATTCTAGTACTAATTAATTTAAAGATCTGCGATTTACATATGATCTAAAGAACCAAAGAACCTATAGTAGCTCTTATGAAAAAAGATGTAGGGACTTTTATTGACCACAAGTTCAATAGAAGTCAACAATACAATATGACTGCCCGAAACCCCACCCTAGTGTTATCTTTTATTGTATTAAAAAATATACACTATCTAAACCAATGGAGAGTAATAATCCCATTGTACTTTTGAATTTACTTGGCATATTTCATTCAGTTAAAATTTAACATTTGGCCCTTTTTCTCAGAAATGAATTTCGTTATCACAACCATCATTATGATCACCTAAACAAAGAAAAAAAAAACACTCCTAATTCAAAGGTAAGATAGACCTTAGAATATTTAAGGTAATGAAATCAAATATTAATCTTCAAGCAATGAATTCAATGCTATTCAGTTGAATTTAGGTAGATGCTACCTCAATATAAATCAAATCTTTCTAATAAGGAGAGTTGTTTAAAAGTTGGAAGGATTGTCATCAGGTAGAGAGTTGCTCAGGACTATAAATGTTACAAGACACGTATCAATGGAATAAGAATTTAAAAGTCAGATGTCTTAAATCCAAATGTTACTTTTGTGCTGAAATTTACACTGTGAAATTATATTTGGCTCTCTGTATAGTCATCTTCTTGTTCTTGTTATTCTGTTCTTCCTTTTCTTCCTCTTTTTTTATTCTTTTAAAAATACTTTATACTAGTAATTTCCCTATATCATCTGAATTAGGTACTGCCTTAAAACACCCTTATAAACTTCCTGGCAAAAAAAAAAATCAACCTCAACAGGAAACATATTTGGCAGATTATGATATATTTATATATGTATTCTACTAATATTCCACTGAAAGGAGAGAATCATGCTTCATCTCCAAACTCAAGATTATTCATTACCATTTAAAGTTAAGCTAACTTTCAGTGTTACTCAATTTGATATTGTCATCATTGTAAGTTTTATTTTTTGATTCTACTTGTTTCACACTGCATCAGTCCATATAGTTCTTCCTATAATTCCCTGGATTTTCTATATTTGTCTTTTGCTATAACATGATAATGTTCATTTCATTTATATGTCAGAATTAGTTTAACCATTTCATGCCTAGTTTCCTCAGTTTTGTTATTTTAAGACTGCTATTATATTTATTTTGATATATATGAGCCCTTTCTGTTTTTGGTTTCTTAGAGCATCTGTCAAAATTTACATGAATAATAAGAATATGTGGCATTTATATAGTACTTTAAGGTTAGCAAAGTGTTTTACATATGGCATTTTATTTGATCCTTGCATAATTCTTGTTAGGTGGATATTGTTCTTACCTTTATTTTACAAATGAGGGAACTGAGACAGACAGATGTTAAATAATTTGCCCTGAGTCTCACAGCTAAAGTGTCTGAGGCAGAATTCAAATTTCAGTATTCCTGACTAAATCCAGTGCTCTATGCACTACACCACCTAGGTGACCTTTAGTAATTTTATCATTTATTCTAGAAAATTTAGAAGAATTAAAAGTTACAACAATACTGCATAAGTGTAATATGCCTTTATTTCTTACTTTAAATATCTAAATTGCTGGATTGATTTGCAAAGTCTAGGTTACACAGAAAAAAAAAAAAAGATTATCTCCCCTGTAGGAAGCATGTATAAGCTTCCTGATTAGGAAAGAACAATTGCTACAGAATAAAAGTCTTGTGGTGGTTGGTGCTTCAAATCAGTTGTCTAGCACAATTTGTCCTACGCCTAAAATTCCTAAGGACCTGCTGAGTTTAGATTGGCTGCCTAGACTTTTGACCACATACCTGCCTTACTTATTATGTTTGGGTTTTATTGGCTTCCATTTGGCTGGAGGGCTTCTAACCTTGTCCTGACCTCACTTTGCTCTAGTTATGTTCTGACATCTTGTCTTGCCTGCTTGATTTATCATCTACTGCACTATCCTAGCTTGGGTTAGCACAGTTGGGAAGACAATGACACAAGTAAGCCACAGGATCCAAAGGGAACAGGTGCAACCAATGTACCAGGACAATAAATTAACATCTCTGAACATGCTACAATTATGGTCAGCCCTTCTGATACTTTGGATTCAAAGTGAACAAATGGGAAGAGAATGTAACAGCCTTGCCACAAGGACTTTCACTGTAGTAAAGTTGTATTAATTCAGTGGTCTGTGGATCCTAGAAAGTTTCCTTTATATCATTTACTGTGTGTCCTAACAGTGAGCTTCCCATTACTACAAGGGATCTAGGACATCAAGTCCTCTCTCTCTCTCTCTCTCTCTCTCTCTCTCTCTCTCTCTCTCTCTCTCTCTCTCTCTGTGTGTGTGTGTGTGTGTGTGTGTGTGTACCTTGGGATATCTTATACATGTGTAACTGCATTGTGAAGTAGCCTCAAGGTCTGGCTACCTAGTCAATAAACATTTATTAAGTGCCTACCAAGTTTCCATCACTTTGCTAAGTTCTGGGTACATAAAGAAAGGCAAAAAACAGTCTCTGTCCTAAAAGATTCACAATCAAATGTAGTAGACAGCAAATGAATATACACACATTCAAGCATACATACATATTTATCTACCTCTTACCTACATACATTTTACTTATGTACATATATGTATGCATAAGTATATGCATATAATACCTACCACTTGGTAATTTGTAACTTATGATTTAATGCCTTACTTTCAGTAATGGCTGTATATCTAATTCTGCTTCCTAGAAACACTCTATTTCACACAGTCCTTGTTTTATGTCCCATTTCTTAATGAATGTGCTCAGTGGGTGTTAGGGACTTAATACATCTATATTCTAATCAATGTATTCCTGCTTGACTTGAGATCTGATGCTTTGTTCTTTTTGTGTCTATTCTTCTAAACTCTTGTCTAGTTACTGACAAGCCACCTAGAGTAGTCTCCTAGGTATTGGCCTATTCTCTAACTTTAATTCTAGCTTATTGTCCTATATCTTGGCTATTATCATTATACATAGTCCTGGATTGTGCTAACAACAGCAGCAGAAGCAATTACAGTCATTGTAAATCATGAAGTGAAGAGGTCCAACAAATCTCAGTCTCCCAGTCAGATGGACAGATATGACAGTCAAAGGCAATATCAGGTTAGAATAAAAAATCATTTGAAAAGCACCACAATGAGTAAGCAGTAGCCTGGTATGATAGACTGACTGCTAACTGCTAGGTCTAGAATCAAGCAATCTCTGATACAATAGTAGCACTACTAGGTTGTGCCTGTGAAACTTTAGATAAGTCCCTTAAACTCTCTGTATCTATTTCCTCATGTATAAAATTATAGGTTGGGTCTAGATAGTTACTAAGTTCTCCTATAGTCATGAGTCTATGATTCTGTGACCTTGACATAGTAAGTGAACTGGCATACTTATAATAGACTTAGTTTTAACAACACATTAAAAAAAAGTTTCCCTTGCTATCCTAATGGAAAAGATGGTAAGATGGGTATGCCTTCTCTCTCACCACAGACACAGACTTTTCCTTCTGATCTTCTAAGTTGTCTTTGGAGTTCATGGGTTGAGAAGTCTGGAAACTGACATATCTGCCAGTGATTCCATTCTCTGTGGCATGCTCCAGGTTTGCTGAGGCCTGCTTGCCCATGCTGAACTACCTACCTCTCCCAGTCCAGTGTGATATATCTTTCTGATCAACCAGCTAGGTTGTTTTGAGCTGGAAATTTGTTTTACTCTTTCTTTTTTGGGTTCTACTGCTTTAGAATTTGTTTAGAGCCATTTTTATGGGTATTTGGAGGAGTTTGGGGGAAAGCTTAAGGAAGTCACTGTTTTTAGTGCACTGTCTTGGCTCTGCCCCCTTGAATCAATTCTAATGAGAGTGAAGTTCAAGTTTTCTCCTTGACTACCTCATCCATATCCCCACCAGTGTAAAAGTTTTTTGTACCTCTTTTATGTGAGATAATTTATCTTATTTTCCTTTTCCCCTTTCTTCTAGTACATTCTTCTTTCTCACCCCTTAATTATATTTTTTAGATATCATCCCATTATATTTAATTCATACCTATGTCCTTTATCTATGTATACTCTTTGTTACTGCCCTAATAATGAAAAAATTGTTAAGAATTACAAGTATCTTCTTCCCATGTGGGAATGTAAACAGTTTAACTTTATTGAATCTTTATGACTTCTCTTTTCTGTTTACCTTTTTTTTTTAGGCTTCTCTTGAATCTTTTATTTGAAAGACAGATTTTCTATTCAACTCTGGTCTTTTCATGAGGAATGTTTTGAAGTCCTCTTTTTCATTTAATTCTCATTTTTTTTCCTGAAGGATTATACTCAGTTTTTCTGTGTAAGTGATTTTTGGTTTTGATCATAACTCCTTTGCCCTCCAAAATTTAATACTGCAAACCATCCAATACTTTAAAGTAAAAATTGCTAAATATTGTGTGTTTCTGTCTGTGTTTCCACAATATTTGAATTGTTTCTTTCTGGTTGCTTGCAATATTTTTTTCTTGACCTGGGAGCTCTGGAATTTGGCTATAATATTCCAGAGAGTTTCTATTTTGGGACATCTTTCATGAAGTGACTAGTAGATCCTTTCAATTTCTATTACTCCCTGGTTCTGGAATATCAGGGCAGTTTTCCTTTATCATTTCTTGAAAGACAGTGTCTATGCTTTTTTTCTTAATTTTTCATCATGGCTTTCAGGACATTCAATAATTCTTAGATTGTCTCTCCTTGATCTATTTTGCAGGTCAGTATTTTTTCCAATGAGATAATTCACATTTTTCTTTTAGTTTTTCATTCTTTATTTTTATTTCATTGTTTTATGGATGTGTCATGGAGTCTATAGCTTCTACTTGCCCTATTCTAATTTTTAAGAAATTATTTTCTTCAGTGAATTTTTGTACATCTTTTGATATTTGACCAATTTTTCTTTTTAAGGAGTTTTTCCCTAAGGTGGATTTTTGGTCCTCTTTTACCATTTGGCCTATTTTGTTTTTTAAGGTGTTATTTTCTTGAGTATTTTTTGTGTCTCCTTTGCCAAGTTGTCGATTCCCTTTTTCATGATTTCCTTGCATACTCATTTCTTTCCCCACTTTTCCTCTACCTCTTTTACTTAATTTTTAAAATCCAGTTTGAGCTCTTCCAGAAATTCTTTTTGAGCCTGAGACCAATTAAGATATTTTTGTTGAAGCTTTGGCTATAGCAGTTTCAAATTTGGTGTTTTCTTCTGAGTTTGCATTTTGATCTTCCCTGTTACCATAGTAACTTTCTATTGTCAGGTTCATTTTTGGTTGTTTACTTATTTTTCCAACCTATTTCTTGACTTTTAATGTTATTGTAAGCTGCCAGGGTAAAAAGGGCACTGTCTCAAGCTTTAGGTTTTTATGTGCAGCTGTTTTCAGGTTTATTTCTGTGGGACTATACATTTTTAGTTCTTCCAAGGTGATAGGACCTAATGAGAGATGTGTTTATTAGTCTCCTGGCCAAAACTTTTCCACTCTGAACCTGCTAACAGGATCCCTGCTCCACTGTGTCTATAAGGTCTAGTGGACTAGTGTGCCTCCTTATCCAGACCTGTGACCCAAGACTGTAGCTTATATCCATGTACAGGCAATGCAACAGAGTCCTATACCGATACCAGCAAAGGGACCCCTGTACTTTTTTTCTAACTAATTATCTGACACCCGCACCCCCTTATTCTTTGTGGGCTGAGGCTCTGGAAGTTGCCCCTGCTGATTCATTTGCCTCAAGGCCTGTTTCTAGCTTGCTGAAGATTGACTTGTTTCTGGCTTGCTGAGGCGTTGCTTTCACTGGACTGTGCTCTGTTTTCACCCTAGTACAACAGATCTTTCCTGCCTATCACCCAAGTTGACTTAGGAGGGAAAATTGTTTCACCTCATCCTTTTGTGGGTTCTTCTACTACGGAATTTGTCTTGATATATTATTTAAGGTTGTTTTGAAGGAAATTTGGGAGAGCTCAGGTAAGTCCCTAGCTTTTCTCCATCTTCTTTTTCCTACATGTACCTATTTCAATTACTATTTCTGGGTTTGAAAAAATCTCTCATAATAGTTAATGTAAATAACGTCAAGTAACTGTACTTTGGCAGGTGTAATGATCACGAAAAAAATAATACTGCTTTCTTCATTGCTTTCTTTATGGCTAAGGTGAGTTCAAAAAGGGAAAATAGGGAACAACATCAAAGTCAAACGGGCCTAATTGGGATTTTCATAATGTTGTTGATGTGGTTAATTTGTGAGAAATGTTTTCCAAGATGTTCCAGGTGCTGATGCCACATGGGACAATATGCGATTTCAGCATTCAATAATATACTTACCAATGAACACATTTTGAATTGTAAGAACTCATTTTGGTTCCATTGGATGGTTTCATATCAAAGGGTGACCTGTGGCTAAAATAATTGGCGGGTAGTTATATATAAAGCATTTACCATAATATATTTCCCCTTTTATGTCCACATTTATGCTCGGTGAAGGCAGTTGAGGCAAATTTTGGGATAGTATCCAACTAATAATACAGCGAGACTAACTAATTGAACATGGAGTAGCATGCTCAGCAATAGGAAAACTATCCAGTGTCATTGGCTAGTCATGTGCAACAATCTGTTGTGCGCATAAATGTAGCCTCACCAGTTGATGAAGTCAGTCAGTCAGTCAGTCAACAGTTATTAATTGAGTGCTAATTTTATGCCACTCACTATGTTTAATGATGAGGATGCAGAGAAAGGCCATTAAAAAATTCACATTTTCACCACCAACAAAGGAAAAATTAAACAATAGTTAGGAGCAATTTTGCCCAAAAATATGCCAATAAATTTGACCATGTAAATGAAATGGACAGATATCTACAAAATTATACAAATGATCCAGATTACCAGAAGAAAAAATAAAATTCTTAAATAACCCAATCTTACAAAAAGAAATTGAACAAACCATCAATGAAATTTTTAAGAAAAAAATCCCCAGGATAGGATGGATTCACAAGTGAATTCTACCAAACATTTAAAAAGTAGTTAATTCAAATACTAAGTGAAGTATTTGGAAAATTAAATGAAGTCCTATCAAATTGCTTTTATGCACAAATATGGCACTGGTACGTAATTAAGGAAGAGTCAAACTACAGAAAGAAAATTGAAGACCAATTTCCTTAATTAATATAGATGCAAAAAATAGACAAATAGATAATAGATAAAATAGATGCAAAAAAAGAAAACCACTAGCAAATAAATTGCAGCAATATGTCTTAAGGATCATATACTATGACCAGGCAGGATTTATACCAGGAATTAGGGGTTGGTACAATATTAAGAAAACTATCAGCAAAATTGATCATATCAATAACAAAACCAATAGAAAATGTATGATTATCTCAATTGATGCAGAAAAAAGCTTTTGCCAAAATACAGCACCCATTCCTGTTGAAAACACTAGAAAGCATAGGAATAAATGGAGATTTCCTTAAGGAAGTAATATTTATCTAAATATATAAGCAATGTAATGAGGATAAACTAAAAGCCATCCTAATATCATCAGGGTGGAGCAAGGATGTCCATTTTCTCCTCTGCGAATGACTTAGCTATTCTCAGTAACACAATGATCCAAAACAATCATTTATCTGTCTCCAGAGAAATAATTGAAATTGTTTGAATAAAGACTGAAGCATGCTATTTTTCACCTTTTGTCTTTTTGTACAAAATGACTAATATTGAAATGTTTTACATAATTGTTGATATATGGCCTATATCTAATTGTTTACCATCTCAGTGAGGAGGAAGGGAAGGGAGAGAGAAAAGGGTAGAATTTAGAACTCAAAACTTTAAATAAAAATGCCAAAAAACAGTTGAAAAAACTCTCACATTGAATGAATAAGACTGTGCAAATAACTATACAAATAGAATATGTACAGTATAAAAAGAATATAATTTCAGAAGGCAGAAGCCACTATTAATTGATGATAGGAGGAAAAATGGCAAAAGTCTCTGAGGAGAAGTGGGATTTGAATTCAGCCTTGAATAAATCCAAGTAAGCTAAGAGGTGTCAGTAAAGAGAAAGAACATTCTAGGCATGGGGGATGGTTAATTCAAAGGCATAGAATCAGGCTATGGAATATTGTGTCTGACAAATATAAAATAGGCTAATGTTATAGAATATGTAGAAAGAATAGAGTGTAGTAAGACTGGAAGGGTAAGAATAGGTTAGATTTGAAAGGCTTTGCATACTAGAATAGTTTATACTTGAGTAAAAGGTAATGACTGAGTCAATGTGAGTGGAGGATATTACAGTCAGACCTATCACTTCTCAAATTAAATATAATATATTCTTTTGGGTGCCCAATGTCTTTCATAACATGAGCTCATATGTTCTCTCTCTCTCTCTCTCCCTCTCTCTCTCTCCCTCTCTCTCTTTCTCTTCATACAGACATCCCTTTCCCTCACCACAAATAAATTCATCAAAATACAGTGATAAAGAATTCCTTAATGTTTCTCAAAGAAGATATTCAAACCCTCAACTCCAGGCATTTTCACTGGCTGCCTTCATAACCAGAATGCTCTCTTCATCTCTCCCTTGGATTTCATTCCTTAAAGTCTCAGCTAAAATATTACTTTTTATGTGAAGCTTTTCCAAATCCTCCTTAATTCCTGTGCCTTTTCTTTGTCAATTATATCCAATTTATCATATATGTGTATATATATATATACATATATGTGTATATATATATACATATATGTATGTATATACATTTTTAATGTGTCTGTGTGACTCTGTGTGTCAGTTGATTTTGAAGTGATGATTTAAAAAATAATCAAGGGGTGGGAAAAAAAGATTGTACTGAGAGAAGAGGAAAGGGACAGGCAAAATAGGGTAAATCACATCACATGAAGAGGCACAAAACACCTATCACAACATAGGGCAAGAAGGGAAAGTTCAGCACTGTTTGAACCTTACTCTCATTTTATTTGGTTCAAAGAGGGAATAGCATACACACTAAGTTGGGTGTAGAAATTCATCTTACCATATGAGAAAGTAGTAGGGGAAAGGGGGAAAAAGTGAAGTGGGTATTAATAGAAGGGAGGGCAGAATTAGGAGGAGAAAGGGCAAAGAAAAATGGGTACTGATAGAAGGGAGGGCAGATTGAGGGAGGCAGTGGTCAGAATTAAAAGTCTGGTGAGGAAGGACAGGGTGAAAGATGAGAGAAAAGTATAAATGGGGGGGGAATAGAATGAAGGGAAATACACAATTACTATTCATAACTCTAAAAGTGAATGGGATGAACTCTCCCATAAAATAGAAATAGATAACAGAGTAGATTGAAAACCAGAATCCTACAATATGTTGTTTACAAGAAACACTTTTGAAGCAAAGAGATACAAAAAGAATAAAAGGAAAAGACTGGAACTGGATATATTATGCTTCAGCTGAAGAAAAAAAAAAACAGAGGTAGCAATTCTGATCTCAAAGCAAAAGCAAAAATAATCTAATTAAAAGAGATAAGAGGGAGATCATAAAAAAACAAACAGAAAAAAAAACAAAAAGACAAAAACCAAAAAACAAAAACAAAACCAGAAAAGAGATAAAGAAGGAAACTACATCTTGCTAAAAGGTAACAGAGACAATGAAGTAATATCATACTAAATTTATATGCACAAAGTGGTACAGCATCCAACTTCTTAGAAGTGAAGTTAAGTGAGTTACAGGAAGAAACAGAAAAAAAAATTTTAGGTAGTGGTGGTGGGAAACCTTAACCTCCCCATCTCAATAACTCTAACCACAAAATAAACAAGAAAGAAGTTAAGAAGGTGAATAGAATTTTAGAAAATTTAGATATGGTAGACCTCTGGAGAAAATTGAATCAGCATAGAAAGGAATGTACCATTTTCTTAGTGGTACATGGCACCTACACAAAAATTGCCAATGTATTACAGCATCACAACCTCACAATGAAGTGCAGAAAACCACAAATATTAAATGCATCCTTTTCAGATCATAATGCAATAAAAATTACATGTAATAAAGGACCATGGAAAGATGAGCTAAAAACTAATAGGAAACAGATTAATCTAATCTCAAAAGAGGACTGGGTAAAACAATAAATTATATAAACAATCAATCATTTCTTCAAAGAGAATGACAATAATGAGACAACATACCAAAACTTGTGGGATGCAGACAAAGAAGTTCTGACAGGAGATTGTACATCTTTAAATGTTTACATGAATAAAATATAGGAAAGGAAATCAATGAAATAAGCATTCAACTAAGAAAGCTAGACAAAGAACAAATTAAAACTCCCCAATTAAATAACAAATTAGAAATTCTGAAAATCAAAGGGGAGATTAATAAAATTGAAAGTAAGAAGACTATTGAAATAAATAAAACTAAGAGAAAGTTTTATGAAAAAAACTCAATAAAATAGATAAAGTGGTTAATTTGATTAAAAGAAAGAAAGAAGAAAACCAAATTACTAGCATCAAAAATGAAAAGGTTGAATTCACCATCCATGTAGAGGAAATTAAATTAATAATTAGAAACTATTTTACCCTGCTGCATGCCAATAAACCTTTTGATATAAGGAAAATTAATGAATTTTTACAAAAATATAAATTGCCTAGACTAACAGAAATGGAAATAAAATTCTTAAAAAAAAATTTGAAAAAGAAATCGAACAAGCCATCAATAAACTCTCTAAGAAAAAAATCTCCCCTGCCAGATGGATTTAAAGGTGTATTCTACAAGATGTTTAAATAACAATTATATCCAGTACTATGTAAATTGGAAAAAAAAAAGGCAAAGAAGGAATCCTAACAAATCCCTTTTTTGATACAAATATGATGCTGAAGAGCCAAAACAGAGGAAGAAAATTATAGACCAATTTCTCTAATGAATATTGATGCAAAAATTTAAATAAAATAATAACAAAAAGATTTCAGCAATTTGTCACCAGAATAATATACTATGACCAGGTGGGATTTAGACCAGAAATGCAAGGTTGGTTCAATATTAGGAAAACTATCAGCATAAATGACTATATCAATAAAATTTTAAAAGATCATATGATTATATCAATACATACAGAAATAAGCTCTTGGCAAAATACAGCACCCATTCTTATTAAAAATACTGTAGATCATAGCAATAAATAGAGCATTCCTTAAAATGATAAGCAGTATCTATCTAAAACCACTAGAAAGCATTATATGTAATGGAAATGAGCTAGAAGGATTCCTAATAAGATCAGGGTTGAAACAAAGATGCCCGTTATCACCACTATTATTCAATATTGTACTAAAATGTTAGCTTTATCAATAAGAGAAGAAAAAGAAATTGAAGGAATTAGAATATACAATGAGGAAACAAAACTATCACTCTTGGCAGATGATATGATGGTATACTTAGAGAATCCTAGATAATCAACTAAAAACTACTTGAAATAATTAACAACTTTAACATAATTGCAGGATATAAAATAAACCCAGGTAAATCATCAACATTTCTATATATTACCAACAAAGCTAAGTAATAAGAGATAGAAAGAGAAATTCCATTTAAAATAATTGTAGACAACATAGAATATTTGGGAGTCTGCCTGCCAAGATAAAACCAGGAAATATATAAACACATTACAAAATACTTTTCATTCAAATAAAGTCAGATCTAAACAATTTGAAAAATATCAATTGCTTATGGGTAGGCTAAGCTAATATAATAAAAATGACAGTTCTACCTAAATTAATTTACTTATTCAGTATCATATCAAACTACCAAAATTATTTTATAAAACTAGAAAAAATAACAAAATTCATCTGGAAGAAAAAAAGGTCTAGAATATAAAGTGAATTAATGAAAAAAAATGCAAAGAAAGGTGACTTATCCATACCAGATCTAAAACTATATTATAAACTGCCAATCATCAAAACTATTCAGTACTGGCTAAGAAACAGTGGTGGATGAGTGGCATATGTTAGGTACACAAGACATGGTAATTAATGAATATAGCATTCTCTTGTTTGATAAACTCAAAGAGTCCAGGTTCTAGGATAAAAACTCATTATTTGGTAAAAACTGCTTGGAAAACTAGAAAATTATATGGCAAAAACTAAGCATAGACTAACATCTCACACCCTATATCAAGATAAGGTCAAAATGGTTACATGATTTAGACATAAAAGTGATACCTTAAGCAAATTATGAGAGCAAGGAATAGTTTATTTGTCAGATCTTTGGAGAAAGGAAGAATTTATGACCAAACAGGAGACTGAAAACATTATACAATGCAAAATGAATAATTTTGACTACATTAAATTTAAAAAAATGTTTTTGCACAAATACAACCAAGATTACAAGTGAAGCAGAAAACTGGGAAATAATTTTTACAGCCAGTGTTTCTGATAAAAGCCTCTTTTCTAAAGCATATAGAAAACTGAGTCAAATTTATAAGAATACAAACCATTCCCCAGTTGATAAATGGTCAAAAGATACAAACAGTCACTTTGCAGATGAAGAAATTAAAGCTTCCTATAGTCATATCAAAAAATGCTCTAAATCACTACTGATTAGAGAAATGCAAATTAAAACAACTCTGTCATACCACATCACACCTATCAGATTCTCTAATGTACAGAAAAGGAAAATGATAAATGTTGTAAAAGATGTCAGAAAATTGGAAAACTAATGCATTGTTCATAGTGTTGTGAATGGATCCAACCATTCTGGAGAACAATTTGGAACTATGCCTAAAGGGATATAAAACTATGCTTACCTTTTGATCCAGTAATACTAGTATTAGGTCTGTATCCCAAAGAGATTATCAAAAAGGGAAAAGGATACATATTTACCAAAATATTTATAGCAGCTCTTTTTGTGGTGACCAAGAATGGGAAATTGAGGGGATGCTCATCCATTGGGGAATGGCCAAACAAGTTGTGGCATATGAATGTAATGTAATACTATTGTTCTATAGGAAATGATGAGCAGGCTGTTTTCAGAAGACCCCTGAAAAACTTACATGAACTGATGCTGAATAAAGTGAGCAGGACCAGGAGAACATTGTATACAATAATGGCAACATTGTGTGATGATTAACTATGATAAACTTAGCTCTTCTCAGCAGTACGATGATACAAGAGAATTCAAGAAGGAGAGTGATATTAAATTCTAACCACATCCAGAGAAAGAACTATGGAGTTTGAATACAGATCAAAGCATACTATTTTCACCTTTTTTGTTTTGTTTTGTTTTTGTTTTCTTTCTCATTGTTTTTCCCTATTGTTCTGATTTTATTTTCACAACATGACTAATGTTGTTTTGCTGTCTTCAGTGCATGGGGAAGGGAAGGAGGGAGCAAGAAATATTTGGAACTCAAAATTTTCTAAAAATGAATGTTGAAAACTAAAAAAAATTGGAAAAGGAATAATAATAATAATAATAATAATAATAATAATAATAATAATAATAATAAATTGAAAGAGAAGAGAGAATGAACCATGCTGGTAACAACTTAAATGTTCTTCCTGACCACAGTGACCTTAGGTAACTATAAAGCCATTTTAGAAATGATGTTGTTTGATTGTATGTGCTTGCAAATACTTGAACTCATTTTTTCTCTAAACTCTCCCAATTTTCCTATTACCATCAAGGGCAATACCATCCCCCCAGTCCCTCAGACTCAAAATCTAGGCCTCAACTTCTACTCCTCACTATTTCTCATTTGCTCCCTAACCCCCATATTCAATCTGTTGCCAAGGCTTATTAATTCCCCCTTTGCAATATCTCTTGAATATGTACCCTTCTCTTCTCTGATACAACTACTCTGGTGCTGGCCCTCATTACCTTATGTATGTACTATTTTAGTAGCCTACATCTTTGGGTCTGTCTGCCCTAAGTCTCACCGCACTTCACCTCAGACTCTTTGAGTGACCACAGTGATTTTCCCAAAAGGGTAGGTCTGACAATGTCTCCCCAATACTCAAGGAACTCTATTATCTCTCACATCAAAGATCAAATACAAAATCCTCTTTTTTGGCATTCAAAGTCCTTAATAAACTACCCAATAAGTTTTACTACAATTCAATTTGCACGTGCTCCTTGATCCTATGACACTGACCTCCTTAATTTTTCACAAACCAGACACTCCATCTCTCAGCTCTAGGGTTTTCTCCAGCTCACTCTCATGCCTGGAATGTTATTCCTCCTCATCTCTGCCTCCTGAACTCGATGGCTTCCTTCAAGTCCCAACTAAAATGCTGGGAAAGGAAACTTTTCCCAATCCCTCTTAATTATAGTAGGACAGTTAGGTGGCACAATGGATTGCCAGCCTGGCTGGGAATCAGGAAGACTCATCTTAATTTCAAATCCCAACTCAGACACTTACTAGATTTGTGACCCTGGCCAAGTCACTTAACTGTCTGCCTCAGTTCTTCATTGGTAAAATGGGCTGGAGAAGGAAATGAGAAATTATTTCAGCATCTTTGCCAAGAAAACTTCAAATCAGGTGAAGAAAAATTTGACATGACTAACTACAACAAACTTATAGTTTCTTATTTTTATTAACAATTTCCTATTGATCTTTGTACATAATTTGTCCATTTTTTTCACTTTTTGTCTTGGTCATTGCTTTGTGGTCTCCTTCAGGGCAGAGACTATCTTTTGTTTTTCTTTGTACTCCAGTGGTTAGCACAGTGACTGAAACATAGTAAGCAATTACTAAATGTTTTTGACTGATTGACTGGATGGTGAAGATCTGTGTTTATTGTTGATATTGCTGCTATTGCTATTGTTAGTGTAACTTTTCTTCTTGTTGTTTTAATTTATTTAGTTTTAAGATTAGATCTCCCTATTTTGCCCAGGATGGTTATTCTGTGAGTAATCCTATTCATCAAACAAAATATTGGGATTTGGTGGAACCTGAGCTGGTTCAAACCTCCTTAGGCCACTAGATGGTCCCCACCTTGACTGTTCATGATATTAATGCTGTATTTAGGAGGGACTCCAATTTGACTCAGTACACTGTAGTGGACTTAACTCTTGATTTCCATCATTCCACAACTCTCTAGTACCTGGCATTTTAAATATGTACAACTTTGCTTAGAGAACTGTGTGATTATTGCATCAAGGGCTATGATATGGAAACAAAAGCCCTTCAAATGCTTTTGAAATGTCATCTAACCAAATCAAGAAAGTCTTACTATGGCTTGGTCTTAAAAACTCAGCATGACTTCCTAGACTAAAGCTTTAGTAGTAGGAATACAAGTTTCTTTGCATGGTTATGGCAATTAGTTTTGCATGGGTGACACACTATTAATTCTTTTCAACTTTGGAATGAATTCCATGTCCAAGACAGAATTGAGCCAATGTTTCCTCACAAACATTTCCCAGATGTACAATATATAGTGTGAACAAGATAAGATGATGACTGTCTGCAAAAATGACAAAACTATTTCTCCATAAAATTTCAGAAATGGGTAATTTATATTGCTAATTTCTGAACAGACTGAATTCTTTATGTAGTTTTTCTATTTGCTATTCATTCTGTCCCTAGTTTAAGACATAAGTGATTTAGTCATGTCATCCAGTTAACTCTGTGATTCATATTACATTTTAGAGGTAAATTGTGGAGGTTTTCAAACTTGAATATTTCCTGAGAAAATGACAAGATTTAATCTGAGACCTGTACTAGATGTTCCAGGCTATCAGAATACTATCTTGCTATTCCACTGCAAAATATGTGTAGTGATCTGTCAGAAATAAATGTCTCTAGGTTTATTTATGTGTTGACACAATTAAAGACACTGGTTTATCTATAGAAATGAATCCCATTGCCTATGGAGTTAGTCAATTAATAAACATTTATTAAGTACCTATTATGTGTCAGATGCTGAATTAAACGCTGGGGGTACAAAAAGAGGCAAAAACAGCCTCTGCCCTCAAGAGCTCAAAATATGAAAGAAATAAAAAAAGTAAACAAGTTAAGTACAAACACACTGTGTCCAAGTTAATTAGGTAATAATAGAGGAAAAGTAATTGAATTAAGAGTATTGAGAAACTTGCGGGAGGCAAGATGGTGGAGTAAGCAGTAAATCACTGTCACTTTCCCATACAGACCTCTAAAAACACAGAAAATAGGGTCCCAAGAAAAATCCTAGAACAATGGAGGCAGCAGAAAGAAGGAGTGGAGCAGTTTTTTTTGTTTGTTTGTTTGTTTTTTTAGTCTGGGAAACTTGGATGATCATCAAGAAAGTGCTGTTTCATTTGGACAAAAGGGGAGTGAAAATGAAGGAATTAGAATAGGCAATGAAGAAACAAAGTTAACACTTTTTACAGATGATATAATGGTACACATAGAGAATCCTAGAGAATCAACTAAAAAAGTACTAGAAGTAATTAACAACTTTAGCAAAGTCATAGTTATGAAATCAATCCAAATAAATCATTGGCATTTCTATATATTACCAGCAAATGCTAGCAGCAAGAGATAGAACAATTTTGCTTATAGTAACTGTAGACAATATAAAATATTTGGGAGTCAATCTGCTGAAACAAAATCAGGAAAGATATGAACACAATTGCAAAGCATTTTTCACATAAATAGTCAGATCTAAATAATTGGAAAAATATCAATTGCTCATTGATAGGCTGAGCTAATGTAATAAAAATGACAATTCTACCTAACTTAATTTACTTATTCAGCACCATACCAATGAATCAACCAAAGCATTATTTTATAGAGCTAGAATGAATAAAAAAATCATCTAGAAGAACAAAAGTTCCAGAATAACAAGGGAATTAATGAAAAGAAATGTAAGAGAAAGTACCCTAGCCATACCAAATCTAAAACTGTATTATAAAGCAGAAATCATTAAAACTATTTGGTCCTGGCTAAAACATAGAGTGGTAGATGAGTGGGATAGGTTAGGTACACAAGACACAGTAGTCAATGTCTATAGCAATTTATTGTTTGATTAACCCAAAGACCCATGCTTCTGGGATAAGAACTCACTATTTGACAAAAAGTGCTGGGAAAACTGGAAAATGGTATGGCAGAAGCTAGGCATAGACCAACATGTTACATCATATACTAAGATTAGGTCAATTTGGGTATACAATTTAGACATAAAAGGTGAGACTATAAGCAAATTAGGAGAGTAAGGAATTGTTTCCTTGTCAGATCTATGGAGAAATGAAAAATGTATGACCAAACAAGAGGTAGAGAACATTACAAAATGTATAATAGATAATTTTGATTATATTAAATTAAAATTTTTTGCACAAAGTCAATGCAACCAAGACTAGAAGGGAAGCAAAAGGCTGAGAATTATTTTTTATAGACAGTGTCTCTGATAAAGGCATCATTTCTAAAATATATAGAGAACTGAGTCAAATTTATAATAGTACAAGTAATTACCCAATTGATAAATGGTTAAAAGGTATGAACAGGCAGTTTTCAGATAAAGAAATTAAAACTATCTACAGTCATGTGAAAATTGCTCTAAATCAATATTGATTAGAGAAATGCAAAATAAAACAACTCTGAGGTACTACATCACATCTATCAGATTGGTTAGCTTGACAAAACAGGAAAATGATTAATGTTGGAGATGTGTGAAAATTGGAACTCTAATATATTGTTCATGGAGTTGTGAACTGACCCAATCATTCTCGATAATAATCTGGAATTATGCTCAAAGGGCTATAAAACTATGCATACCCTTTGATCCAGTAATACTACTATGAGGTCTGTATCCCAAAGAGATTATAAAAAAAAGAAAGGTACCCACATGTGCAAAAATATTTTAGTAGCTCTTTTTGTGGTGGCAAATAAATGGAAATTGAGGGATGTCCATCAATTGGGGAATGACTGAACAAGTTGCGGTATATGAATATTTTTCCATAAGAAATGATGAGCTGGAGGACTTCAGAAAAACCTGGAAAAATTTACATGAACTGATTCTGAATGAAGTGAGCAGAACCAGAAGAACATTGTACATAGTAACAGACACATTGTTCGATGATCAAATGTAGACTTAGCTCTTCTAAGCAATGCAATGATCTAAGACAATTCCAAAAAAGCTCACGTTGGAAAATTCTATCTGCATCCAGAGAAAGAACTACGGAATCTGAATGCAGATCAAAGCATATAATTTTCTCTTTCTTTTTTTTTCTTTCTCATGTTTGTTCCCTTTCATTCTGATTCTTCTTTCCCAAAATAACTAATGTGGAAATATGTTTAATATGATTGTACATGTATAGCTTGCATCAGATGGCATGACATCTTGGGGAGGGGAAAGAAGAGGTAGAGGGAAAAATTTAGAACTCAAAATATTATAAAAATCAATATTGTAAACTAAATATAAATACATTAAAATTAAAACAAAGTATTGAGAAATGCTTCCTGTAGAAGAAGGGATTTTCAGTGCCACTTGCAGGATTCCTGGGTATCCAGGAGGAATAGGTAAGGACAAAAAACATTTTTTTGGAGGCAATTGGGGTTAAGTGACTTGCCCAGGGTCACACAGCTAGTAAGTGTCAAGTGTTTGGTCAGAGGTCAGATTTGAACTCAGTTCCTCCTAACTTCAGGGCTGGTGCTTTCTCCACTGTGCCACCTAGCTGCCCCAAGATGGAACATTTTTGAATGGGAAACAGGCAGCAAAAAAATGGGCAGAGCCAAGAAATGAAGTGTCTAGTTTGTGGAACATCAAGGAGACCAGTTTCTCTTGACAAAAGAGCAATTGGGAGTTATTGGGAATAAGATGAAATAAGCCTTGAAAGGTTGCTTGGGTAGATTATGAAGTTTTTTGAATGCCAAACAATTTTATTTTGATCCTGTAGGTGTTAGGGTATCCATGGAGTTTATTGATATGGTTAAAACTTTGCTTTAGGAAAATCATCTTCATGCTTGAATGGAGAGTGCATTGGAGTGGGGAGAGACTTGAGACAAGCAGACCTACCAACAGACTATTGCCATAATGCAAGTTTGATGAGAGGAAAGCCTGTACATGAATTGCAACTAGAGAGAAGGGGCATATTCAAGAAATGTTACAAAGGTGAAATTGGCAGGACTTGCAAAAGATTTGATATAGGGAGTGGGTAGGTGAGAGATACTGAAGAGTTTAAGATGACACCTAGGATGTGAGCCTAGAAGATTTAGAGGTATTTATACTCTGACAATAACTAGTAAATTTGGATATAGGTGGGGGAAGGATTTAGTGGGAAAGATCATGAGTTTGGTTTTGGATACCTTGAGTTTAATTGTTTACTGGACATTCAATTTGGTATGTCTGTTAGGCAGGTGAAGATGCAAGACTGGAGTTCAGCAAAGAGATTGAAGCAAGATAGATAGATTTGGGAATCACTGGCATAGAAATAATTAAATGTATAAAAAATGATAGGGTTAGAAGATTCAGAAGAGTTTGCCTCGAATCTTATATCACTTATAATCATGATTCCATAAAAGTTGCTTAATTTTTCAAGTGTATGTTTTTCATTTGTAAAAATGGAATGTTAAGACCAGATTTCCTTTAATATGATCTCCATCTCTGAATCTCAGATATCTCATGACTGAGATTCAAAGTGAAATGACTTAACCTCACAACCCCCAGCATTACCACTCAGGCATCAGTTTTATCAACTGTAAGAGGAAGAATTCAGACTAGACAGACTTTAGTGTCTCTATGATACTTTAAAAGTTTTGTAATCAGTGTAAATCAGAAAGGCATCATTAATGTAATTGAAGAAATATTTTAATACTGAAATAAAACAAAGGCTGTGGTATTTTGTTTGGTCTAGTTTGATTTTTAATCACCTCTTGCCAATCATGCACAGGTTAGTTCTCTAGATGACATTCATCTTTAGTAGTAAGCAACTGTTGCCTCTGGGCCATCTAGTATTTCATGACTAAGCACAGATCTAATACCATAAGGTGAGGTATTAGTGGTAATGAGCAATAATTTATGTTCATCAAAATCTACAAGTGCAGACTCAGAATTGGTAACAGCCTGACATTCCAGATAGCATGTTCATAATGGAAATTTAGCGTGATTGAATTCCTTTCACAAGCATAGAATGTGTCAGGTCACTTAAGGTGGCTTTTTGGTAGCAATGGTAGAAACTAAGTAATCTCTTTATTTAATGCTCATCCCTTATCTTCAGCAAGGTCAATACAAGCACCCTTATGATGGCAGTTTGCAAAGATGACTCTAGTTCTGATTTTGCATTTCTTTTTTTTTTTTTAATTTAGAGAGGTAGTATGGTGCAATAGACAACTGACCTAGGGGCAAAGGAACCCTGGATTCAAGTCCCCCCTCCCCAAGAAATCTTCTAGTAATATAACTTGCAAACAAGTTTCTAATATTTATCAGTGCAAACACTTTCCACATTGGGAGTTCCCTATACTTGGTTGGGATCGAAATAGCCCAAGTACTGAAAAAAAGCTGGAATAAGACTTTATGAAATCTTTCTTCAAGTTCATCTCCTATTGATAACATAAATAACATGGAATCCAAATAAGAAACCACATCTGGAATTAGAAAAAAGTCTGGTCTCCATGAAGCACTAGAATATAGGAATACCAGAAATCTCTAAGGAAAGATACTTAATTCAGAATTTTACTCAAAGAATACTATTTGAACACTTTGGTAAACCTTGTGAATACCAATGTTGAAAAACCAAGAGCTGTTCTCAAAAGGAACAGAAAGAAATTGACTAATTGCACACTCTGAAAACAAATCTTTCTTTAAGCATCTTAGAAGTGCTAAACTGGTTTTCACAGACTCGACTTATTATTAAGAAGCCCTCTGTTAGCATAAATAATTCATCCCACTAGGTGTCTCTATCGTTTTTGAGGACATGATTTCAGATGGGACAAACTCTATTTCTTCAGTTTAACACACACACACACACACACACACACACACACACACACACACACATGTATGTGTATGTATGTTATTTCCCCTAATAGAATGTGAGTTTTTTGAGGGCATGTGTTTTCTTCCTTACCTCCCTCCCTTTCTCCCTTCTTTTCTTTCCTCCTCTTTCTCCCTCTCTCCCTTTGTTCCTTTCTTACCCTCTCCCTCCCTCTCTTTCTTTTAGGCTTTCCTTCTTTGCTTTCTTTCTTTTTTATTTACTTCCCTCTGTTTTTTTTTTCCTGGAAAGAACTTTATTCCTGTACATTCTAAGTTATATATATTATAAACTGTACTATGACATAACATTGATTCCCACACAGAGGGGCCTTGTATTGGGCCATCATTAATGTTAAACTAGATTCAATAAAAAAGGGTCATTGTTTCTTTTAAACATTACAAAATCTATACAATATAGTAAATTTGGAGCTAGAAGGGACATTCAAGGCCATTTCACAACAGAGTATTTAAGGATTGTCTAAAATTCTAGTATTGAGACAGCTGTTACAACATTGTAATATAAGTAGTAATTCTTTTTTTCTGAAGTGATTGATTCTACTTTTTGGAACATTTAAAACAACAACTGAAGGACTTAGTTGGAATCCGTAAATCAATTAACTTATCAACAACCATTTAGTAAGCCCTTGTTGTTCTTCAGTCATTCAGTCATGTCCAACTCTTCATGATACAGTGGACCACAGCACACCAAGCCCTTCTATGCTCCACTGTCTCTTGAAGTCCATGAAAGTTCATTTTCATTGTTTCCATGATGTCTTTTATCCATCTCATTTTTCACTTCAGTTTCAGTATTTGACATTCAAGTGAATAATTAAAATTAATTTCTTTAAGTATTTATTGATTTGATCTCTTTCTTGTCCAGGGGCTTCTCAAAAGTCTTCTTCAACACCACAACTTGAAAGCATCAATTCCGTGGCACTCAACTTTCCTTATAGTCCAACTCACACCCACACATTGCAAATGGAAAAACCATGGCTTTGATTATATGGATGTTTGTCAGCAAATTGATGTCAATGCTTTTTAATATACTGCCCAGATTTGTCATAGCTTTCCTTCCAAGGAGCAAGTGTCTTTTAATTTCACAGTTGCAGTTGCCATATACAGTTGTCTTTGAACCCAACAATATAAAATATAAAACCTGACACTGCTTTCATCTCTTCCCCCTCTATTTGTCATGAATGATGTGCCTAATTGTCAAGATCTTATTTTTTAATGTTAAACTTCAAGTCAGCTTTTATATTATCCTCTTTTCACCCTCACCAAAAGGCTTCTTAATTTCTTTTCACTTTCCCCCATCAGAATGATATTGTCTGCATATCTGAGATTGTTATTTCTCCTGGCAACTGTAATTCTGTTTTTTTGATTTTTCCAGTCTGGTATTTCACATGATGTGCTTTACATATAAATTAAATAAATAATTTACAGCCTTGTCTTGCTTCTTTCCCAATCTTAACCCAGACAATTGTTATATAGTCTGTTCTAACTGTTGCTTCTTGACCAGCATGCAGCTTCTTCAGAAAACAATGGTACTCTCCTCTCTTTGAGGACTTACTATATTTTGTTGTGATTCACACAGTTAAATGCTTTAGTGGAGTCAATGAAGCAGAAGTAGATTTTTTTTCTGGAACTCCCTTACTTTCTTCGTAATCCAGCAAATGTTGAAAATTTGGTGTCTAGTTTCTCTGCCTCTTTGAAAACCAATCTACACTTCTAATAATTCTCAGTTTACATATTGCTGAAGTCTAGCTTGTAGAATCTTAAACATAACATTGCTGATGTGTGAAAGGAGTGCAATTATTCAATAATTTTAACATTCTTTGGCATTGTCTTCCTTTAGGATTGGGAAATAAACTTATCTTTTCCAATCCAGTGGCTGTTGTTGAGTTTTCCAAACTTATTGGCATGTTGCTTTACATCACTTTACCAGCATCATTTTTGTAAGATTTAAAATACCTCACTGGAATTTCATTACCTCCACCAGACTTATTTTTAGCAATGCTTTGCTTTCTAAGGCCCACTTGATTTCATTCTCCAGGATGAATGGCTCTGGATCAGTAACCACACCATCATGGTTATTGGTGATATTAAGATCTTTCTTTTTTTTAAATTTTTAATTAGTTTAATTTGAATTATCAACAATCTCTTCCATAAACATTTGTTTTAAATTTTTCTCTCCCTCCCTCCCCACCTCTTTCCCAAAGATGGTGTGCAATCTGATATAGGCTTTTCATATATATTCCCATTAAGCATATTTTCACATTAGTGATGTTGTAGGTAGGAATTAGAACTAATGGGAGGAACCACCAGAAAGAGGAAACAAAGCACAACAGAAGAAAAAAAATAGCAAATAGTATGCTTCAATCTGCATTCAAACTCCATAGTTCTTTCTTTGGATGAAAATAGCATTTTCCACTATAAGACCTTTGGAGATGCCCTAGATCCTTGCATTACTGAGAAGGGTTAATTCTATCAATATTAGTCATCACACAACATGGTTGTTACTGTGTACAATGTTCTCCTGGTTCTGCTCATTTCACTAAGCATAAAACTATACAAGTCTTTCCAGGTTTTTCTGAAGTCAGCCTGTTCATCATTTCTTATCGCACAATAGTATTCCATTACATTCATATTCCACAACTTGTTCAGCCATTCCCCAATTGATGGGTAGCCTCTGAATTTCCAGTTTTTTGCCACCACAAAAAAAGCTGCTATAAATGTATTTGTAAGTGTAGGTCCTTTTCCCATTTGTATGGGAAATAGCCCTAGAAGCCCTATATAGCCCTCTTTGGGATATAGCCCTAGAAGTGCTATTGCTGGGTCAAAGGGTATGCACATTTTATAGCCCTTTGGACATTGTGCCAAATTACTCTCCAAAATGATTGGATCATTTCACAACTCCACCAACAATGCATTAGTGTTCCAATTTTCCCACATCTTCTCCAACATTTATCATTTTCCTGTTTTGTCATGTTGGCCAATCTGATAGGTGTTATGTGCTACCTCACAGTTGTTTTGATTTGCATTCTTTAATCAATACTGATTTAGAACATTTTTTCATATGACTATAGATGGCTTTGATTTCTTCATCTGAGAACTGCCCGTTCATATCATTTGACCATTTATCAATTGGGTAATGACTTGTATTCTTATAAATTTGACTTAATTCTCTATATAATTTAGAAATGAAGCCCTTATAAGAGAGACTGATTGTAAAAATTCTTTCCCAATTTTCTACCTTCCTTCTAATCTTGGTTATATTGGCTTTGTTTGTGCAAAAATGTTTCAATGTAATGTAATCAAAGTTATCCATTTTGTTTTTTGTAATGTTCTCTATCTCCTGTTTGGTCATGAATTCTTCTGTTCTCCTTAGATCTGCTAGGTAAACTATTCCCTACTCTCCCAGTTTGCTTACAGTATCAGCCTTTATATCTAAATCATGAGCCCACTTTGACTTTATTTTCATGTATGGTGTGAGATTTTGATCTATGCCTAGTTTCTGCCATACTCTTTTCCAGTTCTCCCAGCAGTTTTTGTCAAAGAGTGAGTTCTTATCCCGGAAGCTGGTGTATTTGGGTTTACCAATTAATAGATTACTATAGTCATTGACTACTGTGTCTTGCATATTTAACCTATTCCACTGACCCACCAATCTATTTCTTAGCCAGTACCAAGTAGTTTTGATGATTGCTGCTTTATAATACTATTTAATATCTGCAATGGCTAGGCAACCTTCCCCTGTATTTCTTTTCATTAGTTCCTTTGATATTCTGAAACTTTTGTTATTCCAAATGAATATTGATATTATTTTTTGTAATCCTATAAAATATTTTTGGTAGTTTGATTGGTATGGCACTGAATATATAAATTACCTTAAGTAGAATTGCCATTTTTATTATATTAGATCAGCCTACCCATGAGCAACTGATGTTTTTCCAATTATTTAGATCTGTCTTTATTTGTGTGAAAAGTCTTTTGTAATTGTGTTCATATAGTTCCTCGGTTTGTTTCAGGACGTAGACTCCTAAATATTTAAATGGAATTTCTCTTTCTATCTCTTGCTGTTGGACTTTGTTAGTAATATATAGAAATGCCATTGATTTGTGTGGATTTATTTTATAGCCTGCAACTTTCCTAAAGTTGTTTATTATTTCAAGTAGTTTTTCCCTTGATTCTCTAGGATTGTCTAAGTATATAATCATACCATCTGCAAAAAGTTATAGTTTTGTTTATTCTTTACCAATTCTAATACTTTCAATTTATTTTTCTTCTCTTATTGCTAAAGCTAACATTTCCAGTATTATATTGACCAATAGTGGTGATAATGGACATCTTTTTTTCACCCTTGATCTTATTGGAAATGATTCTAGCTTGTCCCCATTTCATATGATGCTTGCTGAATGTTTTAGGTAGATGCTATTTATTATTTTAAGGAAGACTCCATTTATTCCCATGCTCTCTAATGTTTTTAATAGGAATGGGTGTTGTATTTTGTCAAAAGCTTTTTCTGTGTCTATTGAGATGATCATGTGGTTTCTGTTAGATTTGTTGTTGATATGATCAATTATGCTGGTAGTTTTCCTAATATTGAACCAGCCCTGCAGTCCTGCTATAAATCCTACCTGGTTATAATATATTATTCTCATGATAAGTTGCTGTCAGCTATTTGCTAATATTTTATTTAACATTTTTGAATCTATATGCATTAGGTAAATTGGTCTATAATTTTCTTTTTCTGTTTTGACTCTTCCTGGTTTAGATATCAGCACCATAGTTGTATCATAAAAAGAATTTGGTAAGACTCCTTCACTTATTTTCCCAAATAATCTATATAGTATTGAAATTAATTGTTCTTTAAATGTTTGATAGAATTAGCATGTAAATCCATCTGGCCATGAAGATTTTTCCCTAGAAAGTTCATCAATGATGTTTTCGATTTATTTTTCTGAGATGGAGTTATTTAAGTATTTTACTTCCTCTTCTGTTAATCTGTGCAATTTATATTTTTGTAAATATGTATCCATTTCACTAAGTTTGTAAATTTATTGGCATACATTTGGGCAAAATAGTTACTAATTATTGTTTTAATTTCTTCTTCCTTGGTGGTGGATTCATCCTTTTCATTCTTGATACCGGTAATTTGTTTTCTTCTTTCTTTTTTTTTAACGGTTAATCTACTTTATTGGTTTTTCCACAAAAGCAGCTCTCAGCTTTATTTATTAGTTGATTAGTTTTCTTAATTTCAATTTTATAAATTTTTCCTTTGGTTTTTATTTGATGTTTCTAATTTGGTGTTTAATTGAGGATTTTTAATTTGTTCTTTTTCTATTTTTTTAGTTGTATGCCCAATTCATTGATCTTTTTTTCTACTTTATGCAAGCATTTAGAGATATAAAATTTCCCCTAAGAACTGCTTTCCCTGCATCCCATAAGCTTTGGTATGTTGTCTCATTATTGTCATTCTCTTGAATGAAGTTATTGATTGTTTCTATGATTTGTTGTTCGATCCAATCATTTTTAAGGATTAGATTATTTAGTTTCCAATTATTTTTAATCTATCTTTTCATGGCCCTTTATTACATATAATTTTTATTGCATCATGATCTGAAAAGGAAGCATTCAAAATTTCTGCATTTCTGCATTGGATTGTAAGGTTTTTATGCCCTAGTACATGGTCAATTTTTGTGTATGTACCATGTACTGCCAAGAAAAAAAATATATTCCTTTCTATTCCCATTCAATTTTCTCCAGAGGTCTATCAAACCCTACTTTTCTAGTATTCTATTCACCTCTTTAGCTTCTTCTTTATTTTGTTGTTAGATCTATCCAGTTCAGAGAGGGGGAAGTTACAGTCCCCCACTAGTATAGTTTTGCTGCCTATTTCTTCCTGTAACTCCCTGAATTTCTCCTCTAAGAATGTGGATGCTATACCATTTGGTGCATATATGTTTAGTAATGATATTACTTCATTGTCTATGGTGTCTTTTAGCAGGATGTAGTTTCCTTCCTTATCTCTTTTGATAAGATCTATTTTTGCTTTTGCTTTGTCTGAGATCAGGATTGTTACCCCTCCTTTTTTTTTTTTTAACTTCAGCTGAAGCATAATATATTCTGCTACAGCCTTTTACCTTTACTCTGTATGTGTTGCTCTTTTTCAAATGTGTTGCTTTTAAACAACATAATGTAGGATTATGGTTTTTAATCTATTCTGCTATCTGCTTTCATTTCATGGGAGAGTTCATCCCTTTCACATTCACAGTTATGATTACTATCTATGTCTTTCTATCCACCCTTTCTCCCCCTGTTTATGCTTTTCTTTCTCCTTTTTCCTCCTCATTAGTGTTTTACTTTTGACCACCATCTCCTCAGTCCCTTCTATTAGCCCTTTCCTTTTTCTTCCCATTTACCCTTACTACTTCTTCCTTCCCTTCTATCCCCCCTCCCTTTTCTTTTCCTTTTTTCCTCCTACTGCCTATAGAGCAAGTTAGATTTCTATACCTACCTGATCATGTCATTCCCTTCTTGAGCCAAATCTGATGAGAGTAAGGTTCAAACAATGCTCATCTCCCTCCCTTCTTTCCCTCTGCTGTAATAGGTTCTTGTGCCTTTTCCTGTAATGCAATTTACCCTTGTCTGCCTCCTCCTTTCTCAGTACATTTTCTTAGATCAGATTAATCCACCACCTCAGTTTTAGGATCTCCTGCTGGTATGCTGAGGTCGGAGTTTCCCCTCACTTTCTGGGATGTCTCCCTTTCTATACTTCTTCCCTTCCCCCAGGGCAGGAGGGGCCTTTCCTGTTAATCCCTCAAGCTACCTGGGCTACAGGACTGCTGCATCCCATCTTTCTTCTGGCTCAGCTGTTCCAGGGTTTTTCCCTGGGCAATATTTTCTGGGTTTTCAGTGGTTAATATGGGATGGTAAGAGAGATTTACCTCTTACTCAGCCATCTTGGGTCCTGGAAACAGAACTCCTGTTAAGATCTTTCTTGTATCATTCTTGCATAGTTTCTTGTGTGTTTCTGTATTCTTGCCACCTCTTCTTAATCTCTTCTGCTAATGTTAAGTCCCTACTTTTTTGTGTTTTATCATACCCATTTTTGCATGAACTATTCTTTTGAAATCTCTATTTTTTAAGAGATTACTTGTCTTTCCCATTCCATTAGTTTCCTCTGTTTCTTTCCATTGCTCATTTAAGGAAAAAAAAAGAAAAAAAAAACTTCTTATCTCTCCTTGCTATTTTCTGGAATTCTGCATTTAGTTGGGTGTATCCTTCTCTTTTTCTTTTTACTTTTTTTCTTTCCTTCTTTCCTCAGCTACTTGTAAAGTTTCATCAGACACTTGCATTGTGCTATAGCTGTGCTAGTTACTATAGATTTAAGGAAAATATGAAACATCCTTGACATGAAAAATCTCACATACAATTTTGTTGGAGGGTGTTGAAACAAGCTGTTGGTATATAAATATAAACAAAACAAATACAATGTCATTGGGGGGGGAAAGTAATAGCGCCTGAGTGAAACAAAAAAAAAAGTCCTATTCAGGAAGTAGTATTTAATATGAGTTAAAGAAAATTAGAGATCCTAGGAAGCAAAGATGAGAAAGGAATGCACTCCAGAAATGGCAGACAGACTGTGCAAAGGAGTGTGTGAGGAACAACAATGGGAGCAAGTTGTATTGGATTCTAGCATGTGTGAAAAGGAACAATGAATGACATGGCTAGAAAGATATGTAGGAGTCAGTCTGTGAGGTGTATCAATGCCTTTCAGAAGTCAACATTTTATATTAGAAAAAATGGGAACCCACTGCAGTTCAATGAGAAAGACAATGCTATGCACTTTCAGTGTATCAATTTATTAATAATGTGGAGAGTGGATTAGAAAGGGCAGAAATTTAAAGCATGGAGACCAATTAAGATGCTATCGTGATATCCTAGAGAAGAAGTAATGGGAACCTGAACTAGAGTAGTTAATGACTAGGTGAAATAATGGGATGGAAGCGAGAAATTTTGTGGAGTTAAAACCAGCAAGATTGTTAATTAATTTGACATATGGAATGAGAGTGCATTGAGAATGACTCTAAGGTTGCAAAAATAGGTTACTAGAAGGATGGTGGCTCCATTGTCAAAGACAGAAAAACTCAGAAGAAGGCTGGGTTTTCAAAAATATATATATAATGAAGTCTGTAAGGATGAAATACCTATAAGAGAGAGTGGAGCTCTAGAGATGACTGGAAGTGGATAATCCATTGCAACTGGTGATCCCAAAAAGAGAGATGGATTGTGAGAAGAGTGTTCAGGAGAGAGCTTTAGGATGTTTCTAGAGTTATGGAGTGGCTTATGAATGAAGATTCAGAAAGGAAATTAAAGAACAGTCAGATAAGGAGGAAAATAATGAAGAAAGAAATGCCATGCAAATCTGCAAAAGAAAATGTATCAAGGAAGAGAGAAAGGCAAAGGGTATAAAGGGATACAGAGATGTCAAGATGAGTGAGATTTTAGACAGGACCATTAGATTTGGAAATTAACATATAATTCTTAACTTTGGAAAGAGCAACTTCAGTTGAATGCTGAGTTTCAGAGTCAGGCTTGAGAAAAGAGTAAGAAAAAAAAAGGAGGCAATGTGTGGACTATTTTTTTTCCTAAGGGGTTCACTGAGAAAGGCAAGATACATATAAAGTGGTAATGCAAGGGGATGGTAGAGGAAGGAAAGGGTACATTTTTCTTTTTTATTCCTTTATAATTTAAATTTATTTATTTATTTGTAACATTCTTTTTTTTAACTCAATGTTTTTATTCTTTAATATTATGCAAACATCCCACTGATTCAGTTAAAATGGTCAAATAGGATTGTGTATGCAGACAGAACTGGGATCAGCCTTAAGCAAATTTATGAAATAGGCAAAGTTGGATTTGAATAGTTTCTTTCCTCATTTTAAAAACATTTTTTTTTCAATTAATGAGCATTTGTTTTCTCTTCCTCTCATGGTTCCCCTTGAGATAGACCAGGTTAGGTGACTTTGAGAGTTTCAGGAGATCATGAGGTCTTCAGGAGCCAGCAAGAAAGTGGCCACACCACCAGAATGGTTGATGGTGGTTGCAAAAAGAGCAGAAGCAGCAGGAGGCTGGTGATAAGGAGTTAGCTTCAGAGAGTGGGGGCAACTCAGGCTTCCTTTTAGTGTTACTCCTTGGGGCAGGAACTGTATCTTTTTCTTATTTGTATCCCCAGGGCTTAGCACAAGGCTTGGCATAGGGTTGTTGCTGTTCAGCCATTTTTCAGTCATGTCCAACTCTTTGTGATCTTGTTAAGGTCTAGGGGTTTAGGGGTGCTGGGACCCAAAAATCACAAGTGGGTCCTGCCTGAAAGAATTTGACCCAAGTTTTCTTTCAGTCAAAGACGAGGTTTATTAGAACATCCATCATATTGGGCAGACTCCTAAGGAATCTGAGCAGTGGCTAGATTATAAGAATCTGAGCAGTAACATTCTTTTTTTTTTAATTGAGTTCTGAGTTCTCTCCTTCCTTCATGCCTCCCCCCCTTACCAATTGAGAAGTTGAAAAATATGATATCAATTATATATTTGAAATCATGAAAGCTGTTAGCTGTATTAGAAGTGTTGCAAAAAAAAAGAAAGTGAAAAAATATGCTTCAATCTGTGTTCAGACACTATCAGTTCTTTCTCTGAAAGTGCATAACATTTTTCATCACAAATCCTTTGGAATTGTATAGGATCATTGTATTGATCAGAATAGCTAAGACATTCTCAGTTGATCACCATACAGTATTGCTGGATGTGTATGATATCCTGGTTCTGTTCACTTCACTTTGCATGGGTTCATGAAAGTCTTCCCATATTTTTCTGAAACCATTGTTTCACAATAGTGAAATAGCAAAATGGCCCAACAGTGCTCTGTCAAAATCATACACTACAATTTTTTAGCCATTCTCTAATTGATGGGCATCCCCTCAATTTAAAATATTTTGCCACCACAAGAAAGAGCTACTATAAATAGTTTTATACATATAGGTCCATTTGCTTTTCCTTTTTCTTCTTATAATCTCTTTGGGATATAGACCTAGTAGTGATATTGCTGGATCAAAGGTTATGTACAATTTTATAGCCCTTTGGGCATAGATACAAATTGTTTGCTGGAATAGTTAGAATTAGTTCACAACTCTACCAACAATGTATTAGTGTCACAATTTTTCCACATACCCCCCAACATTTCTCATTTTCCTTTTCTGTCATATCAGACAATCTGAAAGATATGAGGTGGTACTTCAAGATTGTTTTAATTTGCATTTTTCTAATGAATAGTGATTTAGAGAACTTCATCATGTGACTATAGTTTTTATTTTTTCTGCTGAAAATGTCTATTTATGTCCTTTGATCATTCATCAGTTGAAGAATGACTTGTATTATTATAAATTTAACTCAGTTTTCTATAAATTTGAGAAGTGAGGCCTCTATCAGAGAAAGTTGTTGTGCATTATTTTCCCCTCACTTTCATGAATTCCTTCTAATCTTGGTTATGTTTGTGCAAAAACTTGTTTATTTTAATGTAATCAAAACTGTCCATTTTATATCCCATAATGCTCTTTTTATCTTGCTCACTCATAAATTCTTCCCTTACCTGCATATTTGACAGGTAAAATTTTCCATGATCCCCTAATTTGCTTATACTATCACCCTATATGTCTAAATTACACATCCATTTTTACTTTATCTTGGTATACAATATGAGATGTTGGCCTATTCTAAGTTTCTGCCAAACTGTTTTCTAGTTTTCCCAGCCATTTTTCCAAAATACTTAGTTATTGTCCCCCAAGCTTGGATCTTTGTGTTTAGCAAACAAAAAATAATGTATCTATCTATTCCACTGATCTACCACTCTATTTCTTAAGTATTACGAGATTATTTTGATGATTACTACTTTGTGATACATTTAACATGTGATACTAATATAATAGGCCACCTTCTTTCACATTTTTTTAAATTCACTGATTTCTTTGATATTCTAGAACTTCTATTCTTCCACATGAATTTTGTTATGTTTTTCTAGCTTTCTAAAATAATTTTTGGTAGTTTGATTGGTATGGCATTGAATAAGTAAATTAACTTATGAAGAACTGTTATTTTTTATTATATTGGCTAGACCTACACATGAACAATTAATATTTCTCCAATTGTTTGAATCTATTTATTTGTGTAAAGAGCTTTTTTATTATATAATTATGTTCATATAACTCCTGGATTTGCCTTGGAAGGTAGACTCCCAATTATTACATATTGTCTTTAGGTATTTTAAATAAGATTTCTCTTTCCATTTCTTTCTTGTAAACTGTGGTGGTAATATATATACATATATATTATATATATGTATACATACCAATATTAAGGATTTACATGGGCTTATTTTACATCCTTTCACTTTTTTGAGGTTATTATTTGTTTCAAGTAGTTTTTAGTTGATTCTCTAGGATTTTCTATGTATACTTCATTCATTTCTATGCCTCTTGATGTTTTTCATATGAATGAGTTGTATTTTGTCAAAAGATTTTTCTGCATCTGTTGATATACTCATATAATTTTTGTAATTGACATGGTCAATTATGCTGATAATTTTCTTGGTATTGAAGCAGCTCTACATTCCTGGTATAAATCCTACCTAGACACAAGGTATGATTTTTGTGATTTGTTACTGTGATCTCCTTGCTTATATTTTATTTAAAATTTTTTTCATCAATATTCATTAAATAAATTAGTCTACTGTTTTCATTCTGTTTTTGCTCTTCCTGATTTAGGTATTGACACTATATTTATGCTATAAAAAGAATTTGGTAGAACTCCTTCACTGCCTATATTTCCATAGTTTATATAGTATTGTTATTAATTTTTCTTTAAAGATTTAGTAGAATTCATTTGTGAATCTATTTGGTCACAAGTGTTTATTTTTTTTTCCTTTTCTGAAGGAGCTCATTGATGGCTTGTTCAATTTCTTTTTCTTTTAATTAGTTTATTTTGATTTATCAACAATCACTTCCATAAGCTTTTGAGTTTGAAATTTTCTCCCCTGCCCTCCCCCCCCACTCCCCAAGACAGTGTGCAATCTGATATAGGCTATACATATACATTCCTATTAAATATATTTTCACATTAGTGATGTTGTAAGAAAGAATTAGAACCAATAGGAGGAACCACAAGAAATAGAAAACAAAACAAAACAGAAGAAAAAAATGGCAATTAGTATGCTTCAATCTGTATTCAAACTCCATAGTTCTTTCTTTGGATGTGGGTAGCATTTTCCATCATGAGACTTTTGGAGATATCTTAGATCCTTGCATTGATGAGAAGGGCTAAATCTATCAACATTTTTTTTGCAGTTGCCATACAGTGTCTTTCCATTTATTTAACCCCATTTGAACATGAGTGTTCAGCTAGTGTTTTTTACTGTAACAACGAGACTTTGCTCTTCATTTAAACCAAAATCGTATTTCATATGTTATGCTTGAGGGATTTTACTGGTTCCTTTTTTTACACACTTTATTTTTTTTTATTTTTAGTTTTCAGCATTTACTTCCACAAGATTTTGAATTCCAAATTTTCACCCCATCTTGCTCCTACCCCCACCCCAAGATGGCATGCATTCTGAATACCCCTTCCCCTAGTCTGCTTTCCCTGCTATCTTTCCCCCCCTTCCCCTTCTATTTTCCTGTAGGGCAGGATAGATTTCTGTACCCCATTTCCTGTATTTCTTATTTCCCAGTTGCATGTGAAAACATTTTTTTAAACATGTGTTTTTTAAACTTTGGGTTCAAATTTTCTCCCTTCCTCCCTCTCCACCCACCCTCATTGAAAAGGCAAGCAACTCAATATTGGCTATACATGTTCAGTTATGCAAAACACTTCCATAGTAGACATGCTGTGAAAAACTAACTCTATGTCCCTTAATCCTATCCCACCCCCCCATTTATTCTATTCTTTCTTTTGACCCTGTCCCTCCTGAGAAGCATTTGCTTCTGATTACCCCCTTTCCCAATCTGCCCTCCTCTCTATCATCCCCCTACTCTCTTGTCCCCTTCCCCTCCTATTTTCCTGTAAGGTAAGACAGATTTCCATACCCCATATTGTGTGAGTATGTTCTACTCTCCTTACGTCAAATCCTATGAGAATAAGATTCACTCATTTCCTCTCACCTTCCCCCTATATCCCTGCATTGTAAGAGCCTTTTCTTTTCTGTTTTTTTGTGAGATAATTTACCCCATTCTACCTTTCCCTTTTTCCTTCTCCTAGTATAATCCTCTCTTACCCCTTAATTCTATTCTCCAGATATGACCCCTTCATCTTCAACTCACCCTGTGCCCTCTATCTATCTATCTATCCATATATATATATATATATATATGTACATACATATAATTTTCCCCCCTCCAACTACCCTAATACTGACAAAGGCCTCATGAGTTACAAATATCATCTTTCCATGTAGGAATGTAAACAGTTCAACCTTAATAAGTCTCTTATGATTTCTCTTTCCTGTTTACCTCTTCATGTTCCACTTGAGTCTTGTATTGGAAAGTCAAATTTTCTCTTCAGATCTGGTCTTTTCATCAAGAATCCTTGAAAATCCTCTATTTCACTGAATGACCATTTTTTCCCCTGAAGAATTATACTGTATCAACATTAGTCATTGCATAACATGGCTGCTACTATGTACAACATTCTCCTGCTTCTGCTCACTTCACTCAGCATTAGTCCACACAAGTCCTTCCAGGTTTTTTTGAAATCCACCTGCTTATCATTTCTTATAGCACAATAGTATTCCATTACATTCATATACCACAATTTGTTCAGTCATTTCCCAATTGATAGGTGTTCCCTCAGTTTCCAATTCTTTGCCACCACAAAAAGAGCTGCTATAAATATTTTTTGTACATGTGGGTCAATTTATTTTTCTAAGACAGGGTTATTCAAGTATTTTATTTCCTCTTCTGTTAATCTGAACACTTTATATTTTTATAAATATCTATCTATTTTACTTCAATTGTCCAATTTATTTACATTTAATTGGGCAAAATAACTCCTAATAATTGCTTTAATTTCTTCTTCATTGATGGTGCATGAGGGTTTTTTTTCCTTCTGATCCTGCATAAGGGTCCATTTTCAAAAATGGCACAACTTTACCCAGTGTTACATTGAGCAGATATAATAAAGGATTGTGTTGTGGTGTATGGTTAGGATCCATAGACATTTAATAATGCTTCTTTTCAGGAACTTCTATGTGTTTTTTTTTTCAAAAGGGAAGCAAATTTGCTCCACCCACCAATCACATGAACCATTTTAAGCACAAATCTGTTCAGATTATAAAAGAAGCTCTTCTAGGGGTGCTGGGCACCCTGAAATTCAAGGGCAAATGATGAGGGTCCTGCCTTGAAAGAATTTAACTAGAGCTTTCTTTCAGTCAAAGATGAGGTTTCTTAAAACACTGGTTGAGGTGGGTGAGATTTTAAGAATCTGTGTTATTGGCCAGAATCTGAGCAGAGACAAGGTTTATTATATCACCAATAGATGTGGGCCAGACTCTTAAAGAATCTGAGCTCTTTAATGGAGGCAAGATGGACCTTTTATACAGAAAGACTGTGGGAAAGCTCTAGGAGTGGCCAAGTACTCCAGGGTAAGGAGGAGGTAACAGAGAAGTACCTGGGAAGGTCAGGTGCCCCAGGAAAATGCCAGGAACCTGAGTCACAAGTCCAGGGCCTTTTAGGGGTCCATCATTTGTGCACCATCATTCCCCAACAAACAAATGGGACCCAAATTCTTTTGAGGTAAAGCTGAAGGTCTCAGCTTCCAAAACTGCTTCCTGCTGGCAAGGGGCATAGAGCTGTCCTTGCCTTGAAGGGCTTCCAGAGAGGAGATTGACTGGAACCAAGCATAGGCTTCCTCCAGGGAATGATGGGGGGACATTGGCTGGTACCCAGTTACCAACTTTAGGTCAATGGTCTGTAGTCTGGAAGACACAAACCTATAAGAAAGACTGCAGGGCCCAGATCTAGAGAGAAGTAAAAGTACAAGAGCCCCATTAAAATCATTTACATTTGACCTGCAGGATTATCTGATCTTGTTACTGCCCCAATCTTCTACTCTGATTCCAAATTTCTTTCTCTCTCCAAATCAAACTGAAGATGTTTGTGATTTGATTTCAGTAATTTGGGATATGGAATGATTACACATTCAGGTCAAAACAGCAAGATCTCACACACTTGCATTGTGCTTATATCTTTTACTGACCCCTTGCTCTGATTATAGAAATTTGCTATAAAAGGATAAAGCAGAGACATGATTTAAACCAAGTATGACAGGATTTTCCAACCATGCAGTATTAATTATACCTCATAGCCCAACTCATAAATAGCCATGTGGGTAACATTCCTTTTGAAAGGAACACAATGGGGAAACTGAGCCAGGAGGAGCCCATCTTAGACTGAAGCTAAAATTGTCTTCTCAGCTTTTCACAGATGCAGGCCTCCCACCTGTATTACATTCTCTCTACCATTCTATGCTGGTCAGTTGTTGACTATTGATCATTGATGAATTATTATGATTCATCTGACAACTCAAAATAAAATCCATCATAGTTCCAAAAGCTTTTAACTCAAACAGCAAGTTTCACTAATCACAGCTTAGAAAACATTTTCTAGGATTTACATCTTAAATTTTAATTTGTCTTGGTGTAGAAGTCAATCCTCAGAGATCATTTCTATCTACTTGCAAATTCTCAGCAAGCCAAGTTCATTGTTTAAGAACTCCATAACCCAAATAAGCTTTTTGGGAAGTTTACAAAATAAGGGGATTGACAGGGACCCTAGAGAAGGGGCTTCCTATCCACCCTATCTACCCTTAGAACTGAGAATTGCTCTGAATGGGCAGAACCAATCTGGATAAGGCTTTCACCTCATCCCCTTCTTTCCACATACAGTGATCAATTACCAACTTTAGGTTTTAGCATTAGAACAATAATCAATAATCTTTTAATTTTCATAAGTGATAGCCAGATTGTTTTAGTTATAACCAAATTATGAAATGTTGCTTGACATAACTGATACAAAAGTTTACCGATTTGAAACTTCAAACAAACCTATTACCAATTAGGTGACTTCAGTTTTGTTCAATACATTTCCAAATTACTTTACACAGAGAATTGGCATCTCATCACTAACATGTTAAAACTACAACTTTAAAAGAGTGGTCTTACCCACTTATCTTTGGAGGCTGTATTCTTACCTCATACTTGCCTTGATGATATCACTTTTATCTTTCCCCACAGCTGTTGGGGTGGGGGAAGGGGGTGAGCAGGATGTGTGGAACCTGGGTGATACTTTCAGGCTTTCTGGGTTGCCCCAGGGCCCAAAGCCATTGCCAGTGGGGCTCCTGCTGAAGCTGCTCCCCTCCCCCATCCTTCCTTTCACCAAGTAGGGGAGGGTGAATTTGAAGGTGGGGGGAAGAAGTGAAAATCTCTTCTCCTAGTTTGATCTGGTATGAGAAGGGTTAACAGAAAAAGCAGGGGCTGTTTGGAATCCCCAAACTGAAATACCCTCTTGACTCAAGGGAAGGGAGTGGGGGAAGTAAATAAGTGCTTAGGGTTGTATGGAGATGTTTCAAAACTCCCTCACAAAAGGATCAATCACAAAACCTCCAGAATCTGCTAAGATGTTTTTGACTCTTCTAACTTTTCACTGTAGCCTGAACCTGGTGACAGTGGAAACTACAGGAAGAAGAAGCTTAGGAATTTCTCTTTGAACTTTTGCAATTTATCTTGGTCCTCTAGATCATAAAGGCCAGACACAAAGCTTTCTTTTTTCAAGGTTTTGGAGACTAGACTTTTCCAGTTCTAACCTAGAGGCAAATCTCAGGGATGTCCCTCTGAATGAGTCTGGCTGTGAGGATGTAGTGGCAATAAGGCCAGGAGAGAAGGGGGATCCTGCAAGCTCGGGCATAGGGACAGGGAGTCCCTCTATTAAGGAGGATCCAGGGGTGTAGAGCAAATGAAGTAAACCTCAAGAAACCAAAAAGCAACTGAAATTTTCCCAATTCCCTAGCATCCAAGGGAATTGAGAGAATTGGCAGAAATGGGCATACATTTCAGATAAGGTGTCCATCTTTGTTCGCTATGCTGTGGAAAGTGTGCCCAGATGGCCCAGTAACCATCTAACCCAAACGGAAGGTGAGAGCATCAGGCCCAGTGTGGGATAGCCTCATAACTGTCTGACCTAAATGGAACCTTAGTGTCAGGACTGAAAAGCACCTCCAAGGCTTCCTAGGTGCTTGGAGAGCACCTGCTACTACATATAGGGAGGGGAATGGAGAGGCTTAGATGCCTTCCCATCTTGACTGGAGAAGAGCTTAAGATTAGGTGATTTCCCAGTCAGGGAACCAAAATGTTGCTTTCTAGGGGTGATGGGAACACAAAATTCAAGGGCGAAAGATGCAGGTCCTGCCTTGAAAGATTTTGACTCAAGTCTTCTTGTACCACACACATATTTATGAGAATGGCGTAGTACAAAACAGGGATTCAAACTTTAACAAACACGTTTCAGTATTATTGATTTAACTTACCTTTGTATCCATTAAATTTTATGCCTCTAGAACCATTATTGTCAGTAGGGTTCAGTAGACTCTACTGGAGTACTCAAGGAGTCCATGACATACAAATTGTTTAAAAATAATTAGTATGGTTAAAAAAAAAAAAAAAACTTGCTGCCTTGCTGGAGGTTATTCAGTTTGGGAAAAGATCTATATCCAGAAAAGGTTGTATGAAGTGTTTTTTATGATAAAACTGTGTCAGGTTTTGAGAAATGAGAAAACAATATATTAAAAACCCTATATAACCAAGTGTAATAATTACTTACTTATTAAGAATAGAAGGAAGAAATCAGTTAATAAAATTAGAAACTCTTCAATAACTTGTTTTTTTTTAATTTCTATCAAGTGAAATACCTATGTGACAATTTAGTAGGAGAATGTACCATTCTACTTTAAAAAGATATACCACAATGCTCAATAGTTCTTGGAAGACTCCCTTGATTGATGGCACTGAATCAAAATACTCTGTGTAACCTCAGAACTTAGAAACTTAGCTTATGCTAAGGATTTTGTATATGAAATTACATTATTTTATAATTGTTCCTAGGTTGTTTTCACGGTATATAATTAGTCTTTTCCCCAAATTCTTTTTTTTAATTAATTTATTTTGATTCATCAACAATCACTTCCATATGTTTTTGAGTTTAAAATTTTTCTCCCCCTTCCTCCCCACCACCCTCCCCAAGATGGCACACAATCTGACATAGACTATATATATGCATTCCTATTAAACATATTTTCAATTAGTGATGTTGTAAGTAAGAATTAGAACCAATAGGAGGAACCACCAGAAAGAGGAAACAAAACTCAACAAAAGAAATAAATAGCAAATAGTATGCTACGATCTGCATTCAAACTCCATAGTTCTTTCTTTGGATGTGGATAGCATTTTCCATCACAAGGCCTTTGGAGATGTCTTAGATCCTTGTACTGCTGGGAATGGGCAAGTTTATCAATATTAGTCATCACACAACGTGGCTGTTATTGTGTACCACGTTCTCTTGGTTCTTCTCACTTCACTCAGCATCAGACCATACAAGTCTTTCCAGGTTTTTCTGAAGTCAGCCTGTTCATCATTTCTTATAGAACAATAGTATTCCATTACATTCATATTCCACAACTTGTTCAGTCATTCCCCAATTGATGGTCATCCTCTCAATTTCCAATTCTTTGCCACTACAAAAAGAGCTGCTATAAATATTTTTGTACATGTGGGTCCTTTACCCATTTGTATCATCTCTTTGGGATGTAGACCTAGAAGTGCTATTGCTGGGTCAAAGGATATGCACATTTTTATAGCACTTTGGGCATAGTTCCAAATTGCTATCCAAAATGGTTGGATCATTTCACAACTGTCCCAACAATGCATTAGTGTTCCAATTTCCCCACATCTTCTCTAATATTTATCATTTTCTTGTTTTGTCACTTTGGCCAATCTGATAGGTATGATATGGTACATCAGAATTTTTTTGATTTGCATTTGTCTAATCAGTAGTGATTTAGAGCATTTTTTTTATATGAGTATAGATCACTTTAATTTCTTCATCTGAGAACTGCCTTTTCATATCCTTTGACCATTTATCAATTGGGGTTTCCCTCAAATTCATAAGTTCCTTGAAGAAAACTAAACCAAACAAAATTAGTTTCTTTGGTGACTTTCACAGTGTTGGAAACACAGTAATTGAGTATCAAATACTTTTTGAATTGATGAACCTGTTGAAGACAATGTCCATTGAGGAGACATATCACACAGCAATGGCTGGTTCTATGATGTGAAAATACTTGTCATGTTTACCTAAAAACACCAAATGGGCTACCTTGAAGAAATGAAAATATATGGTAGAAAACTTTTTATAATACAAAAGTTCACCCCAACCCTGCCCTAGCCTCAATAATATCCTTCTTGGTGGATGGTTTTATGACTAACTATCTCATTTACAATTGAAGCTGAAAATAAATCTTTTTTCACTTGCTACATCTTCTTCATTTCTTTCTTTCCTTCCTGGCTATTATTTATTAACTCAGTAACTGTATTATTTACAGTAACAGGGAAAGAAACATGGCTGAAGATTTTACGAGTGCATCTCACATTTACCACCTTTGCTTTTCTCTTTCTGTCTGAAATGGCCTGATAACAGGTTCAGTCACCTAGGGAGCTAAGCCTGTCAACTCTTTTCTTTTTTTAGGGAGGGATAAGTCAGATTCAATCATAACTGATATTCTTCCAGTTTGGTTTCATTTCAAGTCCACAGAATTTTCTATCAGTTCACACTGGAGAATAGCAATACTTAAAATGGTTATGTTTCCAGTTCCCATTCAATATATTGATGATGATGACAAGAGAGAGAGAGTGAGACAGTGGCACAGAGACAGAGAAACAAAGACACAGAGATAGAGTTGCAGGGAAAAGGAAGATGGGGAAGGAGATTGAGAGAGAGAGAGAGAGAGAGAGAGATAGACAAAGAAAATGAGGAGGCTGAAGGAGGGAGGGATACATAATTTTTTTCACACAATTATTAGAGGCAGAAATTTGGAACTATGACAGATCATACTGAACAAAATGGAAAAAAAAAGTCTTAAAATTTGATAAAGTCCCTAAACTTATTTCTTCTAGAAAATCTGTGCTAATGAATACCATCTTACTGTAGACACTCTGAAATCTGTATTATTTAAGGATTCATGTACACAGCTTCTCTTTAACTTTGCGCTGGTTAATATGTTACTCTGGAATTGTTTTCAAGTTGCTTCCTGAGTACGTGTTTCTCTCTCTTCAGCTCCCTTTATATAAATAACCTCTGTTTTCCTATCTCTGTGTGCATTTTTTTTCTTTTAGTGACTGATGGAAACTTGGCTTCCTAATTTATTTTTGAATAAATGGAGTGATTTGAAAAGCTTTTTAACGTAGGTATATCAACTTGCTCACCACCTTGCTGCATCAAGCTGCTGTTAGGAATCTCCAGAGGCACGTTGATTTAGCCTGATAAAAATTATTACCTGGCGAAATGATAAAAGCAACACAGACAGCATTCACGGTCTTGTCATACTCATGAAAACCTTGCATTTCAAATGCATGAATGCTCTCATTTGTGATATTTCCTGAGATCAGAGAATACCAAAATTTTCCATAAATATGCATTGAAAGCAGCTGTTTGATTTATACATTATGCAGAAACATTAAGAAAACAGACTTGTATGTAACCTTGCAAGGAAAAAAAATAACACCAGACAAACAAAGCACAGATTCTAAAAGAAGCTCCCTGAAGTACTTTAATATACCATGGAAAATGAAAAACAGTAGGATTCCTGAAGCTTTAGGGTTTTTCCAGACTTATTGATTAACTTTTCCTCTTCCCCAGATCTGGAAATTTTTATTTAATGTTGATCCAACAAGATTGAGTGGCAGGATCTTTAGCTGAGGTCTGCAAGGACCTTAGAGGTATCGTTTTCCTCATGAGGAAACTGGGGCCCAGAGCATTTATACTAATTGTTCAGGTGTAACATAGCTGAACCAAGATTTAAAATTTGGGTCCTCCAACTTTAAATCTAATACTCCTTCCACTGGATTGCCTCTTGGCAATCTTCAAACTTGTGTCTTTTTTCTTTGAAAACTATATTGACTATCCATCTCTAGATTAAGGGTGAAAGACAGATCAATGTAAATGAAAAAAAAAATGGACATGGACTCAATAGATCTGGCATGACCCTGGGCACTTAAATTTGCTAGTATTGTATCCTTTGGTTAATCACTTCATTTAGTTTACTTAAAAGTTATATAATTATATTATTTTAGCTTAGTTTCATCATCTGTAAAATAGGAACAATAATACTTGTACTCCTTACCCCTTATAATTGTTGTGAGAAAAAGTATTTTATGCATTTTCATACAAATATGATCTACCATTTATTAAAGTAAGCAATAAGACAAAGATTCCTTTCCTGATCAACTTATTTTTTGTGGAAATGTGATTTCATGGGTGTGGGTAGTCCCTACTCAGATATATAGAAATACCACTCTATTCCCTTTTTATTCTATTTTCCTGTCCAGGTTTTCCATATATTGTACATAGCCACAGCATACCATATATGTTTGTATGCTCTGTATTCTGTGGCCCTACTCTCACCAGGGATCTAGATATCCCCTGAATCCTCATAGTTGTGGAACTTCTCTTCTCTGTTGATGATGACCCAACCCCAATTAGTTTTTTTTTTCCTTCATGTGTTAGGAGGTCCAGTTATTAACCCCCTAGTTCCATTTAACCTTTTCATTCTGACTGACTTTTACAAAAGGATTTTTCTTCAATGATATAGCAAGAACAAACCTTCAAACATTTCTACCAATACCACTGGGCCACACTCTCCCTGAAACTACCACATTAGTCATCTGGAGAGTAGGCTCTTTAACTCACTTCCTACATAGCATTATCCCCATTGAGATCATATGCAAGAACTACATTTTTGCCTGATGAGTTAGATTCATAAGTTCACTCCCAAATATCTGTCCTTGCTTCTCCAGGAATCAATGTTGGGCTGAGTGCAACACTTGACCTTAGTTCTGACTCCAAGATTTCAGTAACTCATTTTTTCAGCCCTAATAAGAGCCTCTATCCCCTGCATGAAAGTGAAAGAATGAAACAAATACACCAAGGGAACTCAAAACCTTATGGAAGTGAATGTTGAAAACTAAAAATTTATTTAAAAAAATACATCAAGGGACCTCAGTTTCTCAGGGACCATGTGGCATCAGGAGGGAAGAATTTAGACTCAGAACTTTTTTGAAGATGCTGGTAGTTCTAACTAGGGAGCCAATCAGAAAAAATTCCTCCCAAGTGTGATAGCAACTAAAACAAGTTACAGAGGGTCCATGAATGCTGCATAACTTTTCCATTGTAACTCCCTTACAAGTCATCATGATTTTCCAGGAAGTAGTAACTGGATAAATGTCACCTCAAATATTCTGAGAATGTACTAGCCCCCATTATGTTTGAGTTCATTCACTAGTTCTTCTCATGCATTAGGACGAATGATGTAGCCCTGCATTTATCCTTTATTTGTCTCTTCTTATCTCTGAACCAACCAGTCCACCAACTATATGTTTGAGTCATACATATTCTTGATAATGCCTTGGATGCTATTCCATCAAATGTAAAATAAAGTCATGTTAGATAGTCTGTCCAGTAATAAGCTCACATTTAGCTCCATCTCTTGTCTCCAGGACTTTGCAAAGACTTACTAGAATGCTCTCCCTCTTCACCCTTACTTCTTAGAATCCCTGGTGACCCTCAAAACTCAGCCAACACACAGTATCCATTAGGCCTTTCCTGATTTTCACAGATGTTACTGTCAGATTTCTCAAAACTACTTAGAATTAATTCTGTATATTTTTTGCATGTGCATATACACATATATTTGTGTATGTTTACACAGAGACATATATGTTTACTTAGGACAGTGCTTGTCTTAGAGCAGTTGTTTCATAAATGGTGGTTGATAGATTGATGAAATGATTGGTTTCAGCTTCCTTTATCATATTACCTCATAGGAATCTGATGCTGGCTTTAGAATTATTAAGAATCTGAACAATTCCATTGACCACTCATTTAATTCATTTAATTCTGCCTATTACTAAGGGAGAATTTGCAGAATCTAAGCAACTACTAAATGGAGATTAATTTGTAAATTCTACCTGCAATCCTTAAGTCTGGGTAGAGAAAGTGGATTCCTGTCCCCCCCAGGTCTTTAAACTTTTTTTTTTCTTTTTTTTGATATGAAAGGGCAGAAGGCCTATTCCCTGCTGGCACAATGTGAATTACAAGATAAACAGATCACTATTACTGTGTTGTATTGTCATGTGGTACTATATTCTACTTTATAGTGTGCCCCATGTTGATTTCTCCTGTATCCCAACTTTTAACATGGCCCGTATTGTATGGCCATACATCATATTCATTTTATTTATTTTAAATTCTATTCAGTCATTGTCAAATTATATATTGGCTTAGTATAATCTTTTTTCTTTTTTTAATTTATTTTTAGTTTTCAACATTCACTTCTACAAGATTTTGAGTTTGAATTTTCTCCCCATCTCATCCATTCCCCCACCGCAAGATGGTATGCATTTTGAATGTCCCTTTCCCTAATCTGCCTGCCTTTCTATCTCTCCTAACTTCTCTTATCCCCCTCTATTTTCCTGTAAGGAAGGATAGATTTCTATATCCTATTTCCTGTATTTCTTATTTTCCAGTTGCATGTGAAAACAATTTTTTAACATGTATTTTTAAAACTTTGGGTCCCAATTTTTCTCCCATCCTCCTTCCTCACCCACCCTCATTGGAAAGGCAAGCAACTCGATATTGGTTATACATGTGTAGTCATGCAAAACACTTCCATAGTAGCCATGTTGTGAAAAACTAAGTATGTTTGCCTTCATCATATCCCATCCCCCATTTATTCTATTCTATCTTTTAAACCTGTCCCTCCTCAGAAGTGTTTGCTTTGGATTACCCCCTGCCCCAAGCTGTCCTCCCTCTATCATCCCCCTGCTCTTTTGTCCCCTCCCCCCCATTTTCCTGTAGTGTAAGATAGAGTTCTATACCCAACTGAGTGTGTATGGTATTCCCTCCTTAAGCCAAATCCTATGAGAATAAGATTCATTCATTTCCTCTCACCTTCCTCATTTCCCCTCCACTGTAAAAGCTTGTTCTTGTCTGTTTTATGTGAGATAATTTAACCCATTCTACCTCTCCCTTTCTCCTTCTTCCAGTATAATCTTCTCTCACCACTTAATTTTATTCTCCAAATATCACTCCTTCATCTTCAACTCACACTGTGCCCTCTATCTATTATATATATACATACTTACAAATAATTTTTCACGCCAACTACTCTAATACTAGCAAAGGACTCATGAGTTACAAATATCATCTTTCCATGCAGGAATTTAAATAGTTCAAACTTAATACGTCTCCTACCTCTTCATGTTTCACTTGAGTCTTGTATCTGAAAGTCAAATTTTATATTCAGCTCTGGTCTTCTCCTCAGGAATGCTTGAAAGTTCCCTATTTCATTGAATGACCATTTTTTTCCCCTGAAGGACTATACTCAGTTTTGCTGGGTAGGTGATTCTTGGTTGTGGTCCTATCTTCCTTGCCCTCTGGAATATTATATTCCATGCCCTCTGTTTCCTTAATGTATAAGCTGTTAGATCTTGTGTTATCCTGATTGTGTTTCCACAATACCTGAACTGTTTCTTTCTGTCTGCCTGCAATGTTTCTCCTTGACCTAGGAATTCCAGAAATTGGCTACAATATTCTTAGGAGTTTTCTTTTGGGGATTTCTTTCAGTAGATGATCAGTGGATTTTTTCCATTTCTATTTTACTCTCTGGTTCTAGAATAGCAGGACAGTTTTCCTTGATAATTTCCTGAAAGATGATGTCTAGGCTCTTTTTTTTATCATGGCTTTCAGATAGTCCAGTAATTTTTAAATTCTCTCTCCTGGATCTATTTTCCAGGTCAGTTGTTTTTCCAATGAGATATTTCACATTCTTTTCTATTTTTCCATTCTTTTGGATTAGTGTTACAGTGCTTTGATTTCTCAAATTGTCTCTAGCTTCCAATTGCTCCATTCTAATTTTTAAGAAAGTATTTTCTTCAGTAACCTTTTGGACTTCCTTTTCCATTTGGCCAATTTTGTTTTTTAGGCCACTTTTCTCCTCATTGACTTTTTGGACCTGTTTTTCCATTTGGGTTAGGCTATTTTTTTTAAGGTATAATTTTTTTCAGTATATTTTTGGATCTCCTTTAGCATCACTCTCAGTTTTTCCTCTACTTCTCTTACTTGCTTCTCAAAATCCTTTTTAAGCTCTTCCATGGTCTGGGACCAATTCATATTTTTCTTGGGGGTTTTGGATGTAGGAGCTTTAGCTTCATTGTCTTCTTCTGGTTGTGTGTTTTGATCTTCTTTGTCACCAAAGTAAGGTAATATAGTCTGACTCTTTTTTTGCTGCTTGCTCATGATGTCAGTCAATTACTTGAGTTATAAACTCTTTGTTAAGGTAGGGGTCTATTTCCAGTGTGGAGAATGTACTGTCCCAAGCTTCAGGGGTTTTGTGCAGCTGTTTTCAGAGATACTTCTAGGGACCTGTAAATTTTTGGTTCTTCCAAGGTGCTATGATCAAGGGTGAGGTGTTTACTTCTTTCTTGGTCTGCACTCTGGTCCATGAGTGACCACAAGCACTCTTTTCTGTCTTGGAACTGTGAGGAGGATTTCCTCTTCACAGCCACCACAAGCTCCACCAAGGCAGCACTCCTCCTCATCCCAGGACCGCCACCCAGAAGTGTAACCCAAATCCAAGCATGGGCAAAGCAAGAGAATCCTGCACCAGGAGACAGATTCCTTCAATCCTCCTCTGATCAGCCACTTGATTCCCCATTAGTCTGTGGGCCAGAAGCTCAGAAGGCACCATGTTTCTTTCTCACCACTACAGAAACAGACTTTTCCCACTGACCTTCTAAATTGTCTTTGGTGTTCATGGGTTGAAAAGTCAGGAAACCACCACAGCTGCTTGCCATTCAGTAGTCTGAGGCCTGCTCCAGGTTCAATGAGGCCTGCACACCCATGCTGAACTGCGCTCCTCTCCCAGCCTGGCGAGATCTACCTTTCCAATCAACCATCCAGGTTATCTTGGCCAGGAAATTTGTTTCACTCTGTCTTTTTGTGGGTTCTGCTGCTTTAGAATTTGTTTAGAGCCATTTTTTATAAGTATTTGGAGGGGTATGGAGGAAAGCTCAAGCAAGTCACTGCTTTTACTCCTCCATCTTCGCTCCACACCTTTCCATTATAATTTTTAAGAAAGTATTTTCTTCAGTAAGCTTTTGGACTTCCTTTTCCATTTGACAAATTTTGTTTTTTAGTGCATTCTTCTCCTCATTGGTTTTCTGGACTTCTTTTGCCATTTGGGTTAGGCTGCTTTTTTAAGATGTTATTTTCTTCAGTATTTTTGTGGGTCTCCTTTAACAAGCTGTTGACTTGTTTTTCATGATTTTCTTGCATCATTCACATTTCTCTTCCCAGGTTTTCCTCTACCTCTCTTACTTGTTTCTCAAACTCTTTTATGAGCTCTTCCATGGCCTGTGTCTGATTCACATTTTTCTTGGAGGCTTTGGATAGAGGAGCTTTGACTTTGTTGTCTTCTTCTGGTTGTATGTTTTAATCTTCTTTGTTACCAAAGAAAGATTCTATGGTTTGACTTTTTTTGTGCCTTTATTTGTTCATGATCCCAGCCAATTACTTGAGTTTTTAACTCTTTGTTAAGGTAGGGGTCTGCTTCTAGTGTGGAGAATGTACTGTCCCAAACTTCAAGGGTTTTGTGCAGCTGTTTTCAGAAATACGTCTAGGGACCTGTAAGTTTTCAGTTCTTCCAAGGTCTTATGATAAGGGGCGAGACATTTCCTCCTTTCCTGGCTTGTGCTCTGGTCTATGAGTTACCGCAAGCACTCTTTTATACCTTAGAACTGTGAGGAGGATTTCCTCACTACCACCACTACAAGCTCTACCATGCCAGCACTCCTTCTTACTCCAGGACAACCACCCAGAACTGTGACCCAGATCCAAGCATGGGCAAAGTAAGAGAATCCTGCCTCAACACCAGCAAAAGATCCCTGTAATCCCCCCTCTGATCAGCCACTCAATTCCTCCTCAGTCTGTGGGATGGAAGCTCTGGAAGCAGCTGTCACCCTGGGGCTGAGCTCTGAGACTGGGGCTGGGACCACGCTTCTCTCTCTCTCACTGCAGTCACAGACTTTTCCTACTGACCTTCTGAGTTGTCTTTGGCATTCATGGGTTGAGAGGTCTGGAAACCAGAACAGCTGCCTGTGATTGACTCCTATGAGGCCTGCTTGAGGTTCACTGGGGCTTGTTCTGGAGGCACAACCATGACAAACTGCCCTCCTCTCCCCACCTGGTGGGATATACCTTTCTGATCAACCATCCAGGATGTCTTGGGCTATAAATTTGTTTCATTCTGTCTTTTTGGGGGGTCTGCTGCTTTAGAATTTGTTTAGAACTATTTTCTACAGGTGTTTGAAGGGGTTGAGGGGAGAACTCAAGCAAGTCTCTGCTTTTACTCCACCATCTTGACTCTGCTCCTCTTTATAATTTTATAGTCTCTGACAATCAAACTAATTTTACTCATTGTCTACTCAATTCATAGCCACATTTTCCTTCTTTCTACATTTTCTTAATCCATTTAAAAATTAATTGTGACTTCTTCTAAAGGAAGTCATCTGCTAGCTAATGTGGTCATAAAAGATATTATGGACAATCTTAGGTTTCATCTAAACCCTGAAGACTGGGTTACAATGCAGTGCTTCTTAAATAGTGGGTAGCAACCCCACATGAGATCAGGCCCCACCATAGAAGAAGCAATGAAGAAGCTGTGAGTGGAAAAAGTTAAAGAAGCCCTGAATTCTAGATTCCAGGAAAGAAGAGTAGATACAACACTTTAAGAAGATGGATTTTCTATTCAGCTCTGGTCTTTTCATCAAGAATGCTTCAAGGTCCTCTATTTCACTGAATGTCAATTTTTACCCTGAAAGATTATACTCAGTTTTGCTGGTTAGGTGATTCTTGATTTTAATCCTATCTACTTTGACCTCCAGAATATCATATTCCAAGCCCTCTAATCCCTTAATGTAGAAGCTGTTAAATCTTGTGTTATCCTAATTGTGTTTCCACAATACTTGAATTGTTTCTTTCTTGCTGCTTTGCAATATTTCCTCCTGGACCTGGGAACTCTGGAAATTGGCTATAATATTCCTAGGAGTTTTTCTTTGGGGATTTCTTTCAGGAGGTAATCAGGGCATTCTTTCCATTTTTATTTTCCCCTCTGGTTTTAGAATAAGAGGGCAGTTTTCCTTGTTAATTCCTTGAAAGATGATGCCTAGGTTCTTTTTTGGATTATGGTTTTCAGGTAGTCCAATATTTTTTTTTTAAATGATCTCTCCTGGATCTATTTTCCAGGTCAGTTTTTTTTTCCAATGAGATATTTCACATTGTCTTCTATTTTTTCATTCCTTTGGTTTTGTTTCATAATTTCTTGAATTGTCATAGGGTCATTATCTTCCATTTGCTCCATTCTAATTTTTAAGGAATTATTTTCTTCAGTGAGCTTTTGGACTTCCTTTTTCATTTGTCCAATTTGATTTTTTAAGGTATTCCTCTCCTCATTGACTTTTTGGACCTTTTGTGACATTTGCTCTAGTCTATTTTTTAAGGTTTTATTTTTGTCATTATTTTTCTGGTCTTTTTTAGCAAGCTGTTGCCTTGTTTTTCATGATTGTTTTGCATCACTCTCATTTCTCTTCTTAATTTTTCCTCTACTTCTCTTGCTCGATTTTCAAAATACTTTCTGAGTTCTTCCATGGCCTGAGACCAATTCATATTTTGTAGCTTTGACTTTGTTGTCTTCTTCTCATTGTATGTTTTGATCTTCTTTTTCACCGAAGTAAGATTCTATAGTCATTTCTAACCAGTTACTTGACTTTTTAACTCTTTTGTTAAGGTAGGGCACTGCTGCCAGTGTGGAGGGTGTACTGTCTGGAGCTTCAGGGGTTTTTTGCAGCTGTTTTCAAAGATACTTCTAGGGACCTGTAAATTTTCAGGTGTGATCACATCACATCACATGCCAAGGTGGTGTGATGAAAGGAGAGATCTTTACTCTTTTCCTGGCCTGTGCTCTGGTCTATGAGTGAATATAAGCACTTTTTTCTGCTTTGGAACTGTGAGGATTCCCTCTCCACTGCTACCACAAGCTCTGCCACCCAAGGACCACCACCCAGGACTGGGATTTAGATCAAAGCATGGGCAAAGCAAGAGAATTTTGCTTCAGCACCAGCAAAGAGATCTATGCAATCACCCTCTGATCAGCTGCTTGATCCCCACACTGTCTGTGGACTGAGAACTCTGGAAGCAACGACTGCTGCTGTAGTCACTGCCCCAGATCTGTACCAGGGCCAGGGCTGGATCATGCTCCTCTCTCACCCAGGTCCCACAGACCTTTCCTACTGACTTTGTAAGTTGTTTTTCGCATTGATGGATTGAGAAATCTGGAAACCCGCTATAGGTTACCATGATTCATTCCCTTGCTGCCTGCTCCAGGTTCATTGAGGCCTGGTCTTTGCCTGCATACCCATACTGAACTGTATTTTATCTTCCAGCCCAGCATGATAGACCTTTCTAATCAACCATCTAGGTTGTCTTGGGTTGTAAATTTGTTTCAATCTGTCTTTTTGTGAGTTCTGCTTCTCTAGAATTTGTTGAGAGTCATTTTTACAGGTATTTTGAGGGGTTTTAGGGGACAGCTCAAGCAAGTCACTGCTTTTACTCTGCCATCTTGGCTCCACCTCCCCCCCTCAGTGCTTTCTTTACATTAAATTATGCATGTTAAATTTAGTCCAAGCATTTTACATATCAATTTATTTGATAGGGTCTTAATTTGGTGACAGCATTAACAAAAACATCCATTGAATCCACTGTTCTTTACTTTGTACTAAGTAAGCACTTATGTATCCAACTGAATAATGGTCCTTTAACATTTTTAATTACATGAAAAATTAAATTAACTAAAGGAATACTAAGGACATATAGTCAGATATACTAAGCCAAAATATGAATTAAGAATATAAATGATCATCTTCTACTACAAAATTTTTTCATATTGTCTTGCCAGGTAAATCATCAATTCAAACATGAGAAATATTTTAGGGGTGCTGGGTGGATTTAATATTTTGAGACTATTATAAAGCTTAGCTCAATGCTGAACACAGAAAAAATATTCAGTATATATATAATATGTAATACATATAATATGCATTATATGTTATATGTTACAAATACATAGTGTGTAATATATATGTATATATGTGTGTATATACATATGTATATATATGTGTGTATATAAATATGTATACATGTGTGTATATATATACACATATATATATAGTCTCTGACAATATATATATATATATACAAGGGAATAGAGAGAGAGAGAGAGAGAGAGAGAGAGAGAGAGAGAGAGAGAGAGAGAGGTATGGAATATATATTCCATATGTTGATATTTCCATATGATAGTGGATTATGTATTCGAATATCATCTTCTCATTTTACATAGCATCAAAACCACATAGAAACATGTATACATTTGTCACAAATTGTAGAATAGTATTTGTCTTCATTGAGGCTATCTAGCATATGGCTATTTCCTAGTGATTTTTTTTAAAACCAAAATTTATATCTACTTTCTATGTGCTAGGAGGCATTGTAGTATAATAATCAGAAGAGTAGACTTGAGAATCAAGAGAAGTTGGTTAATGTCTCACCTTTGCATTAACTAGCCATATAGAGTAGGGAAATTACTTAAACTTTATGGAACTTATCTTCCTCATCTGAAAAAAAGAGAGGTTGATTAGCTGATTACTTAAGGTCTTCTTATTTCTGTACTTGTTCTATTGAAACTGTATCAACTTCTTAGAATGTCATTTAGAGAATATAAACTGCTTGATGGCAGAGACTTTTTCATTCTGGTCATTATATTCCCATAACCAAAACAAAGCCTCACATTAAGAAAGCACTTAATGAATGCGCATTGATTTATTGAATAAGAACATAACATAAAATAACAAAATTATGATAACATAACATAATCATAATTATGATACCAACAGAGACTCATCTATAAGTTTATTGATATTTTCATATATTTCATTGTTAATTTCATTGATGCTGTAAATGAGGAGACTCATTTTTCTAAAGAGAATTAACACAGCATCAGCAAATTACATTAGAGAGTTATGTAAAGTACTGAGGTTAAGTGACTTTTTTGGGATCACACAATCAACATGTGACAGAAATAGAACCTGAATCCAGATCCTCCTGAATACAAGGCCAACTCTCTCTTGCCTACATCATTTTACCTTTCAAGCATATTACAAAATAGTATGTAAATTAGCTCCATGTATATGTGTATTTACATAATAAATACATATATATATGCATAGTGGATTCATATATATTTATATCTACAAGACTTGGGTATTATCAGTATGTGTGTTTTTTAAATAATAATTACTATAATTATCCTCTGTCAATATGGGTAACTATTATTTGATTCTTTTCTATGTTTAAAACAATGAACTCAAGAAAATTTTAAAGATAATGATGATTATAATGATGATAATAATAGTGGGTCTTCCCTCTTTCACTAAAAAACAAAAACAAAACAAAACAAAAAACTCTTAGAATGACTTCAGTTTCTTCATCAGTCACTTATACCTCATTTCTCTGAGTTCTGGTAGCTGATTTCACTCTTCCAATGATACTGTTCTTCCAAGGATTATCAATGATTTTTTAATGGTGAAATTTAATTTTTTTTTCAGTGCTCAGCCAATTTGATCTTTCTTTATCTTCTAGTACTGCTGTCAAAAACCACTTCATCTTTTGGTTGTTACGACAATACTCTATCATGAGTCTCTCCATGCATTCTCCATATACCAAAATTTAGGCAAGGATATATTTCAAAACCCTTCTAAGTATCCCTAATCTTCTCTCGATAAATTCTCTTAAGCTCTGAATCTCTACTTATCTATTAAAAGGTTTCAGCCCCATCTGGTTATCCTGTTGTCCCATTGTACTTGAAATATATAGAATCATCTTCCTCCTAAACACTGCATTTAGAATTGGGAAATCTCTAAAGGTCAGCTCTTACCTCAGCTTACCTGTATGATCCTGGTCAAGTCACTCTATCTCTCTCAGCACTAGTTTCCTAATATGTTAAAATGGGGACAATAATAGTATCTACATCCTAGAGTTGTTCTCCAAATGAGAAGACATGCATAATTATCTGTAAAATAAATTAATGCACAATGTAAATATAAGCTATTAGTAGTAGTAGTAGTAGTATTAATTTCACCTACAAAATGTCTCTTCCATCTCTCACATTCTCTACACTTCTACTTCCACCACCCTCATTCAAGTCCTCATCATTTCATCCCTCATAATTGCAAGTCTACCTGTTATATTTGGTCACTATAGTTTCAGTATCTATTCTACCACATTTTCTTTAAAGAACTTTTAAAACAATCTTGTTAATGCACACATCTGACCAATGTGATCCCTCTGATGAAAAGCCTTTAGTGGTTCCCTATTGCCTATAGAATTTAATGTAAACTTTGTAATCTGTTATTTTAGTCTCTTTATGTGCTGTTTCCAACCCTCTTTTCAATGTTATTTGATTCAGTCCTCCTCCTTCTTCACCTTCTTCCTCTACCTCTATTAGCACTTCCCCAAACTAGACAATCTGCTCTCTGTTTCCATATACTCAAATAGTCAGAAAGTGGAGTGATTTATCTACAATCTTAGAGATCCTTATTTTCCTTCAAAGCTCAACTTATGTTCCCATTCTTCAATGTAGTGTCCTTTTTCTCTAATCACAATGTATGCATCCTTCCTCAGATTTCCCTATATCTCTTTTGTGTCCATGATTCTCCACTTTGTATTACACTTTTCTATGCACGTGTCCTCTATAGCTCCTTCCCACATTGGAATGTGAGCTAAATGAACACAAGAAATCTTTCATGTATATAAATACACACACACACACACACACACACACACCTATATCGTTTAATACTGTGACAGAATTTTGCAAAAAAAAAAAAAAGCATAGTCTAGGCTTGCAGCCTTTAGTTTTCCAACAATACTTTTCCTCCATAGTGTATAGTTCTATTCTACTCTGAGACTCTCGGCCCTTTTTTCTTTCCATTTTGTATATTTTGAATGTCATTCCCTTCTATATTTATACTGCTCTAAGATCCCATCTCAACAAGTTTCATTTACAAATGTAATATTAATTTTCCTTTGGTTCTCTCTAGTTCACGTTTGTTATTACCTATAATTTGTATGCTTGGATAAAGTAATCTGATGCTATTCTATATACATAAATATATATATATATATAATATGTACGTGTGCATGTACAAGCACACAGTTATACATATATATATACGTATATGACACTGACAAGTAATGAAATAACATGTTGATATTTAGGGGAAATATTAAAAATACAAAAATGATGAATATAGAAAAATAATGTAATGTTAAAAAGAATTAGTGGAAAAGTATATAAATATAGTATGGGAATAGAAAATTAAGAATGTTAGAATGGAATTTGGATGGAATTACTGCTTTATGATGACTGATACTTATATTTCTTTTTTTTATTTTAAATAGCTATGGTTAGAAGGATAAATTGTGTTTTAAAGCAAATGAATAATAAAATAATGTTAAGAAAATCAAAGATAGTTAACAGCTACTGAGATTATGAACACTTAACCTTTGGAATGGTGCCAGGAGGCAGTTCAGCCAGTAGAAAGGGTCAGTACATAGCAGAAGTAGTTTATCAAGCCTTTTATTTTAAAAATGGAAAGCATTTTCAATGACTCTTTGGCCAGTTTTCCTGAGTTCCATGCCAGGATGTTGCTACTTTTGGATATCTCAGTTTCAAAACTACAAAAGGCAGAATGGATTTCAAGAATTTAAATTTGACATGTTCAGCTCTGAGAACAATCACCATCTTGAAATAGCTCTGATCAATGCTTACCTATCTGTATGTGGTCTTATGGTTTGTGCAAATAATTCCACAGATGTGGTCCTTCTCTATTAAAGAGGCAGTTCCCAACTTTCTTTGTCTTTAATTAATTAATTTATTTTTTGTTTTCAACATTCACTTCCATAAGCTTTTGAGTTTTAAATTTTCTCCCCCTTCCTTCTTGCCTCCCTCCCCAAGATGGCATGCAATCTGAGATAGGCTCTGCATATACATTCTTATTAAACATATTTTCACATTAGTCATGTTTTAAAGAAGAATTAAATTTATTTTTCGTTTTCAACATTCACTTCCACAAGATTTTGAGTTCCAAATTTTCACCCCATATTGCCCCTCCACCCATCCAGGATGTCATGCATTCTGAATACCACTTCCCCTAATCTGCACCCCCTTCTACCACCATCTCCCTTCTTGTATCCCCTTCTTCTATTTTCCTGCAGGGCAGGATAGATTTCTGTACCCCATTTCCTATATTTCTTATTTCCCAGTTGCATGTGAAAACATTTTTAAACATATGTTTTTAAAACTTTGGGTTCCAAATTTTCTCCCTTCCTCCCTCCCCACCCACCCTCCTTGAAAAGGTAAGCACTCAATACCGGTTATACATGTGCAGTTATGCAAAAGACTTCTATAGTAGTCATGTTGTGAAAAACTAAATATATTTGCCTTAATCCTATTCTGCTCTCCATTTACTCTATTCTTTCTTTTGACCCTGTCCCTCCTCAGAAGTGTTTGCTTCTGATTACCCCCTCTCCCAATCTGCCCTCCCCTCTATCATCCCTCTGCTCTCTTTTCTCCTTTCCTCCCCCCATTTTCCTGTAGGGTAAGATAGATTTCCATACTCAATTGAGTGCGTATGTTATTCCCTCCTTAAGCCAAATCTGATGAGAATATGATTCACTCATTCCCTCTCACCTTCCCTTGTTTCCCCTCCACTGTAAGAGCCTTTTCTTTTCTGTTTTTTTGTGAAATAATTTACCCCATTCTACCTCTCCCTTTCTCTTTCTCCCAATATAATCCTCTCCCACCACTTCATTTTATTCTCCAGATATCACCCCTTCATCTTGAACTCACCCTGTGCCCTCTATCTATCTATCTATCTATCTATACACATACATATAATTTTTTCCCCTCCAACTACCCTAATACTGCCAAAGGTCTCATGAGTTACAAATATCATCTTTCCATGCAGGAATGTAAACAGTTCAAAGTTAATAAGTCTCTTACGATTTCTCTTTCTTGTTTACCTCTTCATGTTCCACTTGAGTCTTGTATTTGAAAGTCAAATTTTCTATTCAGTTCTGGTCTTTTCATTAAGAATACTTGAAAGTTCTCTATTTCACTAACTGACCATTTTTCCCGTGAAGAATTACACTCAGTTTTGCTGGGTAGGTGATTTTTGTTTGTAATCCTATTTCTTTTGCCCTCTAGAATATTATATTTTATGCCCTGCAGTCCCTTAATGTAGAAGCTGCTAAATCTTGTGTTATCCGATTATGTTTCCACAATACTTGAAGTGTTTCTTTCTGGATGCTTGGAATGTTTTCTCATTGACCTGGGAACTCTGGAATTTGGCTACAATATTTCTAGGAGTTTTCCTTTGGGGATCTCTTTCAGGAGGAGATTGGTGGATTCTTTCAATTTCTATTTTGCTCTCTGGTTCTAAAATATCAGGGCAGTTTTCCTGGATAATTTCTTGGAAGATGATGTCTGAGCTGTTTTTTTTTATCATGGCTTTCAGATAGTCCAATAATTTTTAAATTCTCTCTCCTGGATCTATTTTCCAGGTCAGTTGTTTTTCCAATGAGATATTTCACACTGGTTTCTAATTTTTCATTCTTTTGAATTTGTTTTACAGTGTCTTGATTTTTCATAAAGTCACTAGCTTCCAATTGCTCTATTCTAATTTTTAAGGAAGTATTTTCTTCAGTAAGCTTTTGAACTTCCTTTTCCATTTGGCCAATTTTGCTTTTTAGGGCATTCTTCTCCTCATTGGCTTTTTGGACCTCTTTTGCCATTTGGGTTAGGCTATTTTTTAAGGTATTATTTTCTTCAGTATTTTTTTGGGTCTCCTTTAGCCAACTGTTGACTTGTTTTTCCTGATTTTCTTGCATCACTCTCATTTCTTTTCCCAGTTTTTCCTCTACTTCTCTTACTTGCTTCTCAAAATCATTTTTAAGCTCTTCAAGGCCTGGGACTGATTTGTATTTTTCTTGGAGGCTTTGGATGTAGGAGCTTTGACTTAGTTGTCTTCTTCTGGTTGTATGTTTTGATATCCTTTGATACCAAAAAGAGATTCAGTGGTCTGACCCTTTTTGGGAGGTTTGGTCATGATCCCAGCCAATTTCTTGTGTTATAAACTCTTTGTTAAGGTAGAGGTCTGCTTCCAATGTGGAGAGTGTACTGCACAAGCTTTATGGATTTTGTGCAGCTATTTGCAGAGATACTTCTAGGGACCTGTAAATTTTCAATTCTTCCAAGGTGGTATGATAAGGAGTGAGCTGTTTATTCCTTTCCTGGTCTGTGCTCTAGTCTATGAGTGACCACAAGCATTCTTTTCTGCCTTGGAACTGTGAGGAGGATTTTCTCTCCACAACCACTACAAACTCTACTATGCCAGCATTCCTCCTCACCCCAGGACAGCCACTAAGAACTGTGACCCAGATCCAAGCAGGGGCAAAGCAAGAGAGTCTGCACCAGCAAAGAGATTCCTGAAATCCTCTTCTGATCAGCCACTTGATTCCCCCTCAGTCTGTGAGTCGGAAGTTCAGAAGGCAGCTGCCTCCCTGGGGCTGAGCTCAGGGAATGGGGATGGGACCCTGTGCTTCTCTCTCACTACCACAGAAACAGACTTTTCCCACTGACTTTCTAAATTATCTTTAGAGTTCTTGTGTTGAGAAATCTGGAAAGCACCACAGCTCCCTGGGATTCAGTCAACTGAAGCCTGTTCCAGCTGTGACCTGTGCACCCATACTAAACTGTGCTTCTCTCCCCTCTTGGCACAATATACCTTTCTGATCAACCATCCAGGTTGTCTTGGGGTGGATATTTGTTTCACTCTGTCTTTTTGTGGGTTCTGCTGCTTTAGAATGTGTTTAGAGTCTTTTTTTTACAGGTATTTGGAGGGGTTTGGGGGAGAGCTTAAGCAAATCACTGCTTTCACTCCACCATCTTGGTTCCACCTCCAAGAAGCTGTTCCCAACTTTCCAAACATAGTTTTGTGGATCAATTAAGACAATCTAACACAGTACCTAGTACATAGTAGTTGCTTTATAAATGCTTATTCCCGTTCCTTCCATCTTGCCTTTCTGAAAAAGTACAGTGCTGCCAGTTTATAAAACAACACGTCTCTGGGAGATGAAACTTAAATCTTAATATTAGTTTGATCAACAATTGACTGTGAGACCTTGGACAATTCACTTACCTTCTCAGGGCCTCAGGTGTTTCATGTATGTAATAAGAAACTGGACTTAGTGCCAAAGTTCCTTTAAGCAACTTTATGTAGTATATTGAGTACTAGACCCAGTATCACAGAATCATCAAAACTTTGAATTGGAAGGGACCTCAGTGGTCATTCCAATCCTAATGATACATTAAAAAAAATATACAATTCAATATTTCTCTACATGAAGACTGTCAATGAGTGTGGATACATTACCTGCTCAAACATTTGAATTTCAGAAAACTGTATTTGTTAGACATCTTCCCTAGCCCCAACATAAAGCTCAAATTTTCTTCTTTGCCAATTCCTTTGATAATTCAAGGTTCTTTACTTTTAGGCTAATCAAAACAAGTCTAAGCCACCTTCCATATGATGGTCTTTCAATTATTCTCAAACATAGATATAATAGAGTGGATTTGCAAGATGGTGGAGTAAAAGCAGTGACTTGCTTGAACTCTCCCCCAAATTCCCCCAAATGCCCATAAAAAATGGCTCTACACAAATTCTAGAGCAGCAGAGCCCACCAAAAGACAAATTTACAGTCCAAGACAACCTAAATGGTTGATTAGAAAGGTCCATCACTCTGGACTTAAAGACAAACACAGTTCAGTGTGGGCGTGCAGGCAAAGACTAGGCCTTAGCAAAGGTGGAGCAGGTCTCAGAGGATTGAATCACAGGCAGCTGTGGTGGTTTCCAGACTTCTCAACCCACAAATGCCAAGGACAATTTAGGTCAGTAGGAAAAGTATGTGACCACAGTGAGAGAAAAGCTCAGTCCCAGCCACAGTCCTGGTATGGCCCTGGGGTGGCAGCTGTGTCTGAAACTCTCAGCCCACAGACTGAAGGGAAATCAAGTAGCTGATCAGAGGAGGATTACAGGAATCTCTTTGCTGTTGCTGAGGCAGGATTCTCTTGCTTTGCCCATGGTTGGATCTGGGTTACTGTTCTGGGTGCTGGTCCTGGGGTGAGAACAAGTTCTGGCATAGTGGAGCTTGTAGTGGTGGTGGAGAGGAAATCCTTCTCACATTTCCAAGGCAGAGAAGAGTGCTTGTGGTCACTCAAAGACAAGAACATAGACCAGGAAAGGAGTCAATACCTCACCCTTGATCATAGCACCTTGGAAGAACCAAAAATTTACAGGTCCCTAGAAGTATCTCTGAAAACTACTGCACAAAACCCCTAAAGCTTGGGACAGTACATTCTCCACCCTGGAAGCAGACCCCTATCTTAACAAAGAGTTTAAGACTCAAATAATTGTCTGGAATCATGAGCAAACTGTGCAAAAAAAGTCAGATCATAGAATCTTTCTTTTGTGACAAAGAAGATGAAAACATACAACCAGAAGAAAACAACGAGGGTATTCAGAATTCATGCTGTCTTGTGGTTGGGGAAGGGACAAGATGGGGAGAGAATTTGGAACTCAAAATTTTGTGGAAGTGAATGTTGAAAACTAAAAATAAATAAATTAATGAACCTTAAAAAAATTAGATATCATGCCTCCTTGAGTCTTACCTTCAACTGATCATCATCACCACTCTCATTTTAGAGATAAGGAAACTGCAGACCAAGCAGGGTAAGTAATTTGTCCAGTTCCATAAAGTTAATAAATAATCAGAAGCAAGATTTGAATCCAGATCCTCTGAATCCCCATCCAGTCATTTATTCATTATAAAATATTTATCTTTTTTTGGTACTGTGTATCCTAATGCATTTCTTAATCTATGACTCCCAGAAATGAACATAACATGCAGGATATAGTATCTCCTGGGTAGAGTATAGTGGATTGTTGTTGTTAGTCTTGTTCAACTCTTTATGACCCCATTTGGGGTTTTCTTGGCAAACATACTAGAATTATTTTCCTTCTCCTTCTCCAGATCATTTTACAGAAGAGGAAACAGAGGCAAATGGGATTAAGTGACAGTTACAATTCAATAGCATATTCTCTTTTTTGGCTACATATTACACTGTTGATTCAGATTGAGGTTGCAGTCTACTGAAACCCTCATATTCTCCTTAGCAAATAACATTCTGATCATTTCTCCCATCCTGCATTTGTGAAGATGATTTTATGTCCAAATAAGATATATTTATTCATAATACATTTTATCTTACTACATTCATAAAAATGTTTTCACTTGCCAAAAACTCATTAGATGACCTTTTTATAGTCAACGCTGTTAGCTATTTCCAATAATCCTGTGTGTTCTGAAAATTTGATAAGTATGCCTTTATCCAAGTAACCAATAAGAATTTTAAAATTCAGATGGCTTATCACAGATCCCTGGGGCACTTTATTGATGATCTCTTTTCCAGTTGACATTGAACCACTACTCTTTGAATATAGGTATTCAACCAGGTCTGAATATATGGAATTGTACTATCATCCTGTCCATATCTTTTGATTCTTTCAATAAAAATATCACAACGTACCAGTCTACCATCCTTCTTTAAAGAAAACAAATGAGGTAAGTCTTTCATGAACTCTTCTTGGTGATGTCATAGTTGATATACAATGACAATCTCTGTAATATAAGATTTGTTCCAGAAAACAAATCATTCTCTCATGCCTATTAAGTGCAGAATCCATTTTCCCCTTTGTTGAAAATTGAGTCATTTATAATTCTTAGTTCTGTGGCACTTAGATCATAGCATCAGAATCATAGAGGTTGAAGAAACAACAAAGACCCCCTAATTTAAGACTTTAGTTTTACCAAAAATAATGAGTCCTAGAGGGGAAAGACCTTGACCAAAGTCAATAAGGCAGTAATTATCCAAAATGGAATTTGAACTCAGGGCCTCTGATTCTAAAGTAAAACTTTTTTTTCCTATTTTATCACACTACCTATGGCTATCTATGATCTTTCAAATATAGGTGATGACAGTGGCTCAGTATTCACATCAGCCAGTTCTTTTTACAGTCCAAGATATGATTCAGCTGGGCCAGATGATTTAACTTAATCAAAGGCAGCTTAGTGCTTTCTTATTTTCTTCTTATTTATATTGTATATCAGCTCTCTTTATTATTTTTGGTTCTATCTCTTCTGTTTCAAAGATCATTCTCATTAGCAGAGGAAACAGAACCAAAAGTAGAATGGAACTATTCAGACTTCTCAAAGAATCGGTTATCAACCTACCTCCCACCATAAGCAACAGTCCCTTCAATCCTTTGACCCTCTTCTTTTCCTCAATTTAACTAAGAAAAAAGAAATTTCCTAAAGACTCTAAACTCAATCTCAACATTATTTCAATACAATGCAATGCAATTTCAATATTGTATTACACGTATTAGCTTTTCCTTGTTTCAATATTTTTCTTTTCTGTTATTTAAAAAAGATTTGTGAGTTCTTTGTGCATCTACATTGTTCTCAGGCAAATCTCATCTTCCTCTTTATTGCAAACATTTCTCTTTATATCTCCAGAATTTCTGTAGATTTACCTATACTTCTTTGGCTGAATTTAGCTATCCCAAGTTAATCTCTAGAATCCTAACTGCCCTTACTCTTCACCTCCTGTAATCTGCTCTCCTCAAGTCTAGGGTTTCTGTCAGCTTAAGTCCATTCTTTTTTTTTCTGTGTCACAAAGTTTAAGAGGTAATGATCACTTTTCCACAAGGTTTCCATCAATTTTTATCACAACAGCCCATGCTAACCTCTCAGTGAGAATAAGATTGAGAATTAAATTCCCCCATGGGAACTTCTACATCTTGAAAGATGAAATTATTAAGTCAAGTAAAAAAAAAAAAGATGTTAGCTGATCTGCATCTGGCAGAGTTCTCCAGCAGATGTGTCTGAATAATGGACATCATTATTATCATGCCATTATAATTGCACCAAGCTTCCTGTTTCCTGAAATTTTTGTTTGTTTTCTTTCTGTTCAGTTACTCTGCAGATGACAAAATATACCCAGAAGGCAAAACACCTTCTCTTCCCTCTACCCTCCACCCCGCTGGTATTCAAGTGAATGTTCTCCACCATGGTTGTCTGTTCTAGTTTCCTGGTCTTTCTTTCCTGAGCATATTTTCTTAATAAACCATGTTACTTGTATTATAACCCATGGTTAATCTTGCTTTTTGGATATATTTTATACATTTGTGTATAGACATTTGAGACCAGAGGTTTATAGTATTGAGTGTTTTTTTTTTTTTCTGATTCTTTGTCCAGTAAACAACTTTCTCTTTGGCTATCTCTTCTCTGTCTATGTCTCTCTATCTTTCTGTTTCTCTCTGTCTCTCTGTCTGTCTCTCTGTCTCTCTCTTTCTCTCTCTTTCTCTCTCCAGGCATGCATACAGATACACACACACACACACAAACACACACATGCACAGACACACATACACATTCAGTTTCATTCCCTATTTCCACCTGGAAATAATATTAGTGTAAATGAAATGCTATCAATTTCTGACCAGATTGAGCCTCAAATTCATTATGTAGTTCCATGTGTACAGAAGCTCTTTGTCCTTTGCTTTTGATTACCTCCTTTGTCTTTTCAACTATTCTTTTTCATTTTAGGGGTCTATCTTTGAAGACCCTCTTCAATTGTGTTATTAATTATTTGTGATGGTAGTGTGTGTTTCTAAGGAATCACTACAAACTTCTCACATTCCATGCACATCACTGTTATATTTCCTAGTTCTCCATTTTGATGTCCTCAACCTTATTTTTCAGACTCCTTGTTTAAGCTTACAACTTCCCTGTTAACTCTCCATTTGCAATTTTTTGAATCCTTTACTTAATAACTTGACAAGTATACTCAACTATCTTTCTTTTCTTTCACTAAACTTTTATTTATTCTATTGATTTCTTGCACTTATCAATTCACTAATCTTTTCCCTTCCTAGTTAATTTTAATGTCTAGTTTCTTATATTTACTTAAAAAATACTTTGCTTTTTTCATTTTTCTTGTTTTTTTTTTCCAGTCCTTTTTTCCTCAATATTTATTTTCCTCTTTGGACTGTGTCTTCCTTCATATTTAGCCTTTTTTCTGTTAAACACTTTAATTTTTTTTTAAAGTTCTCCTAACATTTTTACTTCCCATTTTCCTAAATCAAGTTTGTCTTTTCAAAAACCTAAGTCCTCTAAATCACCTTTTAATGTCCTTACCTTTCTTATTCAGCTGAATTCCTGATCCCTTTCTCTGACTTAAAAAAAACAACAACAACAACAACAGAAAAACAAACAAAAACCTTCTCCAATGTATGGCAGTACTAGAAAGTCAAGATGACCTAGGTTCAATTCTCATTTCTTTTAGTTGCTACTTATGGTTATGTGCAAGTCATTTAGCCTTTCTGGTCCTGAGTATTTTTATTGCTAAAATGGTTTTTAATACTATTTGTACTATTGATTTTACAGAGTTGTTATGAAATTCAGATAACCCAATGTATATAAAGTGCTTTGCAAACTTTAAAGCACTATATAAATACCCAATTTGTGTATCCCTTGGCTCAAAGGATCAATTTTTATGAGACTCTCCTCACTGGTGAAGATTGATTACTCAATGTCCTGAACCTGTATGAAAGGTGGGTGGAGTTCATGAGAGAATGCTATTCTAGCTTCTAGCTTTGAGACACAAGGTGTATAGTTCCAACCCTTCTTCATGTTCATGAAGGGAGAAAGGTTCTGGGAAAAAGCCAACATGTGGAGAAACATGTCCATATCTCCAATGTACTATACTATAGAGATGTCAGAGAATTTCCTCTTGGGTGAGTTCTGAGACTCTCTTGAATGAGTTGAGTTACCTCACTCCCAATGGGAGAGCTCCTTCATTCTGTATTGCCTGATATATATATATATATATATATATATATATATATATATATATTTTCCTATTTATACTCTTGGTGATATATATTTTGCTATGAATTTGTTTAAAAATGCATTTCTGTGTTATTTGAGTTCATTGTGGAACTAGAATATGGTGGGAAGTGGGAATAAGACTTTGATAAAGAGCTTTCAAAATTCCTTCCTGGTTAAAGGACATTCATCTGTACTTTACTTTGAACCTAAAAATTACACACCCTAGATTTTAAGGAGCAGAAGGATCTAACCCTATACCCTTCCTCTCTAAGAAGAGCCTATTGCCAGTCTCAGTCCTCCTAACTCCTACTTCACTTCCTAGCAGGAATCAAAATCTCACTTGGATATTGCTAGGGGAAGGAAGTACTAAACACGTCTATTCTTGCCTCCCTTAGGACCATTTCTAGATAAACTGTGGACATACACAACCTACGTGTATAAAAACAATACCCCACACCACACACCCCTTATATTATTATTGCTTTTTTATTGTTAGTTGAATTCTGTGACTATATTCTTCTAAATTATGAAAATAATTTAAAATATTTTAAATTCACTAAGCATCAATACTTTAAGCATCTGTACTGTTGAGGGTGTAGATACTGTTTGTACCAGCATAGATCTTAACCCCTTTATGCCCTTGCCATTGATCTTTTTATGGAATCACATGAAGAAAAAAATATTTGGCTAGCGAGTCTTTCATTTTTTTTTTCAAAACACAGTTTAAGATGAAAGGCAGGAAGTATCACTAGATTGGTAGTTCAAGTTTTTTTTTTCCATCTTTGTAAGTCATGTCAGGGCTTCTATTTTCTGGCATTGTCTTTGTAAATCTAGAATCAGCTAAAAGTCATATGAAGAACTAGAAGGGGAGTTGATTTTTAAAATTAAAGAATAGATGAAAAATTAAAGTATACAAAAATATAAGCAACAATTTTATTTGTTGGTTTATTTTATGTTTTTGGAGGAGAGTTAATAAGTATATGTTACAAAATCAAATAGACCATAGTAGGCTAGTGACATTGATAAAATGCTAGGAATCACTGTATCAATACTCACTAAAGTCATTGTAATTCAATAAATATCTACAAAGACCAAGATAAACCTCTGCCCTAAATGAACTTATATTCTAAGGGAGATCTCATTACAAACACTTGCAAGTATGTGTGTGTGTGTGTATGTGTGTGTGTATTATATATACATGTACATACACACATATATGTGTGTATACATACATACATACATATATATATATACATATTTATACATGTAGTAGGAAGCAATTCAAAAGGAAGAAATCTATAATTACTGGGGGATCAGGAAGTACTCATGTGGTTAACAGCATTAATTAAACTTTGAAGAAAGACATTCTTAGAGGTGGATTGTAGGAGGGGGTACATTCCAGACATGAAGAACCACTTATGGCAAGACACAGAGGTGATATATGACATAGAAATGGAACAGCTATGAGCCTAGAATTCTTTTCCATGCTGTACTCCTGACTCTCCTGGGTTTTCTCTACAAAGTTCCAGATACCTCTTCACTCTGGAAGTTCACTTGACCCTTGGATTTCACTCATTGAAACTATCCTCCTCCCCTGAGGCCTCTCCCTTATTTCTCACAGAAGTTGCATTTTAAGAAGACATTGAGGCCATCTATACCTTTGGTCTTTCCCTGAAAAGGTTATCTTTTCTTCTTCTGTCCCCCCTTTTCAGTTTCCTTTTATGTGATCTTGTCCCCAGTTAGAATATAAAGTCCTTGAGTTCAGGTCTCTCTCTATTCTGCCTATATTTATATTTCTGCCTATATCCTCAATTCTGCCTATATTTCCAACATGCAGCCAAGTGCCTGGCATATAAGGAAGATCTTAGTAAGTGATTGTTGACTACTTTAAGTGAAATGAATACCACATAAATGAGCAGTAATATCAATTAATGTGAAATAGAAAGCAGAAGCCATATTATGTAGAAATGTAATGCAGGCTAGTGGTTTTATCTTTGAGTTAATAGAAAACCACTGAAATTTGAGAGGTAATCTAGTCAGATATTTTATAAATATCAATTTATCAGCTGTGTAGCATGGAAGACTTGAGAGGAAAGAGACTAAAGAGGCAGGGAAAATAATTAGGGAGTAATTGCAATGGGCTAGTTGAGAAATTATGAGAATTGCAATCCTTGTTGAAAAGAGAGAAAGTGGTGAATGTGAATAATATTATGGATGTAGAATTGACAAGACTTGGGAACTGATTGCCTATGGACATGGAGGCAGAGAAGAGAATCAACAATGACACCAAGGTTGTAAAACATTTGAAGAAAAGAATGGTGGGGCACTTGATGAAAATAGGAAATTTAGTGTGATAGATTTCAGTGAAAATATGATGATTCATTTAGAACATGTATTAGAGTTACCTATAAAAATCAAGGTATACATTTTTAGTTAGCAGTGATTAAGATAGACCTAGGGTTTAGAAGAAATTTTGACTTAATATATTTATAATTGGGATTTATATGACTACAGATGATTACTGTACCCATGGGAAGTGATAAAATCACCAGGGAACAGAGACTAAAGAAAGAAGAGAAGAATGTTCTGACAGTCTTGTGAAATTACCATGGATATTAGCTGTGAGTTGGCTAGCATCATGATATTGTGGTAGATGCTTTGGCAGAGTCACTGCCAGTGTTTCCAGGCTACACTAGAGTTTGCCAAATCAAATGTTTCAGTGAAATATTGTTAGTGTTGTTTGCAGATTCCCATAGCAGTGCTGTCAGTTGTGATAAATCTCCAATTATTAGCACAATATAAATGAAGGAGAGGTCCTAGTTTTGAAATCTGGGCTAGAATTTTTATTAAATGTCTAGATAAGGAGCAGGACCTTTATCCAAGTCTGCATTCTTGTTAGCAGAGCTCTTCTAGGACTACAATAATCCTTAACTTCCTGTCACCATGATTATATATTATCCTTCTGCCTATTGCTAGTCTAGGGTTAGTATTAATGCTGGTTCTAGATGTCCACTATTTTAAATAGACTAAACAGTTACTTTAAACCTTTGCTCCACTCACAATTATAATCTCAGCTGCTTAAATTAGGCCCATTTCACACCACTGAAAGTAGTGCAGAACTTTGCTAGCTAATGTATGTTTGCTATGTATCTTTTCTGTTGATAGCTATTTTGATATCACTACAATTATAAAGATATACTTTCTATATCATGTAGAGAACAATCCTTCCTTGATTGCAAAGGCTGAAAAATGGTGTGTGTCAGGGTGGTGGTTAGATCAGCAAAATCACCCAAAATATTAACTACATTTGACAGTGTATGTAATATCCCATGTACAAAGTCCTCCCTCTCAGCAATGAAGTCAGCCAGGTAGTGAGCATTTATGAAACACTTACTATGTGCCAGGCACTATGTTAAGTACTGGGTATGTAAAGAAAGACAATAGATAATACCTGTTCTCAAGGAGCTCATGTTCTAATCAAAGAGACAACATGCAAACAACTATATACAATTATAATAAAACAATAAGAAATAGAAATAATCAAAAGAAAGAATGCACACATTTTAAGGAAGACTAAGGAAAAAAAAATTATTGTACAACCTCATATTCAAGCTGGGACTTGAAGGAAGCCAGAGAAGACAGGAAGCAGAGATGAGGAGGAGAATTTTAGCCATGAAGAGATAGCCAAGGAAAAAGTTTATAGTTGGGAGATGAATTATCTTAATGAGGAACAGGAATGAGGAACTGATCACTGAATATATAGTAAGAAGAAAGGTATAAGAATATTGGATAGGTAGGGTGTGGGCAGACTATGAAGGGCTTTTCCTGACAAAGACGATTTTATATGTGATCATGGAGTTAATATGGAGACACTAGAGATTATTATGTGGGGGAGGAAGGTAAAATAGTCAGACATATACTTTAAGTAGGTCAATTTGACAACTGAGTGGAGAATGGCCTGGAGTAAGAAGAGAATTTGGGCAGAAAAAAAAAAGAAGAAAAAAGCTGTTGCAGAAATCTAGGTGTGAAGAGATGAGGACCTAGATCTGAGCAGTGGTAGTGTCAAAGGAGAGATGCCATGAAGGTAAAATTGACAGGACTTGACAATAAATAAATGGTGAGAGAGACTAGGAAGTGAAGGATAACATCTGGGTTTCAATTTTAGTTGAATGGGCAGCTACATGGTGTAATGGATAAAACACTAAGCCTGGAGTCAGGAGGACCTGAGTTCAAATTTGGCCTCAGACACTTACTAGTTGTGTGAGTCTAGTTAAGTCACTTAACCCTGTTTACCTCAGTTTCCTCGTCTATAAAATGAGCTGGAGAAGGAAATGGAAAATCATTTCTGTAGCTTTGCCAAGAAAACCCCCAAATGGGGCTATGAAGAGTAAGGCACAACTAATCAATAACAACAACAAAGATTGGGAGAAGAGTGGTACCCTTGACTGTAATGGGGAACTTTGGAAGTTTCGGTTGAAAGACAATGATTTAAGTTTTCAACATGTAAAATTTAAGATACCAATGAAACATCCAGTTCAATATGACTGACAGGCAGTTGAAAATGAGAGAATGGCTATTAGGAAAGAGCTTAGAGCTAGGTAAATTGATCTCAATATCATCAACATAGAGATAATTGAATTTATGGAAGTTGAAGATATTACCAAGTGAAACTGTAGAGTTGGAGAAGAGAAGAAAGCCCATGACAGAACCCTAGAGACACCAGCTATTAGCAGCTGTGATGTGAATAAAAATCTAGAAAAACAATAGTCATGACTTGTCTGACTAGCAGGAGAAAGAGAGTAGCATAGTTTCATGAAAACCTGGAAAGAAGAGAATATTGAGGAAAAGAGGGGGAGCAACAGTGTAAAAGGCAATAGAGAAATAAAAAAATAATAATTGACACTGAGAAAAGGACATTTGACAATTTGACATAAAGTCATTTGACAAGCACTGGTAACTTTAGAGAGAGATATTGCAGGAAATGAAGCAGAAACATTGATTGCAAATGACTTTCTCAAGAAGCTTCACCATGAAAAGGAGAAGCACACATTGGTAGCTGGACTGGGGGGATAAATGCATCAAATAAAAGGTTTTTTGGTTGTTGTTGTTGTTGTTGTTTTGAGAGGGACATGTGTATATTTGTAAGCAGTGGAGGAAATAGCCAAAGAATGAGGACAAAATGGAAAATAAGAGGGAGGGAGGGCAATAAAGGGGGGACTGTACTGAAGAGGATGGAATGGAATAGCATCACTTATTCATGTAGACATTTTTGCTTTGACAGTGAGAAGAGTCACATCTTTATTTGTGACAGGGGTGAAGAAGGAGATAGGGGCAGAAGACATCTGTGCAATATGAGATAGAGAGTAGGAGAGGAGGTGGAGCTAAGGTAGTGGAGAAAGGGCAGGAACTTCTCTGAGCTCTCCCCTAAACCACTCCAAAGACCTTTAAATGATGCTTCAAAGCAAATTCTAGAGTGGCAGAATCCACAAAATGACAGATTAAAACAATTTTCCAGCCCAAGGCAACTTAGAAGGTTAGTAGAAGATGTCTATCACACCAGGGTGAAAGTAGAATGTAGTCCACTGCAGGGTGCATCAGCACAGATTGGGACTCAGCAAACCAGGAGCAGGCCATGGGGATTACTAAATCAGAAGTAGTACTGGTGTTTTCTGGACCTCTTAGCCCACAAGGGCATGGGGATTGAACAACTGATCAGAAGGAGATTACAGGGGTCCCTTTGCTGGCACCAGGGGCAGGATTATGTTGCATTGTCAATATCGGATCTGGGTTGTAGTCCTGGGTCACAGTCCTAATGTGAAGAGGAGCACTAGTACACCAGAACTTGTGGCTGCAGGGAAGTTGGGAGCCTGGTCACAGTTTCAGGGTGGAAAAGAGTGCTTTTGATTGTTCACAGACCAGTGCACAGTACAGGAGAGTAGTAGACACACCAAAAATTTGCAGGTCTCCCAAATTACCTCTAAAAACAGCTACACAAAAAACTGAAGTTTAGGATGATGCTCCTTCTACTCTGGAAGCAGAGCCTCATTTTAGTATAAAGTTAAAGGTCAAGAAACACACTGAAAAATGAGCAAACAACAGAAAAAAAGATTCTTACTATAGAAAGTTACTATGGTGATAGGAAAAATCAAAACACAAACTCAGAAGAATGTAACAAAGTCAAAATTCCTACATCCAGAATTGCACTTCTAGGAGCCAAGATAGTGGAGTAAGAAGTCAGTTGCTCTTACTGTCCCATATTAACCTCTGAAAGTCCAGAAAATATCACCCCAGGAAAAAACCCTGGAATAGCTGAACCAGAAGAAAGACAGGGTGCACCAGTCCTGTAGCTTGAGGGATTAACAGAAAAGGCCCATCTTGCCCTTGGGGAAGGGGAACAGTACAGAATGGGAGACTTCCCAGAAGGCCCCACCTCAGCATACCAAGGGGAGATTCTGAACCTCAGGTGGTGGAGCAGGTAAACACCAATACCAGGACCCCTGACTGCCTCAGTATGGGCAGAGCAACCAGTGGAAACCTCCTTGGAAAATCACCACATGCCTTGGTGTCTACACCAGTCAAGTCTCTAAATACCTCAGCAAAGCTCTGGGAAGTGCTCCAAGGGGGAAAGCCCCAGGTGGAGAAACATCCTGCAATCATGAAACATCCATCTGAAAGGAGCCAAAGAAAGCAAAAGGAGGGAAAGGAAAGGCCCAGGTGAGCATGCAACCTCCAGGGGGCAGACTACCTAATTCTACCCTTAGAATTCCAGTGTTGTTGATTCCAGCCCAACACCAGATAAGCTGCCAGAACCCTACAGCATCTAACTGTCACCAGTTGAGGACCCAGCACACAAAGCCAGTGATCAGCCCCCAGGCTCCTAGCACAAGAAGCTTGGGTCAATGTCCCCTCCTCCCCAGCAGAAGTGCTTAATCTCTTTAAAGGAGAGGATATAAGCAAACACCATGATCAAAAAGAAACATACTGTAGATATTTATTATGGAAAGAGTGAAGATCAAGGTAAAAATTCTGAAGAGGACAACATTGTCAACAAACCCACATCTAGAACCTCAAAAGTCAATATGAACTGTTCTGAAGCCCAAAAACTCTTCTTGGAAGAGCTCAAGAAGGATTTTAAAATTCAAATAACAGAGGTAGAAGAAAAACTGGAAAAAGAAATGAGAGGTATGCAAGAGAGAGTCAATAGCTTGGAAAAGGAAGGACAAAAATTAATTGTAGAAAACAAGTCCTTTGAAAATGCAATTGGCCAAATGGGGGAAAAAAGTACACTGAAGAAAACAACTGCTTACAAAGCAGAATTGGCCAAATGGAAAATGACACAAAAACTCACTGAGGAGAAGAACTTAAAAAAATAAAATGAGCCAAATGGAAAAGGAGGTACAAAATCTAATAGAAGAAAACCGTTTGTTAAAAATCAGAATTGGGCAAATGGAAGCTAATCATTCTATGAGAGAACGAAAATCAGTCAAACAGAAACAAAAGAATGAAAAAATAGATGAAAACATGAAGTGTCTCATTGGTAAAATAACTGACTTGGAAAATAGATGCAGGAAAGACAATTCAGAAATTATTGGTCTATCTGAAAATCATGATAGAAAAAGAGGCTGGAGAGCATATTTCAGGAAATCATCAAGGAAAACTGCCCTGAGGTCCTAGAACCAGAGGGTAAAATAACCATAAATGAATTCACTGACCACTTCCTGAAAGAGATCCTAAATTGATAATGCCAATTCCAAAATTAACAGGCCAAAAAGAAAATACTTCAAGCAGCCAGAAAGAAACAATTTAAATATCATGGAACCACAATAAAGATTAAGCAGGATCTTGTATCTTCTACATTAAAACATCATAGGGCATGGAATACAATATTCTGTGAGGCAAAAGAGATTGTATTACAACCAAGGATCAACTACCCAGTGAAAATGAGCATAATCTTTCAGGGGAAGAGATGGACATTCAACAAAATATGGAACTTGCAATCCTACCTGATAAAAAGAGCAGAGCTCAACAGAAAATTTTGTCTCCAAATACAAGACTCAAGAGAGATATAAAAAGGTAAACAGGACAGAAAAAAAAAACACAATATGTTATTATTAAGAGCAAATTGCTTACATCCCTACAAGGGAAAATAACATTTATAACTCTTGAGAATTGTATTGTTATTACACCATTTTAAAGGGGTATACATAGAGGGGGTGGGTATAAATTGACTTTGATGTAACGATAAAAAATCTAATAAAGTGGGATAAATGAGTCTAAGTAAATGGATTAATCTGATCTGAAAAAATATACTGAGAGAAAAAGTAAGGTGGAGGCAGAGAAGGGTAAATTACATTACAGGAAAAGGCACAAAAACCTATTACAGTAGAGGAAAAGAAGGGAGGGAGATGAATAATGTTTGAACCTTACTCTCATCAGATTTGGCTCAAGGAGGAAATAACATAATCTGTTAGGTATAGAAATCTAACTTGCCTTAGGCAGTAGGAAGGAAAAGGGGAAAGAAAGGGGAGAGGGGATAGAAGGGAGGGAAGAAGTAGTAAGGGTAAAGGGGAAGAAAAGGGAGGGGGCTAATAGAAGGAAGGCAGGACTGAGGGAGGTGGTGGTCAAAATAAAACACTAGTGAGGAGGGAAAGGGAAAAAGGAGAAAGAAAAACATAAACAGAGGTGAAGTAGGAGGGAGAGAAAGACACAAATAGTAATCATAACTGTGAATGTGAATGGGATGAACTCTCCCATAAAACAGAAGTGAATAACAGAATGGATTAAAAAAACATAACACTACAATATGTTGTTTACAGGAAACACATTTGAAACAGAGGGACACACACAGCGTTTAGGTAAAAAGGTTGGAGTAGAATATATTATGCTTCAGCTGAAGAAAAAAAAAAGTAGGGGTAGCAATCCTGATCTCAGACAAAGCAAAAGCAAAAATAGATCTTATCAAAAGAGATAAGGAAGGAAACTACATCCTACTAAAAAGCACCATAGACAATGAAGTAATATCATTACTAAACACGTATGCACCAAATGGTATAGCATCCAGATTCTTAGAGGAGAAGTTCAGGGAGTTACAGGAAGAAATAGACAGCAAAACTATACTACTCCTCCCCATCTCTGAACTACATAAATCTAACCACAAAATAAACAAGAAAGAAGTTAAGGAGGTGAATAGAATATTAGAAGAGTTAGATGTGGTAGAACTGGAGAAAATTGAGTGGGGATAGAAAGAAATATACTTTTTTCTTGGTGGCACATGGTACATACACAAAAATTGACCATGTACTTGGGAATAAAAACCTCATAATCCAATGTGGTAAGGCAGAAATATTAAATGCATCCTTTTTAAATCATGATGCAATATAAATTATATGCAATTAAGGGCCAAGGAAAGATAGACTAAAATAATTGGAAACTAAATAATCTAATCCTAAAAAATGAGTCAAACAACAAATCATAGAAACAATCAATAACTTCATTTAAGAGAAGGACAATAATGGGAAAACATTCCAAAACTTATGGGATGCAGAAAAGGCAGTTCTTAGGGGAACTTTTATATCTCTAAATGTTTACATGAATAAAATAGAGAAAGAGGAGATCAATGAATTGGGCACACAACTAAAAAAAAAAGAACTAGAAAAGGGACAAATTAAAAATCCTCAATTGAACACCAAATTAGAAATACTTCAAACCAAAGGAGAAATTAATAATATTGAAATTAAGAAAACTATTGAACTAATACATAAAACTAAGAGCTGGCTTTATGAAAAAAAACAATAACATAGATAAAACCTTCATCAATTTAATTTAAAAAAGATAGAAGAAAACAAAATTACCAGTATCAAAAATGAAAAGGGTTAAACCACCACCAAGAAAGAGAAAATTAAAACAATAATTAGGAACTATTTTGTCCAACTGTATGTTAATAAATTTGACAATCTTAGTGAAATGGATTAATATTTTCAAAAAATATAAATTGCCCAGATTAATAAAAGAGAAAGTAAAATACTTAAATACCCCATCTCAGAAAAAGAAATTGAGCAAGTCATTGATGAACTCCCTAGGAAAAAAATCTTCAGGGCCAGATGGATTTACATGTGAATCCTATCAAACATTTAAATAACAATTAATTCCAATACTATTTAGATTATTTGGGAAAATAAGTGAAGAAGCTGTCTTACCAAATTATTTTTATGATACAAATATGGTACTGATACCTAAACCAGGAAGAGTCAAAACAGAGAAAGAAAATTATACACCAATTTCTTTAATGAATATAGATGCAAAAATTTTAAATAAAATATTAGCAAATAAATTATAGCAACTTATCACAAGAATGATCATCATGACCAGGTAGGATTTATACCAGGAATTCAGAGCTGGTTCAATATTAGGAAAACTATCAGCCTAATTGATCATATCAACAATAAAACTAACAGAAACCACATGATCATCTCAATAGATGCAGAAAAAGCTTTTGACAAAATTCAACACCTATTCCTATTAAAAATATTAGAGAGCATAGAAATAAATGAAGTCTTCCTTAAAATAATAAATAGCATCTACCTAAAACCTTCAGCAAGCATCATATGTAATGGGGAGAAGCTAGAAGCATTTTCAATAAGATCAGGGCTGAAACAAGGATATCCATTATCACCACTGTTGTTCAATATTGTACTGGAAACATTAGCTTTATCAATAAGAGAAGAAAAAGAAATTGAAGGTATTAGAATAGGCAAAGAAGAAACCAAGCTATCTCTTTGCAGATGATATGATGATATACTTAAACAATCCTAGAGAATCATGGGAAAAACACTTGAAATAGTAAACAATTTTAGCAAAGTTGCAGTCTATAAAATAAACACATAAATCAGCAGCATTTCTATATATTACTAACAAAGTCCAACAGGAAGAGATAGAAAGAGAAATTTCATTTAAACTTACTGCAGAAATTACAAAATATTTAGGAGTCTACCTCCTGAAACAAACCCAGGACTTATATGAACACAATTACAAAACACTTTTGACACAAATAAAGTCAGATCTAAATAATAGGGGGAAAAAATCAGTTGCTTATGGGTAGACTGAGCTAAAATAATAGAAATGACAATTTTACCTAAGCTAATTTATTTATTCAGTGTCATACCAATCAAACTACCAAAAACTATTTTATAGAATTAGAAAAAATAATAACAAGATTCATTTGGAATAACAAAAGGTCCAGAATATTGAGGGAACTAATGAAAAGAAATGCAGGGGAAGGTTGCCTAGCCATCCAGATCTTAAATTGTATTTGAAGCAGCAATCATCAAAACTGCTTGGTACTGGCTAAGAAATAGAGTGGTGGGTCAGTGGAATAGGTTAAGTATGCAAGACACAGTAGTCAATGACTAAGGTAGTCTATTATTTGATAAACCCAAAGACCCCAGCTTCGGGGATAAGAACTCACTCTTTGACAAAAACTGCAGGGAAAACTGGAAAAGAGTATTGCAGAAACTAGGCATAGATCAAAATCTTACACCATAAACTAAAATAAAGTCAAAATGGGTTCATGATTTAGCTATAAAGGCTGATATTGTAAGCAAACTGGGAGAGCAAGAAATAGTTTACCAATCAGACTTATGGAGAACAGAAGAATTCATGACCAAACAGGAGATAGATAACATTATGAAAAGCAAAATGGATAACTTTGAATACATTACATTGAAAAGTTTTTGCACAAACAAAGCCAATGTAACCAAGATTAGAAGGAAGGTAAAAAATTGGGAAAGAATTTTTACAACCAGTCTCTCTGATAAGGGTCTCATTTCTAACATATATAGAGAATTAAATCAAATTTATAAGAATACAAGTCATTTCCCAGTTGATAAATAGTCAAATGATATGAACAGGCAGTTCTCAGATGAAGAAATTAAAGCCATCTATAGTCATATGAAAAATGCTCTAAATCACTTGATTAAAGAAATGTAAATCAAAACAACTCTGAGGTACCACATGACACCTATCAGATCGGCCAACATGACAAAACAGGAAAATAATAAATGTTGTAGACTATGTGGGAAAACTGGAACACTAATGCATTGTTAGTGGAGTGGTAAAATGATCCAACCATTTTGGAAAGTAATTTGGAACTCTGTTCAAAGGGCTATAAAAATATGCATACCCTTTGACCCAGCAATAACACTTCTATGGCTGTATACCAAAGCGATCATAAAAATGGGAATATGACCCACATGTACAAAAATATTTATAGCAGCTCTTTTTGTAGTGGAAAAGAATTGGAAATGGAGAGGATGTCCTTCAATTGGGGAATGATTCAGCAAGTTGTGGTACATGAATGTAATGGAATACTATTGTGTTTTAAGAAATGATGAGCAAGTGGACTTCAGAAAAACCTGGAAAGACTTGTGTGGACTGATGATGAATGAAGTGAACAGAACCAGGAAAATGTTGTACACAGTAAAAACCAAGTTGTGTGATGAATAACATTGATAGACTTAACCCTTCTCAGCAATTCAAGGATCTAAGACATCTGCAAAGGTCCCATGATGGAAAATACTATCCACATCCAAAGAAAGAACTATGGAGTTTTAATGCAGATTGAAGCATACATTTTGCTATTTTTTCTTCTATTTTGTTTTGTTTTCTCTTTCTTGTGGTTCCTCCTATTGGTTCTAATTCTTCCTTACAACATCACTATTGACAAAATGTGTTTAATAGGAATATATATATATATATATATATATATATATCCTATATTAGATTGCATGCTGTCTTGTGGAGGTAGGGGGAAAATGTAGAACTCAAAAGGTTATGGAATTTATTGTTGATAAATCAAAATAAATTAATTAAAAAAACTCCTTTATCCAAAGCCTGAAATAAAAATGTGAATTGGCCCCAGGCCATGGAAAAGTTTAAAAACAAATTTTAATAATCAAGTAAGTGAGGTAGAAAAAAACTATGAAGAGAAATAAGAGTGAAGCAAGAAAACCATGAAGAATTAACAGCCTAGTAAAGGAGACACAAAAAAAAATACTAAAGAAAACAATACCTTAAAAACCAGAATAGGCCAAATGTCAAAAGAAGCATAAAAATCCAATGAAGAAAAGAACTTCTTAGAAATAGAATTGGTCAAATTGGCCTAATTCAAGAAAATAATACCTTAAAAATTAGAATTTGAGAAGTGAAAGCTAATGGCTTTATGAGACATCAAGAAACAATAAAACAAAATCAAAAGAATGAAAAAATAGTAGAAATGTGAAATATCTCAATGAAAAAAGAAAGAAAAAAAAACAGACCTGGAAAATAGATCCAGGAGATAAAATTGGAGAATTATTGGACTATCTGAAAGTGATGATCAAAAAAATAAAAAGAGTATTCGCATCATCTTTCAAAAATTATCAAATAGACTTCCCTGAGCCAAGATGGGAGAGTATGCAGTAAACTGCCGAAACTCTACCATATTCAGTTTTAAGCAAACAAAAAATAATAACCCAGAACGAATACAAGAACAACAGAACCAGCAAAATGATGGGGTGATACAAACTTTTAGTCCAATAGACTTGGAAGATTGGCAGTAAAGGTCTATCTCACTCAGCTAAAATGGTAGCACAGTCCAGGAGAGGAAGCATCCCAGCAAGCTAACAGCAAGCCCCAGCTCAGCAAAGCAATGGTAGCTCCTAAGCCACAGTGTGGTGGAGCAGGCAAGCACCAAGACCTAGACTTGCCATTGCTTCAGCCTAGCCAGATAAACTGAAAGACTACAGATCCAAGAACCACCACCTACTTAAGCATAGTCCAGGGCAAAGAAGCAGCCTCCAGTTGTTACATTTTTCAGTGTAGTCCTGGGGAAATTCAGAAACAGAGCACTTGCATCAGGGAATGCCAGATTCCAGTGGTAGAATGCTGTCTCAGTACTGGGTAACCTTCCAGACCCCTACTGCCTCCAGCAGTGCCAGCTACCTAAAACCCCACCCCCCTCAATGTAGTACCAGAAACAAGGGTCCCCCATTCACCTCAAAGCAACATTAGTGCAGCACCAAGACAAAAAACAAAAACCACAACAACAACAACCAAAAAAAAAATAGCTGGTGCCTGCAGTCAATGGCACAAGAAGCTTGAGACAGTGACCCGGGAGCAGAGTAGAAATTTAAAAGAAAGGAAAAAGACAAAAAAAAAATGAACAAAAAGCAACAACAATAACAGCGATAACAAAATGAATCTGAACATAGAAAGTTATTATGGTGATAGGGAAGATCAAGACACAACTCAGAAGAGGCCACCAATGTCAAAACACCTATAAGCAAATTCCCAAAGAAAGACAGGAAGTGGTCTTAAGCACAGAAAGAAATTAGGGAACAACTCAAAAGGGGGCTTAAACATCCTATAAAAGAAGAACAAGAAAAATTGAGAAAAAAATTGAATGATGAAAGAGAATTATGAAAAAAAAAAGAGTTAATGTCATGGAAAAATAAAACTGCTTAAAAAGTAGAATTGACCAAATGGAAAAGGAGACACAAAAATCTGCTGAAGGAAACAAATCCTTAAAAATATTAATTGCTCATGGATAGGCCAAGCTAATATAATAAAAATGACAATTTTACCTAAATTAATTTACTTATTTATCCAACCATTCTGGAGAGCAATTTGGAAATATACCTAAAGGATTATAAAATTGTTCATACCCTTTGACCTAGCAATACTGCTTCTAGGTCTGTATCCCAAAGAGATCATAAAAATGGGAAAAGGACCCACATGTACAAAAAAATATTGGCCCTTTTTGTGGTGGCCAAGAATTGGAAATTAAGTGGATGCTATTGAATTGGGGACTGGATGAACAAGTTGTGGTATATGAATGCAATGGAATACTATTGTCCTATAAGAATAATGAGCAGGTAGATTTCAGAAAAATCTGGAAAGACTTACATGAAGTGATGATTAGTGAAGTCAGCAGAACCAGAACATTGTACACAGTAACAGCAATATTGTGTGATGATTAACTATGATAGACTTAGTTCTCAAGCAAGGCAATGATCCAATACAATTCCAAAACAAATGCTATCTACATCCACAGAAAGAACTTTGGAATCTGAATATAGATCAAAGGATACTCTTTTCACTATTTTTTTTCTTATTTTTTTCCCTTTTGTTCTGAATGTTCTTTCACAACATGACTAATGTAGAAATATGTTTAATATAATTGTACATATATATAACATATATATATATATGTATGTCACATTGCTTGCTATTTTGGGAGGATGAAGGAAAACAGGGAGGGAGAGAGAAAAATTTGGAACTCAAATTCTTACAAAATGAATGTTGATAATTATCTTTACATGTAATTGGAAAAAAAAATACCATTAAGTGAAAACAAAGTGCCATAATGTTTTCTAAGATACTTATAGGTACAACTATGATACTGCTATGTACATATATAACTATGAAAACCATTATTTTTTTAAAAGATCCTGACTCTGTTTTTTCTAGTATTTTGGCTAACTAACCTTTTTATCATCTACACATTTGATAAAAATTTGATGCATGCTTTTCCTTTACAAGTTACATATAAAAAATGAAACAACAACAGAGGGCAAAGTGTAAATCCCTGGGACACCCCACTAATGATATCCTTCTAATTTGCCATTGAACCATTAGTGACTACCCTTTGGATCTTGTTATTCAACCAATTATGAAATTGTGTACCTGCTATCATCTTGATCAAATCTGTCAATTCTGTGTCAAGAATAGCATGAGAGGTCAAGTCAAGAATTTTATTAAAATTTAAATATAATATAGCTATCAATAACATTCCCTTAAGCTGCCACTCTAGTGTCCCTGTAAAGAAAGAAAGGAAGGAAGGAAGGAAGGAAGGAAGAAAGAAAGAAAGAAAGAAAGAAAGAAAGAAAGAAAGAAAGAAAGGAAGGAAGGAAGGAAGGAAAAAATTGGGTAATTCTGGTATGAACTGTTCTTGATGAAGCCATGCTGCCTCCTTATGGTCTTCATTTTCTTTTCTAGTACTTCATTTAACTTCTTTTTAATAATATTTTTAGAATGTGGCCCAGAATTGAAATCAATCATCCTGCTAAAAACAATCATTGTTAAAGTTATTCAAAGGAGGAAAAGAAAACTGTGAAATGGTGTGGTCAGGGCAGGTTTCTTGGAGCCAGTGAAACTTAGAGGCAAGTCATTAATAATGTTTAGAAAGATAGCTTTAGGGGGCAGTGAGGTGGTGCAGTGGATAGATCATTGGCCTTGGATTCAGGAGGACCTGAGTTCAAATTCGGCCTCAGAACAAACACTTGATGTGTACTAGCTGTGTGACCCTGGGCAAGTCACTTAACCCCAATTGCCTAAAAAAAAAGTAAAAGAAAGATAGCTTTATCCCAGCTTCTGAAAGGTCTTAAATACTGGGCTAAGACTTTGAGACTTTATCTTGAATGTCAAAGACATGTATATATGCATGTATGCATCCATACATGCATACACATATATACATGTGTGTACATAACTATAGTTAAGATATTATTAATACGCAAACAGAAGAATTTTCTAAGTACTAAGAAGAATTTGGAGAAAATCATCAGCTATGCCTTGAATTAGTTCTAGAGGATCCCCTTCAAAAGATGTGCAGACCTTAGGTAATGAACTCAGGGCTGGAATCAGAATTGACACAGTAGTCTCTGGCTTTGTTTAGACACATTATATCAATCTACTTCTATAGCAATACAAGGAAGTTCCACTGATCCTCTGAATAGACTGTCCTATTTCTTTGATTTAGAACCTCCAAAAGTATACTCTCAAATTTAGAAATTCATGCAGCATTTAATTCCAAATGATCCATTCAAGGAAGAAAAATCAAATGAGCATAAATTTAACCAAGAAATTTAACAGAATGGTAACCATGAAAACTTGTTGAGTGTGGTAGCCCTAGAATCCCTTAATGACAATTGTCTGTTTTGAGTGTAGGATACAGAACAAAGCTGAGAAAAATACCAGTTCACACTGCCTTTGTGATTACAGAGTTTATGATGGCTATATTTATCCACAAAGGAAAAAAAATAAGAATTTTGACTGAAAATTGAATCTTTTATTGAATACAGGCTTTAGATCTGATGAATTGTGGGGGAAAGCAGGAGGGAAAGATGCTGATTTGCTAACTAATACAGAACAACCTGTTTGTTAGACTCCTTTGTAATGTTGCTTAAAAGGGAAGAATTTTATCTTACTGTGTAGCATTTTGCCTACAATTAAATTCCAAAAAGTTTCACAAATCAACACACTTCCCAGGTTTCAATTCTAAACCCAGTTTTCTGGACATTATATTTTTCTTCTTTGTAATTAATGAGTCACCCCTACCATTTTATCATTTTTACCTATCTCAAAATCCTGTGGTGACAGGAAGTGATGAAGGAGCAGGTGTGGATACATTAGGAGCTGTAGTAACAACCCTGCACACAGGCAGTCCAGGCCATAGGGTTGTTTCTTCACTGGAAACAGCAGTAGGATTCAGCAGCCCTGGGTGTCTGAGCAGCCTTTAAAGAATCACACTACTCATACCCTGGTGTGAGGAAGAGGCTAGAAAAGGTGCCCTAAAAATTATCTGCTTACTGACACTGGCCTGATTACTGTGGCAGGTCGGGTTTCCACCCTGCAGTCGGAACACACACACACACACACACACACACACACACACACACACACACACACACGATACTAAAGTTCTTTCAAAGATGATTCTACTCACCATCTGTACATGGAATGTGTGCACACCTATAGACAAAATAAAATCCAGTAGACCCAAAAGATGAACAACTCTTGTTGTATGAGAACTCAGCAGGTATCACATCCAAACAGCATCCTTGAGTGAAACAAGGGTGGCAAATGAAGGTCAGCCTACTGAAGTTGTAGCAGGATACATGTTTTTCTAAAGAGGGCACAATGAAAGGGAGTATTGTGAAGCTGTAGTAGACTTTACAATCAAAACTAATCTTGTCAACAGGCTTGTATGCCTATCAAAAAGAGTGAATGACAGGCTCATGACAATGTAATTGCTACCTGCAAGAGAATGCCATGGTACCATCATCAGTGTCTATGCTCCCACTATGACAACCAAGAATGACATCAAAGAAAAATTTTATAAAGACCTGGAGACCCTCATCATCAATGTGCCAAAAGAGGACAACCTTATAATTTTGGGTGACTTTAATGCTAGAGTAGGATCAGACTACCAGATATGGCAGGGAGTCATTGGAAGGAATGGAGTTAGAAAGAGCAATAGCAATGGTCACTTAGTACTAATGATTTGTGCATCTCATGACCTTATCACCAACACTATTTTCTGTTTACCTAAACACAATAATACTTTGTGTATGCACCGTCACAGCAAATATTGGAATTTAATAGACTCTGTGATTGTAAGAAGAGACAAACAGGATGTATGAGTGACAAAAGCGATGTGTGGCACAGAGTGCTGGACTGATCATAGGCTTATCCTCTCCAAGTTAAATATTTGCAGTCAATAAAAGTGGTGGCCCCAAGGAAAAACAAATTACTACCAGAAAACAATGTCAACCGATTAGAGAGCTTCTCTGAACAGAAACAGTTTGATACTAACTTGGAGGGAAAGTTGAGCCAACACAAGTTTGGCAATAGTGGAGCAGAAAAAGAGTGGGAAGCTTTCAGAGATTTGGTGTACAGCACTGCATTTGTTCATCTGGGTCAGTATAATTGAAAACATCAAAACTTGGTTTGATGAAATTGATGATGAAGCTTGCAAAACAAAAAATGAGAACTCCACAGGGTTTACCAGCAGGGTAGTTCATCCATCTCTAAGAAAGCTGCATTTAATTTCATCAAAAGGAAAGTGTAAGTGAAGCTTAGAGACATACATGATTCTTGGTTCAGTAAGAAGGCAGATGAAATTCAGTTTTATGTTGACAGTAACAATACAAAGGACTTTTGTGATTCCCTTAAGGCTATTTATGGCCAAAAGATCTGTGGTACATTTAAACTACTCAGTGCTGATGAAGTTACATTAACTGGTGATAAGGACCTGATCCTCAGAAGATGGACTGAACACTTCCATAGTCTTCTCAACAGACAATCACCAATCAATGCTGAAACTATTGACCATTTACCTCAGGTTGAAGTCAATCCCTCTCTACACAAATTTTCAACTGAAGAAGAGGTTTCAAATAACATGAGGTTTCGTTCCTGTGGCAAAGCCCCTGGTGCTGATTTTATTCCAGCTGATATTTACAAGAGAGGTCCATTACTCATACAAAAACTGACTGAAATTTTTGGGGTTATATGGCAAGAGAAGGTTAACACCCAGGAGTCTAAAGATTCTTCCATTGTCCATCTCTAAAAAGATAAAGGAAATAGATTGCCCTGTGACAATTAAGGGGGGGTATCTTTTTCTTAGTCACTGCTTGCAGGATTCTTTCCCGAGTCCTCCTTAATAGCTTGATCCTTCACCTGGAAGATGGACATCTACCTGAGAGGTAGTGTGGCTTCAGAAAAGGTGCTTGCTGTCTGACAACTCCAGGAGAAATGTCAAGAATAGAACAGAAGTCTGTACTCAACATTTGTAGATCTAACCAAGGCCTTTGATACAGTCAGTTGTGAGGGCTTATGAAAATTATGTCAAAATTTGGTTGCCTAGGGAAATTCATTAGTATTATACATCAAAATTACAACAGCATGCTTGCCCTGGTTATGGATAATGGATGATGCTCTCGTGCTTCCCCTGTCACCAATGGAATGGAATAAGGCTGTGTGCTTGCTCTCATGCTTTTTAGCATGATGTTTTCAGCCATGTTGTCAAATGCCTTCAAAGAGGATTGAACACGGCATCAAGGTCAGCTACCACACTGATGGTAAATTCTTCAACTTGAAAAGGCTATATAATCCAGGATGGAAGTGGAGGGAGTATTGGTCCATGATTTTCTGTTTGCAGATGATTGTGTACTCAATGTAGCCTCTGAAGTTGAGATACAACAAATGGATGAATTCTCTGCTGCTTGTGCTAATTTTGACCTAAGAACACCAAGAAAACACAAGTGCTCCATCAACCAGCAACTCCATCCACATGTGTAACCATCAGTTACAACAAATTGAGAAGTTTTGAATGCTGTGGATAAGTTCACTTACCTTGGCAGTATACTTTCCAGGGATGTACACATTGATAATAAGGTTTACACATGCATTGCCAGAGCCAGTTCAGTGTTTGTGAGGCTCTGAAGGGAAGGATAGTAGAGAAAAAATATTAGGCTGACTACCAAACTGAATGTCTACAGAGCGATTGTGCTGACCTCATTGTTGTATGCCTGTGAAACCTGGAGAGTATACCAGTGCCATGCCAGGAAACTGAATCATTTCCATTTGAATTGTCTAAGGAAGATTCTCAAGATCCCCTGGCAGGATAAGATACCAGAAACTGAAGTCCTTTTTTTGTACTAAACTGCCAAGCATTAAAACTGTATTGCAGAAAGTGAACTCTGATGGGCTGACCACAGTGTTACAATACCAAATATAACTTGCCAAAGAGATTATTTTATGGAGATTGAAAGTGATCACATGGTGGTCAGAAGAAGCAATACAAGGACACTCTCAAGGTCTCTTTTAATTGCTTTGGAATTATGTGACATGGGTGACACTGGCACAGGACGTCTCAGCATGGAATGCCCTCATCAGAGAAGGTGTTGCACTCTATGAGCAAAGCAAAACTGGAGTAGCTCAAAAGAAATGCGAGGGGGGCAAAGATGGTGGAGTACAAGCAATGACTTGCTTGAAGTATCCCCCAAACCCCTCCAAATAACTGTAAAAAATAGCTCTAAACAAATTCTAGAGCACAAGAACCCACAAAAAGATAGAGTGAAACAAATTTCCAGCCCAACTCAACATAGATGGTTGATTGTAAAGGTCTATTGCTCTGGTCTGGGAGAGGAGCACAATATTATCTTTCTCTGGTGACAAAGAAGATCAAAACATACAACCAGAAGAAAACAACAAAGTCAAAGCTCCTACATCCAAAGCCTCCAAGAAAAATATGAATCAGTTCCAGGTCATGGAAGAGCTCAAAAACGATTTTGAGAAACAAGTAAGAGAAGTAGAGGAAAAACTGGGAAGAGAAATGAGAGTGATGGAAGAAAATCATAAAAAACTAGTCAACAGCTTGCTAAAGGAGACCCCAAAAATACTAAAGAAAATAACACCTTAAAAAATAGCCTAACCCAAATGGCAAAAGAGGTCTAAAAAGCCAATGAGGAGATGAATGCCTTAAAAGGCAAAATTGGTCAAATGGAAAAGGAAGTCCAAATGCTCACTGAAGAAAATACTTCCTTAAAAATTAGAATGGAACAATTGGAAGCTACTGACTTTATAAGAAATCAAGACATTGTAAAACAAAATTCAAAAGAATGAAAAAAAATAGAAGACAATGTGAAATATCTCATTGGAAAAACAACTGACCTGGAAAATAGTTCCAGGAGAGATAATTTGAAAATTATCGGACTATTTGAAAGCCATGATCAAAAAAAGAGGCTAGACATCAACTTTCAAGAAATTATCAAGGAATACTTCCCTGATATTCTAGAACCAGAGGGTAAAATGAAATGGAAAAAATCCACTGATCATCTACTGAAAGAAATCCCCAAAGGAAAACTCCTAGGAATATTGTAGCCAAATTTGAGAGTTCCCAAGTCAAGGAGAAAAATATTGCAGGCCAGAAAGAAACAATTCAAGTATTGTGGAAACACAATCAGGATAACACAGGATTTAGCAGCTTTTACATTAAGGGATCTGAGGACAAAGGAGATAAAATTACAGCCAAGAATCACCTACCCAGCAAAACTGAGTATAATCCTTCAGGAGAAAAAGTGGACATTCAGTGAAATAGAGGACTTTCAAGCATTCTTGATGAAAAGATAAGAGCTGAATAGAAAATTTGACTTTCAAAGACAAGACTCAAGAGAAGCATGAAGAGGTAAATAAGAAAGAGAAATCATAAGGGCCTTATTAAGATTGAACTTTTTACATTCCTACATGGAAAAATGATATTTGTAACTCATGAGACCTTTGTCAGTATTAGGGTAGTTGGAGGGGAAAAATTATATGTTTAGATAGATTGATAGATAGAGAGCACAGGGTGAGTTGAGTTGAAGATGAATGGGTGATATCTCGAGACTAAAGTTAAGGGGTTAGAGAAGATTATACTGTGTGAGGGACTGTTTGATGCCAGCTACTGCCAGATGGGGGTTGGGCCAATGTGGGATGGAAACTGGGTACCAGAAAGTAACTGGAGCTCTTGCTCCTGAGACTGGAGCAGTGCTGGATGGAGCTGTGACGGGCTGGGGAGGAAGCGGGGTATAGGGAAGTGACCGGAGCGCGTGCTCCCTGGGCAAGGACTGTGCCGCTTGGAGGGGGGACGGCAGAGAGTGAGCTCTCTCTGTCTAGCCTCCTTCTTTAGGTACTATGCTGACCCCAGACGCCTCCTTCCTGTGACCAAACCTGACTTCCTGAGTCATGTATGCTCCCTAGGTGTAGCACCGACCCCAGACACCTCCTCCCGGTATCTGGACCCGACTTCCTGTGTCACGTGTACTCTCCTTTGTCTATGCACTGATCCCTCACGCCTCCTTCCAAATATCTGGGACCCACTTCCTGTGCCACGTATGCTCTCTTTGTCTGGACACTAGCTGGACATCCCTTTTTTGATATTTGATCCTCGACGAGTCACTATGGGCGGGCTGAGGAGGAGGGACGATGAAGGTACTAAAAAGAGCTGCGGGGGGGGGGGGGCGGAGTCAGCTTTTGCTCCTGCTCGCGTGTGTGCCTTCCTGCCTGGCCTTGCTGTGATGATTATTGAATAAAGTTCAGGTTTTTGCACCCCCTGATCGGCTTATTTCTGGTTTATCCTGGGTATCCCGAAGATGGTGAGTATGACCCTGGTTGCCTGATCAGGCTGTGAGAGTGTGCACGGTTTGGACCGGCACAATACTGGGAGAGGGAGAAAGGGAGAGGGAGAATGTGGTAAATTATCTCACATAAAACCAACAAGAAAAGACTTTTACAGTGGAGGGGAAGTGGGGGAAGGTGAGAGGGAATGAGTGAATCTTATTCTCATTGGATTTGGCTTAAGGAGGGAATAACATACACACTTAATTGGGTATGGAAAACTATCTTACCCTAGAGGAAAATAGGGGTGAAGGGGATAAGAGAGTGGAGGGATGATAGAGGAGAGGGCAGATGGGGAAGGGGGGAATCAGAAGCAAACACTTCTGAGGAGAGACAAGGTCAAAAGAGAGAATAGAATAAATGGGGGTAGGATAGGATGAAGGGAAATATAGTTTTCCACACCACTACTACTATGGAATTGTTTTGCATGACTACACAAGTATAACCTGTATAGAGTTGCTTGCCTTCTCAATGAGGGTGGGTGTGGAGGGAGGAAGGGAGATAATTTGAACCACAAGTTTTAAAAACAAATATTAAAAATTGTTTTTACATGCAACTGTGAAATAACATATGAAGGCAATGGGGTATAGAAATCTATCTTGCATGAAAATAGAAAGGGAAGAGGATAAGGGAAGGGGGAGATAGAAGGGAGAGCATATTAAGGGAAAGGGTATTCAGAGTGCATGCCATCTTGGGGTGGGGAGAGAGATGAAATGGAGATAAAATTTGTAACTCAAAATCTTGTGAAAGTGAATATTGAAAACTAAAAATAAATAAATTAATAAGCAAAAAAAGAAAAGAAAAGTGAGATGTGTAAATTTAGATAATCTACTTCAAATGTTCTTATGGACTATTTCTTCTCAATCTGTGGTAAAGCATTCTGAGCTCATATTGGATTATCCATAGTCAGACATGCTGTAACTTGACTCTAATTTAGTGATGTCATTTTGATCCTTTTCAAGAAAGGACAATGCACCCACATACACACACACCCCCCCCCCACACACATATTATTCTTCATTCTCAAAATATGTATGTGTGTATATATAATACATATATATAAAATCTCATATATAATATGTATATAGTCATATATACATATACACACATATCTATACCTATATACATATATATACTTGTACCTATACATCTTATATACACACATTTATATATATATACATACATATACACCTATACTTATATATTATATATGCATATACATACATACATACATATACCTATATACCTATACCTATACTTATGCATTGTATATGTATATGCATGTGCACATGTATATATACATATATGTACATATATACCTATACCTACACTTATAGCACATGCATATACAGACACACATACACACATATATACACATATATGCTGGTAAAATGTCATATGTGAAAGATACTACTTATAGTCCTTTTGAAACTTATGCTTCATCTACTGCTTCCACATGTTTAAGTCTACCAAAATATTTATAGTTTGGATGATCATAGCCTGGGGATATACTACTAATTGTTTGGATTAATATCAGAGGACAAGCAGTCCTTCCCACACAGAGTCACATAATGCTTCCTTTGATGAGTTATTATGATATTCTGTACTGTTAGGGTATTTTCATATTTTACCTTGCTCATGATTTTTTGTTAATGTATGTACCATTAATTCCCCTATAAGCTCTATGAGGGGAGAGACAACAACATATCCTCCTTTGTATGTTCCACAGTGACTAGCAGAATACCTTGTACCCAATAACATAGAAATATGAGTTGGGCCTGTGACTTATTTTTATTAGGAATTCCTAGATGAGAAATTTCCTTCTAATTATATGTCATCACTATCTCTATCACTTATATTCTTAGACAGTTTTATTGAAGCCTGCAAGTTTAAATGACTTCACCAAAGCATCATAGGTACTGAGTGTCAGAAGAGGAACTTTGACCTATGTATTCATGGCTCTGTGGCTAGAGCTACCTTTCCACATTAATTATACCTGGTAGGTGTTCAAGAAATATTCGATGAAATAAATTGAATAATGTCTGTCAAAAGAATATTGTGAAAACCTAATGAATTTTTAAAAAATGTTTTCTGGTCCTAGATAAATAACTGGATTAAAAATAAATTCAAGTAATTACTTGATGATTTATGTAAGATCTTCACCTCCATTCCCTTTATATTCTCTGCCCCCCCTCAGGTTGACTATAATGCTCTTGAAAGTAAGGACCATTTCCCTTCTGTGTTTGTATCCTTGGTGTCTACGCGGTGCCTTTTAGCTTGCTTGTGTTTAGTTAAAATTTATTGAATTGTACTGAATCACTCAATTACACATTATAATTACTTCATACTTTTCATGTTAGAAGTGCAGACACTTCCAAAATCTGGCATGATTAGTCTATGTGGATTAATAGAAATATAATTCAACAAACATAATGTCTGTATCTATTTTAAAGAAAATAAATACATAGCTGTGTGTATTTGTCCAACACCACATGAATTTACTTCAAATTGGAGATCTTATTTTGTAGCTTTGGTGACAAGTTTACTTTCTTCCTTCTTATTATTTCCTACCTGTAGATCTGTAATTTAATATAATCTTGACTACCTGGAGAATGTCAATAAGAACCTGGAGCTGTTTTGGCATGAAATATTTCATTGTGTCAGAAATGATGGTGTCTTGAATGAGCTATTCCTTAACACAGATCAAGGAAAACATCTTTGTATTCCAGGCTTATTCAAGTTATTTTAAGTATCAGTGTTCCAGAATGTAATAAGGAGAATAAAAGCTTCTAAAAGAATAACTTTCCTATTTCCACTGTTTAAAAAAAATTGTGTATCAATGATCCAATCAATTGTGCAGAAAATGATGCTACTAAGCAACCATCAGTAGTGCATCATCTTAGCATTTTTGTTCCTTTAAAAGAAAATAGATTTGTGCTGACTTAACTGTATTTTCTAATTCAGTATCCACCTGTGACCAAGACTATGAACTATATGGATGCAATTTGTGGCTAGTAAAAAGATGTTTAATTTGCATCATTGAATAAATGGATTTATGAATGCGGCCATAGGAGAAAAGCAAGCTTGATGAAGGCTGAATGTGAAACCTTCACCTGAACACAGTGCTCTAATTGATTAACTTCAGAGAGCTGATAATTGACTTCCTAACAGAGAAATCCCAAGACATGAAAAATCAGAGCAATTTAATGAGGACCACTATTAAGAACAAGATAATACTCCATAGAAAATTAGTATGGCATCATGGATTGTGAATTAATTTTGATGTCAGGAACATATTGGTTCAAATCCAGCCTCAGCCATATATTTATTACTTGGCGGTGGGCAAATCACTTAACCTCTCAGTGACCCAATTAATATTTTCTCTCTCCTATCTTTTATTTATAAGTAGAATAGAAATCACAGGTAGAGTGAATTATCAATGTGATAATCTCTTTATTGAAGAGAAAACAATTTTCTGTTGTTTTTCAATTCAATCCTGGCATTTGATAAATTAAATTTGATAAACAAAGTGGCCAATTTCTTATTATAATTTCTCTCTGGTTCCTTATTATTATTATTTTCCTTCTATTAAACAAAAACCCCTAAGTTGTTTGAGAACCCATAGAATGATTTATTAAAAATTTTAGTCATTTAAAAGAAATAATGCAGAACCCCAGGTAACTTTCTAAGAATATAAATTACACATCCGTTACTAATGTGCAGAGGTGGAATGAATTTCCATACCAGAAATTAGAATCATAAGTCTGGAACATTGCTATCCCATTACCATTCTTATTAAAAATATACCTTGGAAGAGTCACACAGAGTTAAATAATTTTGCTCCTTTTTCCCATTCTTTCACCCACTCAGGTAATACTTATTAAGCACTCTTTACATACAAAACACTATTCTAGGTCCTGATCTAAGTGCTTAGAATAATTTTTATTAGCTAGGCAGTGTGTGACTAAAAATAAACATATTGACAGAAGAAAAGAAGTCTGAATCAGAAGTTCCTCATGTCCCTTAAAAGATTCATGCACAATGGTAAATAGAGTTTCACCAGTGAGACCAAGCTGCAGTTTTGAATAAAGAGAATAAAAATTGCATCTGGCTTCCCAAGTAACAGAAGAACAGAAGGAGACATCAAGAAAGGAAAGATATCAAAGATAAACTTCATGATTTGCTATATACTGGACCTTATGGAAGTAGTTCTTGACTTATCAGTCCTGAAATTGACACTAACAAATTCCAACATCTGACTTATAACAGAAAAACTTGGGAATCCATTTAAGAGGGAATATTTCTATGAACAGAAGAAACCATCAAGGAAAATAGAGAGGACCCAAAACAGATGATGTGAGAGGCAAAAGTGCCATATGCATCATTCAAGCATGGAACAGACCACATGATAGAAGTATAATCAGGGACAGAGATGAGATAAGGAACAGACCACTTGCATTACTAAACAAGATGGATTGATGCTGAACCACATACCAAAAAATATAATTTAAGACATTTTTTTAAAGTGCACATGTGTACATGTTATCTTTCAGAATAGAATGTAAGTCCCTTGAAGGCAGGGATGATTTTCTTATTTTTTTCTTTTTTTTTGTTGTTGCATCTATCACTAGTACTTTACAGAACACCTACCAGGCAGATTGACAACAAGCATTTAATATGTGCCAAGGACTGTGCTAAGTACAGGGGATATAAATATAAGCAAAAGGAAAGACAGTTCCTGTCCTCTTTAAGCTTACATTATAATGGGAAAGCTAACACATAAAAGGAAATTGCATAGAAATAAAAAATAAAGCAAGAAAATGATACTTCGATTCAAACCAGAGTTCTTTGGTTCTTTCTCTGGAGGTTGATAGCATTTTTTCATCATAAGCCCCATGGAATTGTCTTGGATCATTGTATTGATGAAAGAACCCATGTCTTTCACAGTGGATCATCATTACAACACTGATATTACTGTGCACAACAATCTCCAAGTTCTTTTCATTTCACTTTGCATAATTTGATGTAGGTCTTCCCATGTTATTATGAAACAATCCCCCTTATAATTTCTTATAGCACAATAGCACTCCATTAAAATCATATGCCACAAGGGCAGCTAGGTGGTGCAGTGTATAGAGCACTGGCCCTGGATTCAGGGGGACCTGAGTTCAAATCTGGCTTCAGACACATAACACTTACTAGCCGTGTGACTCATTTAACACCATTGCCTAGCAAAAAAAAATCATATGCCACAAATTGTTCAGCCATTCCCTAATTAAGGAATATCCCCTTGATTTCCTTTTTTTTTCCTACCATAAAAAGGTCTACTACACACACTTTGGTACATATTGATCCTTTTTTTCTTTTTCTTTTCTTTTTTTGGGGGGGGATACAAACCTAGTAGTGATATTGCTGGATCAAAGGGTATGCACAGTTTTCTCTAATCAATAGTGATTTAGAACATTTTTATGTGACTATTGATAGCTTTAATTTCTTCAACTAAAAACTGCCTATTCATATCCTTTGGTCATTTATTAATTGGGGAATGACCTGTATTCTTGTACATTTGACTCACTTCTCTAGATATTTTAGAAATGAGACCTTTATCATAAACACTGGCTGTAAAAAATGTTTCTGAGCTTTTCCCTTCCTTTCTAATCTTGGCTTTGTGCAAACCCTTTTTTAATTTAATGTAATCAAAATCATTCATTTTGTATCTCATAATGATCTCTATCTGTTATTTGGTCACAAATTCTTCCCTTCTCTATAGATCTGACAGGTAAGCTATCCCTTTCTATCCTAATTTACTTATAACTTCACCCTTTATGTCTAAATAGTGTACCCAATTTGACCTTATCTTGTAATATTGTGTAAGATGTTGGACTATGCCTAGTTTCTGCCATGCTCTTTTCCAGTTTTCCCAGCAGTTTTTATCAAATAGTGAGCTCTTATCCCAGAAGTTGGAGTCTTTGGGTTTATCAAACAATAGATTACTATAGTCATTGATTACTGTGTCTTATATACCTAGCCTATTCCACTGATCTACCACTATATTTCTTAGCCAGTACCAAGTAATTTTAATGATTGCTGCTTTATAATACAGTTTTAGGTCTAGTACAAATATAACACTTTCCTTTGCATTTTTTCTTACTAATTTTCTTTATATTCTGGACTTTTTGGTTTTCCAGTTAAATTTTGCTGTTATTTTTTTCTACCTCTATCAAATAATTTTTGGCAGTTTGATTGGTATGGCACTGAATAAGTAAATTAATTTAAGTAAAGTGGTCATTTCTTTTATATAAGCTCAGCCTTCCCATGAACAACTGATATTTTTCCAATTATTTAGATGTTACTTTATCTGTGTGAAAAGTGTTTTGCAATTGTGCTCATATAGTTCCTGGGTTTGTCTTGGCAGGTAGAATCCCAAATTACTTTAAATGGAATTTCTTTTTCCATTTCTGGCTTTTGAGCTTTGTTCAAAATAGTAATATAGTAGTATATACAAATGTCAATGATTTATGTGGGTTTATTTTATATCCTGCAACTTTGCTAAAGCTGTTTATTATTCCAAGTAGTTTTTTTAGTTAACTCTTTAGGATTCTCTAAGTATACCATCATATCATCTGCAAAGAATGATAGTTTTATTTCCTCATTACCCATTCTAATTTCTTCAATTTCTTTTTCTTCTCTTATAGCCAAACCTAATGTTTCTAGTACAATATTGAATAACAATGGTAATAATGGACATCCTTGATTCACTCCTGATCTTACTGGAAATAATTTTTGCTTATCCCTATTACATATAATAATTGCTGATGGTTTTACATAAACATTACTTATCATTTTAAGGAAGTCTCCATTGATTCCTATGCTCTCCAGTGTTTTGAATAGGAATGGGTGTTGTATTTTGTCAAAAGCTTTTTTCTGAATCTATTGAGACAATCATATGACTTCTGTTAATTTTGTTATTGATATGGTTAATTACGCTGATAGATTTCCTAATATTGAACTAGCCCTGCATTTCTGGCAAAAATCCCACCTGATCATAGTCTATTATACTCATGATAAGTTGTTGTAATCTCTTGGCTAATATTTTATTTAATTTTTTGTATCTATATTTCTTAAGGAAATTTTTCTATAATTTTCTTTCTCTCTTTCGGCTCTTGCTGGTTTAGGTATCAGCACCATATTTGTATCATAAAAAGTATATGGTAGAACTTTTTCTTCTCTTTTTCTAAATAGTTTATATAATATTGGAATTATTTGTTCTTTAAGGATTCTGTTTTCTAATCTATTCTGATATCTGCTTCCATTTTCTTGGTGAACTCTTCCTATTCTCATTCACAGTTATGATTACTCACTCTATATTTACTTCCAACCTATTTTTTCCTGTTTCTTCTTCTCTTTCTTCTTCTCCTCCTCCTCCTCTTCCTCCTGATCCTTCTTCTTCTTCCTCCTTCTCTTCTCCCTCTCTCTCTCTTCCCATTTTCCCTTCCACTTTAAAAGCTTTCCTTGGCATGCAACTTTTGTGTGAAAAATTTTTTCCCCAATTCTTCCTTTCCCTTCTACCTTCTCCCAGCCCATATTTCTTTCTCATCCTTTCAGGTTTTGGTGTTAATTCCAACATAATTGACTCATACATGCCTTCTGTCTATGTAAGTTCCTTTGAACACCCTTAACAATTACAAATTTCTTAGGAGTTACGTGTATCATCTTCCCACATAGGAAAGTAAAGGTTTTAACCTTATTGAGTCCCTTATAGTTTTGTTTTTCTTTTATGTTTACTTTCTATGCTTCTCTTGAATTCTGTGTTTGAATGCCAAATTTTCTTTTCACCTCTGGTCTATCCTTCAGGAATGCTTGAAAACCATATATTTCTTTAAATATTTATTTTTCCCCTTAAAAGATTATACTCATTTTTTTCTGATTATGTTATTCTTTTAGCTCTTTTGACTTTTGGAATATCATTTTTTCCAAATTCTCCATTTTTTTAAAGATAGAAGTCACTTAATCTTTTGTGATTCTGACTGCAGCTTCACAATATTTGCATTGTTTCTTTCTGGCTGCTTGCATTACTTTCTCCTCAACCTTGAAGTTCTGGAATTTGACTATAATATCCCTGGAAGTTTTTCTTTTAAAATCTCTTTCAAGAGATGATTGGTGAATTCTTTCAATTTCTATTTTAATGTCCAGATATAAGATACTAGGAAATTTTTCTTTAAAATTTCTTGAAATATGATATGTAGGCCTTTTTTTAATCACAACTTTCTGGTAGTTCAATAATTCTTAAATTATCTCTCTTCAATCTATTTTCCAGGTCAATTTTTTTCCTATGAGATATTTCACATTTTCTTTTATTTTTCATTCTTTTGACTTTGCTTATTTCTTGATGACTCATAAAATCATTACCTTCCACTCACTCAATTCTATTTTTTTTTTAGGAATTATTTTCTTCAGTGAGCTTTTGTACTTCTTTTTTTTCCTATTTGACCAATTTTTCTTTCTAAGGAGTTCTTTTCTTCAGTGGATTTTTGTGCCTCTTTAATCCATTAGGCCAATTCTGTTTTTTAAAATGTTATTTTCTTCAATATTTTTGTTCTTTGCCAAGATGCAAGTTCTTTTTTCATGAATTTCTTGCATCACTCTCATTTCTTTTCCCAATTTTTCCTCTACACTCATATATATATATATATATATATATATATATATATATATATAAAGCTGTTTTCCAATTGTCTTCTGAGTATCTTTTGGTCTTCCCTGCCACTGTATGACATGGTCAAATTCTTCATTTGTTGTTGTCTAATTTTCCAGCCCATTTCTAGACTTTGAATTCTATATTAAAGTTGGGTCTAATTTCCCTGGGGGCAGGGATATACTGTCCCAAGTTTCAGGCTTTATTGTGCTTCTATTTTCAGAGCTAGTTCTGGGGTTCTGCAAGTTTTTGGTGTTTCTAAAAGTGGTGTGATCCTGAGAAAGGTAAGGTTACTCTTCTCCTGGTCTGTACTTTGTTCTTTATTCACCAATGCCATCAAAGGGTACCCTGTAATCTCTTTCTGACCAGTTATCTGAGCCCCTTACTGTCTCTTGGCTGAGAACTCCTGAAGCTGTTGCTGTTGCTGAGAATGTTGTTTCTGCCACTCCTGTGTGTGCTCCAGGCCTCCACCAAGCTGTCACAGATCTGTCCTGCCAACTTCCTAATTTTTCTTAGACCAGAAAAATGTCTGACCTAAGTTTTTGTAGGCTCTGATGCTCCAAATTTGACTTGAGTCATGTTTTAAAGTTTTTTAGAGGGGAATGTTGAGAGCATTCAGCTGTGTTGAAGCCTCTAATCAACCATCTTTGCTCTCACCCCTAACAGGAAATATTCTAAGGTGCCTTGATGTACATAAAATCTATAATCTCAATAAACACCATCTTAAAAAAGGGTGCATCCAAATGGATATTATTTAATATTTCCAATGAACTGAATTATTATATGAAATACTTTTTAAAGGCAGGCCTTAATTCCTAATACCTATATAGAGAGACAATTTGTCCATTTTATGAGCATTTACAGCTTTAGGAATCACTTTTTTCTCCTTTCAATCTATCTGGAAGCATAATCTTCCCCCTTTCCTCAGCCAGCTGAAATTATCTTATCCTTACTTCAAAGACAGTTTAACACTGCCCAAAACATTCACTTTTCATTTAGTATAATCCAGTGACTTTCAGAAATACTCCTGATTGGAGGTGTTTCTCAGAACCAAGTGTGAAAAAAATGTGATAGATACTTTTTTGACTTCAGGAGATTTCTGAGAATAGGAATATTTAATCTCTTGGAAGCAGGGTAACAATTAAACCTAAATGTGTGTGTGTCTGTGTGTGTGTGTGTGTGTAAAATACATGACTTTCATATATGTTTAACATGAATAGCAAGTTGTATGTGATAGATTTACAGTTTCACGTACAATCATTTTTTTTCTATTCTACTATGTTATGAAAATGCTTGTTTGATTTCTTAAGTTCAGAAAAAAAATAACATTAGAAGCAGAGTTGGTCTAACATTTTATGTTTAAGAAAACATTCACATAAAACAATTACAAACAAGCCTGAACTTTAAAAGTGTCCTCCTTGGCTCTTTGCACATTTTCTGCAGTTCAATGGGGCAGCATCAGAAAATAATACATTACCAACTCCAAAGTTTATTTTCTTCTTTGTCTTTATGGACATCTCTTCACAATAACATCAAGATAACAAATCAAGACAACAGAGGAATAATGAGCCTAAAATGGTGGCAAACACCCGTGTATCAGGTAGATAAAGCATTAAGAGTATACTGGAAGCTAATTTGGCTCCAGTTTTATTCATTAAAATAATTAGATCTCGCTTTATGATTTGTTGACTTTTGATAGGTCCAGTAGAAACATACCAGATAACTTTTAAAAGAAGAGACAAGAGAAGTTTTAGTGAGTCCTTTATGTTGTGGGTTTTTTTTTCTGATGAACAAAAGGCATTATAATAAAATGGACATAAAAAAGGATGTTCTTGAAATAATAAAGACCTTGGACTGAGAGATAATTGGTAATGTTATGGATAGAGTGATGGGCCTAGAGTCAAGAAGACTTAAGTTCAATTCCAGACTCAGACACTAACTAGCCAACAAGTTCTCTTACTTAGTGAGCTCACTAGCTCACTCTTAGACCTTGGACAAGTTATATAACCTATGTTTGCCTCACTTTACTCAACTCTAAAATAGGTATAATAATAGTACCTACCTCACAATGTTGATGTGAAGATCAAAAATATTTGTAAAGGACTGAACATAAAGCCTGAAACATAGTAGGTCCTATATAAATTCTTATTCTTCTTATCATTATTACCCAATTTTAAGTCCTGCTTCTAACTCCTACTATTTACATAACCATGGGCAAGTTACTTAATCCCTTAGTGTTGCAAGTAGACTATAACTTCCAGATGAGTTGCCTAGCTCCATGGGTGAAGGAAATTCTATACAATAATTTCTTCCCATCCAGAAAACCACAGGTTTGGACTGCCACTCCATTTACTTACCCTCTCCCCCCCAAAAAATATTATACACTTTTATGCTAGGAAATTGAGAACACTCTATTGTCAAGATCAAGAAATTTACAAAGTGAGGCTAACCCATGTTTATAACAGTCAAACATAACAAGCAGGGATCTGAGTCTTTGATAAATGCCCTTTGCCTCTCCTCAAAAATACCTTGGTGAAAATTACACTTTCTAGGACATAGCCACTAGAAATGATTGCTCATGGTGGCAGCAAAATGTTGTGCTTGTTTTCCCTGTGGCAGAGTTGGCATTAGTCTGGGTCTCCCTCTATTTGAAACAAACATGGAATATAGACAAGTGAAGAATCTCTCATATTACTTTATAGAATGTGGAAATTACTTTCTTTGTGCTCTACAGAGAGAGTCAAAAGAATCACTATAGAGTGGTTGCTTTTGTGATTTTCCCATTGGATTAAATTTAAAGTGGTGCATCACCAGGCCAAGGAACTGAAGGGCAAAGAAAAAAAATATTGTTATAAGACAGAACTAAGCCTCCTCCACACAAAGAGGATTCTTGAGGGCTTGTTTGCAGAGGGAGATTGAATATATACAATCATAACTATCACAAATATGATCTAAGTAAAGTCCATGACAGCAACAATAATCATAATAGCAATGATAACAAACTTTTCTAACAAAGACCTTTATTTTATTTCTCTGGCTCAAAAGACATTTGACTGGCTCTCTTAAAATTCAGAGGCAATGAGTTAGTAAATAAGATTATCTAAAATAAGAAAGGATAGTTACAGTAATGTGGATACCAGGGCTTATAATATCATGAAAGTAGAATTACTGTCACAGGAAGAAATGAGGTCCAGAAAAAGAAAGAAGCAAAATATCATTTATGTGCAGAGGAAAAATTCAGCAGAAAATATATTTACATTATTCATTTCCCCTAAGAGGTTACATTTTCAGAAAATACAAATAAATTCTTTAGTTGTTCTGCCCCACAAATAGATTCAAAAAAAAGAGTTTAAACAACATTTTGATTAAGAGCTCCATTAGAAACTAGGAAGAGAGACTGGGTGATGCTTAACTTAATTATAGCCAATATTCAAAGAGAATTTGGATCTTCTATTGAACATATTTCATGTGCTTAATGTTGGTAACTGAAGTTTGGGCTGGATAGATAGATTGCAACTCTGTTCCAGCGTGGCTTTTCTTGTGTTCCTATGATTAGGTCACAAAGACAAACTTTAGCAGACTGATAAAAACATATGAATCATAAAGGATAGCTCTATTCAGAGAAAAACTACTCAGGATTTGGAAGAGACAGTTTTAAATATCCATTTATTTCACTGTCTGGCCCTAAAGCATTGTTACTCTGACATTCTTTTGGCCTTTGTTTTTCTCTCTGAAACTTTTAAGTTATATTTTATCTTGCTGAGAGGCAATGAAGTATTGGTTAAAGTGCTGGAATTGGAGTCAGAAAGACCCCATTGGTTCAAATCCTGTTTGTGTGATGCTGGGTAAATGATATAACCTCTCTATGCCTCAGGCCATTTCCTACGACTTATCTACAGAGATAGACTTAGGACACTAGTGTACAAGAGAAAACTTAATGAGGAGGGATGTAAGAGACTTTCTCTGCCTTACATCAGGGAATGCATGCTTGTTTGAAACAGGAAGATAATTAAGTTCATTATCATATTTTCTTTTGCTTACAAAATAAGCTCACTGATTACATATGAAGTGTATATAAATATACATTTAGGGTAAGAGAAATTAGCATCATCCAGGGAGTGATTTGTATCACAAAACCTGCATAGAATGCCTTTGTTATCAGCCACAAACTCCTCCTTTAATAATGGTCCTCTAGATTAATACTCTGTTCTGTTGGACACCTTTCTTTTGTTCTACCCTCCCAGTATTACATAGAAAAAGAAAAAAAGGTAACAGGGAGAAATGTTAGTGGAAAGAGGAAGTTCTATGGGAGTAGGGTTGAGGTTCAATTTAATTTGTTTGATTTAATGGACATTTGAGAGTAATAAGAAGATAGCTCCAAGAGAGACACACTTCTAGAAGCCAGTTTTCAACCTGGACTATTCTTTTACTGAATTGGTAAAATAATAGTTTTCTTATGGCTTTTTAATCTTAAGGATCATACAAATCTGATAGCGATAATTTAATACAAAACAACATTGTGCTAGTGCCCTGCCTATGGTCAAACTCTATGTAAATTGAAAGGATTCATGAATACATAGATTCTGAGAATTGGAAGTGGCTTTAAAGGTCATTTAGTGAACAAATTGCCCAGTCCCCACACTATAATACTCTCTACAATATGCTTGACAGTTAATAAGCTAGCTTCAGATTAAAAAATCAGTGGATAGAGAACTGGTCCTGGAGTCAGAAGGATCTGAGTTCAAATCTGGCCTCATATACTTACAACCTGTGTGACTCTGAGGCAAGTCAATTAACCTAATTTGCCTCAGTTTCCTCATCTGTATAATGAACTGGAGAAGGAAATAGCAAACCACTCCAATACTTTACCAAGAAAACCTCAAATTGGGTTATGGAGAGTCAGACAGAACTGAAATGACTCAACAAAAAAAGAAATGAATATGCTCACTAAGGAATGCTGGCTTTTGATCTGGGAAGGATCTTAGAGACAAAATAGCTGATCTCATTTTACTTATGGGAAAACTGAGGCCAAAGAAACTTAAGTGACTGACCTAGTCTCACCAGGTAGTAAGTGGCACAGTTGGTATTTCAACCCAAATTTGAACCCCCAAATAAAGTATAATCTCTCAACTCAACCAGTCCCCTGAAAACAAAAATTATACAATATCTTCCTCTTCTACTTTAAACATTTCAAGTTCCATCAATTTTTCATTATATCATGTTGTTTCAAGGATTTGTGTCATCAAACACAGTGCCTGCCATCCAGTAGGTAAACAATTAATGCTTATTGACTTTTCTTCTGGGAAATTAAATTTATTAATATATATCTTAATTTGTGATGCCTAGTGTTGAATGAATATACTACAGATATGATCTAAGTAATATGGAGAACATATCCACTATCCTAAGCTATGATTACATAAGGTTTCTTGTTAATTTTTTTTAGTATTTTCTACTACAATATATTTTTCATTTCCAGGTTGATACACCTCTAATGACAATAATTCATTCTGCCTCAGTCCCTTTCTCCCCTCTACAATCCTCTTTAGGATCAATCAATCAACAAATATTTATTTAGTGCTTTTTTCCAGACAATAGTTTCTGGGTATACAAGGCTATTACAGTATCACCTTTACATTCTAAACTCTCACAAAATAATGAATTTTCCTTGAGTGTTCCTTATACCTATTCTCATTATTGGAAATCCATTCTCCTCCAGAATACCCACATTCCATGAATGCTGTTCAAATGTTTTCCTCTCTCTACAGGTGTCCAAATGTACTTTTGCCCTTCACATTATTTCTAAAAATATCCCTCCTACTTTACTAACACCATCCTGATCATGTAAAGGGACCACTCTCCATTTTTCTCATCCACACCTCTGAATTTCTCTGAATCTTTATAATTTCTCATACTTCCCATCTGTCTTAGACAAAGGAGCCAGCTCTCTTTCTTGACATCTGTTCCACCTGTTGTTTTGATCATATTCCTTTCTACATAGGATCATAGAATCTCAGTGTTGTGAAAGGAGCTGAAAAAAACATGATTAGTACAAGTTATATATGAACAAGAATCTCTTCTGATATTCCAAGTACAAATATAGCATTCACTTGAAGAGCTCCAAGGATGGAGCAATTTGCATTTTCCTAAGGCAATCCATTTAGTATTAGCTTTAATTGTACAGACATTGTTCCTTGCATTGTGCTAGTTTTCCTTTCCTAGTTCTACTTTCTGGGAGGAAGCAAAGCACATCTGATTCTTCTTCTAGAAAATTACACCTCTTTTTACAACACTTGAGGTAAGATATCAAGTTGTTTGTCTTTTCTTCACTATGATACATATCTCTAGGTCATTAAAATGATTCTTATATAGAATGGTTTCTAATTTTGTCATCATTCAGCTTTTCTTCTAGATGCAATGCAAGTTATCACTGTCATTCTTAAAATGTGTCCAGAATTGTAGAGATGGGCTAAACATCATCTGATTAGGTGAGAGTAACTAGATTTGAAAACAACCTTATTCTGGACAACACATCTTTGTTATTATATCCTAAGTTTGCATTAGTTTCCATATCATGCTTCTGTCTCATATTGAGTTTACAATCCACTCAGATATCACTGTTTTATATGACCTGTTGCCAACTATCTCTGTATTATCATTGGATAAAAATATTTAGAACTAGAAAGAACCTCAAATTTCATATCCTTTATAGATAAGGAAATGGAATCCCAATGTGATTGAGAGATTAGTTTAGGATCACACAAGCTGTAAGTGGCAGAGTGAGGATTAAACCTGAGTTTTCTGACCCTGAACCCAGGGGAATTTCCATTGCACCAAGTAGTTACCTGTCCTTTTATAGATGTTTATTCAACCATAGATTTATCAGAAATTAATCCATTGCATTAGATTGAGTTCATCATTCTAGAGTATTACAATTTATTTTTTTCTAGATTCTCTTTTCTAATATATTACCTACTCCTTTCTCACAGGATTGTGTTATTTATAAATGTTATAAATGTTTTGTAATATGTTCCAATGTTGAATGCCATAGGGTTTTAGCCAGAGCTTTGTAATACTGTATCAAAGAGACTTCTTGGGTTTGACAATGGTTTATCTATTACTATTTTGAGGGTCTAGTAGTTCAACCTATTCCAGATCTCTACAACTGAAACATCTACATATTGTCTACAATGATATTATGAGACTTTGTCAAATGTATTGTTAAAATCCAAGTGTATTTTTATAGAATGTTCATGACCTAACACTGTCGAAAATGCTACCATAACCTATTCATGATAAACTAATTCTACTTTGTCATTTTTTTCTTTTTATGGGTATAAGGACGAGCACAGGGGTTTCATTGTTATAAGAAACTCTCAGATGAGGAAACACCTTTTATTATTGTAGGTTGGGGGGGTGGTGTTGGTGGTAGTAGTAGTAGTGGTGGTAGTAGTAGTAATAGTGGTAGTAGTAGTAGTAGTGGTGGTGGTGGTGGTGGTGGTGGTAGTAGTAGTAGTAGTGGTGGTAGTAGTAGTAATAGTGGTAGTAGTAGTAGTAGTAGTGGTGGTGGTGGTGGTGGTGGTAGTAGTAGTAGTGGTGGTGGTGGTGGTGGTGGTAGTAGTAGTAGTAGTAATAGTAGCAGTAATTGTTCTTGCTGTTGAGTTGTCTCAGTGGTGTTTGACTCTTCATGATCCCATTTGGGAATTTCTTGGCAAAGATACTAGAGTGGTTTATCATTTCATCCTCCATCTCATTCTATAGATGAGGTACTGAGGCAAAATGGGCTAATTGACTTGAACAGGGTCACACAATTAATAAGTGTGTGAGGCAAGATTTAAACTCAGGAAGATGAGTCTTCCTGACTTCAGGCTTAGCACTCTATCCACTGAGCTACTTGAGCTTAGGCTACAGGCTGCCCCTGTAGGCTAGCAGTGTCTTAGTAATTTATTGTCCAACAGAGCTATCTGATAAACTAAGAAGTTAAGTGAGGGTTGCACAGTCACTCTATTTTCAAGACAGGATTTGAACCTAAGTTTTTCTGAGTTCATTACTAACTCTGTATTTGCTATATCATCCCTTCTATCTTTTATTTTGTCATAATCATAGTCCATTACATTCATGTACCATAATTTGTTCAGTAATTTCCAAATTGATAAGCACTCATTTAGTTTCTATTTTTTTAACCACTGCAAAAAAAGCCTGCTAGAAATATTTTGTACATGTCCTTTTTTCTGTTTTTTTATCTCTTTGCTAAATAAACTTCATAGTTTTATTGCTACATCAAAAGCATGCATGATTTAGTAACATTTGAGAAATAGTTCCAATTTATTTTCTAGAAAAGCTAGATTAGTAGGTAGATATTATTTTGTCATTACCATCACCTTCATCGTCTTGACTATGTACCAAGAACTGTGCTAAATACTTAACAAATACCATCTCATTTTATTCTCATAACAACCTTGGTTGTTGATAGGCATTATTATTATTCTCATTTGTTTTCTGAGAAAGCTGTAGTAAACAGAGGTGCAGTGAATTTCTCAAGGTCACATACGTGTAAGTGTTTTGGGCAAAACTTCAATTTAGGTGTTGTGGTTTTTTTTTCTGACTCCAGGTCTGACTCTCTATCCACTAGGCCACCTAGCTGCCTCTAGGAGTACCCTAGCATCTTCAATTTTGATTGCCAGTCAAGCATTTGGGTTTGTGCAATATTCTCCTTAAAAGAAAAGTAGAAATTAATTCAATCAAATCATTTATTTTTTATATTTTATTCATTATTATTGTGCAATTTATCCCCAAAAGCCTTCTGTTCCTTCCATAGTACTGAAAATAATCTATCTTTCAGTGATCATCAATGATCTCCCATTTGCCACATCCAAAATCCTTCTTTTTATTCTTATTCTCCTTCATTTTTGTGCAGCATTGAAGGAATGTACCACTCCTTCCTTCTTAACAACCTCTCATGCTATTTTCCTACCACATCAATAGCTACTCATTCTCTATATCTTTTATTGGCTTCCATTCTTATAATCTCCTAAAAGTAAGGAATCTCCAAAATTATTTTCTTTCATCTCTTCTCTTTTGTTTTTTAATTATTCTTTTTATTACAAACTTACTCATTAAAATATATAACATTCTAATATAAAAGAGTTTTGTATATGAAATCATGAACTTCTGTTATGTACATTTCCCCTTTAAAAGTGCATGTTAGAGTTAATGAGTTTATAACAAAATTGTTGTTTGCTTATATTCTTTTTTGAGCATCATTTTGTTTCAAAATGAGAATTTTTTTTGTTTTATGATGCTGTTTTCTTTTCTTCTTTTCTTTTTTTCCCCTTCACTTTCCACTGTAGCTCATCACCCATACCTTTTCCCCTCACTATGGAGCATTCCAATAGAAAAACAAAACAAAACAAAAAGTCAAACTAAACAATTATGTAAATTGTTTCATTTCTTCATATTTCAGTTAATAACTTCCCAATTTTTTTCTGAATCTTTCATACTTTACATTACTTATGGTATAACAATTGTGTATTGCATTCATTTGCCATAATTTGTTCATTCATTTCACAAGTGACAGTACTCCCAATTTCTTTACTACCAAAAAAAAATTATTGTCTTACATATTTCTGCATCTGTTAGTTTTTTCTTTCTGACTACTTCACGGAGTTTCCCAAATACTTTTTCTGAATCAAATAATATATACAGGTTATTTACTTTTGAGGCAGAGTTTTAAATCGTTTTCCAGACTGATTTATTACTACATCAAAGATGCATTAGAATGTTTTGCCGGAGCCTCATTTTGTAACCTTTGCTGATCTGATTGGTGTGAGGTAAAAGCTGAATGTAAAAAAATACATTTCATTAATTGATGATTTGTAATCTTATGCCACATGGCTTGGCTTTCTTCTTTTTTCTTTTTTCTTTCTTGATGATCTCCTCCATCCAGTAATTATCTTTATCCACATAACTATTGATGTCAATGGAATGAACTTCTTTGAATTCCAGGCCAACATTTATAAATGTCAATTGGATATTCCACATATCTATAACAAAACTCATTAGTGATCTCTAAAATCACTTAAAATGCTGAATCCTACTCTATCCCCTTGACCCCTAAAATTTAACTCCTCTTCCTGTATTGTTCATTTCTATCAAATTATTCTCCCAATTGCCTATACACTAAACTTTCATGTCATGTTTGACTGCCTGCCATTACACAATTGTATCTTTCTTACCCTGTTCAACACCACTGCCTGACTTATCAACTTTTATAACCATTTCCTTAGGAAATTGAAGTAATTTTTTAAGAATTTTCTTTCTCTTCATAAGACTATAATATATTTCAACGTGGAAAGGACATTAAAGGATATTAAGTCCAAATTCTTCATTGTTTACATAAAGAAACTTAGGCTGAGAGGTCAAGTGACTTGTTCAGGGTCACAGAACTAGTACGGATTTGAGACAGGTCTGAAACTCAAGTTTTCCTGAATTCAAGTCCAGCACTCTATCCATGAATCACCTAACTGACTTTTCCAATTTATTCTACGTATTGATTCTAAAATAATCTCAATGCAAAAATCTTATGTAAGTCCACTAATTAAAAATTTTCAATGATTTCCTAGTTGTTGTGATTTTTCAGTCTTTTCAGTTTGTCTGACTCTTTGTGACCCCTTTTGAGTTTTTCTTGGCAAAGATACTGGAGTGGCTTCACATTTCCTTCTCCAGCTCATTCTACAGATGTGGAAACTGAAGCAAATAGGGTTATGTGAATTGGTCATGGTCACATAGCTTATAAGTGTCTAAAGCTAGATTTTAATTCAGGTCTTCTTGACTCTATTTGGTGCTCTATCCTAGCTGCTCTGATTTCCTAGTGTATACCCAGTATATTCCAACCTCCTATCCTTACTGCCTATGATTGCCAAATCACAAACCTATAAAACTTGGCTTCAATTAACATTTTTTTTAAACAGTGTAAGTTCTGTTTTCCCATTCTATGTTCCAGCCAAATAGGATTAATCTTTATAATTCTCCACATATATCCTGTGTTTTCCCATCATTTTGCCTCTACCCACACCTGGCATATTTTTCCCTCCAAGAACTAGCTAAATTTCTTCCTTTTCCATGAATAGTTCCTAACTATTTGTAGACAGAAATAATCTTTCCTATTTTAACACTTTTAAGACTTTGCACCCTTCATATACTCATTAGATTCTTTTTTTTCCCTTTCCATGATGTTTGTACAAGTCATGTATTTCTATTTGACAGAATACATCCTGAAGTCTACACAGGTTGATGTTATTTTTTATAAGTACCTTAGCACTTTGCTTTACACAGAAAATAAGTGTTTATTGAATCTTTTAACTGGCAACCATGACATCCTCAGAATGTATATTGAGTTTGAAGTCAACTAAAATCTCATTTTTCACAGACTCTGTTAATTCAGGTCTATTTCATCATGGCTTCATGGAGTTTTGTTTCTCTGGTTTTTTTTTTTTAATCTAAGTGTAGGAATTTGGATTTATCTTCAATAACTTTATTTGTTTCAACTCATTGTTCTAGTTTGTGAAGGATTTAATCATCTTCATTCTATTACATAATGTATTTATTTTAACTATCCCTCCCTTTTTGGTGCCATTTGCATATAAACTCTTTGACAAGTAAATTACTTTACAATCTGACTTCTACCTACTTTTCCAGGCTTGTTTCACAATACTCCCTTTCACACATACTAAAATATAACCAAATTGGTCTTAAGAGTCCTCAGAAATGACAAACCATCTCTCATCTCTGCATTGTGGCTTTGCCTCTCCTCCTACTCCATCCATCATTTGAAGGCCCTTTTTATTTCTGCCTCCAAAAATCCCTAGGTTCATTCAAGGCCTAGCTCAAACAGCATCACAACTTTCCTAAACCTGAACTTTCAAAGCCTAACCCCAACCAAATTATCTTGTATCTATTTTGTAAAAACAAAACAAAACAAAAAAAAAACATATCTACATGTGTTGTTTGTTTAGATTATTTTAGTATCTTGGGTGCATGGCATTGTGTCTGGTACAGAGTAGATGCTTAAGAAATGGTTGTATGATCAATTCAAGAATAAGCAAAGAGTCACAAAATATAAATAAAAAGTAGATAGGTGAAGCAAAACCATTAGTTAATATGTAAATAAGAAAGTAAGTAAATAACCCCATGTTAATTCTGACATAGTATGATAATTGTGGAAAATCACAACTTCTATTGGTCTCAGTTTGTTTCCTTTTGGATGAGAAAATTGAGCTAGATGGCCTGTGAGATTCCTAAACTGTAAAATTCAATTATTGAATCATTGCTAAGTAGATTTGGTGTAACATAGCCAACAGGAATATTATCTTTGAAGGATCAGAATCTACTTTGGACATTCATATTCATAGGTTTGTCAAATATCCCTACATGGATAAATTCTATAGAGTCTGTGCATGATTAACAATATCCTAGTTAAACATGGCTGCCTTTAGAGTCAAAATGAAATACTGTTTCTGCATCTGCTAAGCTAGAAGATTTTTTTAAAGATTTCTAGGGAATAAATTCAATTTAAAAATATTTATTAAATATCCTATAATTGATGGCTATGGGATAGGGATTAACTATCAGTACTCCCATCCACACATTCTATAGTCCAAACAAACTAACTAGTATATTTTCTATAAGAGTGACTTTGAACAGGCTTTTTAATCATGCTTATGATGTGTTCCACCTTCATTTTTGCCTCTTAGAGTCCTTAGTTTGTTTCAAAGCTCTGGTCAAGTGCCACTATCTACATGAACCCTTTCCTAATCCACCTTCTCCCCTGACCAGTAGCTAGTATTGTCTCAAATTATCTTTCATCAATTTATGTATACTTTGAATGTATTTTTTGATGTACATGTCACATCCAAGAGAATGTAAGCTCTATTTTTTTAATTTTTATTTCCCAGAACCTAACACGTCTGGCACACAGTGGTCAATTAATAAATGCTTGTTGACTAACTTACTGAATAATGACTATGAAATATTAAACATAACTTGAATTTGGGATAATAAATATTTTTTTCTAATGATTTCCAAGTCTGCCTTTTCCTCAGTGACCTCCAGTCTAAAACAGGGACAATAGTACTGACCTACTTTTCAGAAGAAAGTACAGGTAGATCAACATAAACATGTAAATAATTATGTTAAGATGATAAGACAGAGATTGGCTCAATATAAATGTTAACTGGAAGAGGATGCAATACACTTCACACTGTAATTTCAATGCAGAGGGAAACCTCAAACTATTGATTACACCTCTCAGATGTGAAAAATAGATGAGAAGTAATTCTACATGCGCAAATATAACAAAATGCTTGCTCAAAACTCTTAATACTGCATGTCTGCTTTAAGTACCAAAATGTTTATTTCAAAATAATACCCAGAAGGCAAGTGAAAATGGTGCATGGTTTAGAATTTATTAGGAAAAAAAAATATTGAGAGGAGGCTGCAGTTACTTCTTTTGAAACAACTTCCTCTTCTCACCTCCTCACTCAGTCATTCCTAATGAAAGAATAAAGTTTACATTGGTAAATCAAAGCTTTTTTTTTCATTCTTTCAGAGTTACATTAGTAATTATAAGGTATATCCTACTCCTACCCCATACAACAAGTATAACTATAAAGTCTCAGTAACCACTGCCCACCATCTGTCAAATGTCATTATTGAGTGTAGGTAACACAATAGAGGATGCTATTCATGTACTAATTTTAGATTTGTTTTCCCCTCCTTATATGCCACTATTGGTTATAATATTAATTCTAAACCCCTTATTTTATTTTTGTTGTTTGTTTTGCTTTTTTTCTTCATCTTTGTTCTTAAGAGCCAAGAATAATTTTACATGAAGATAGGAACTTAATTTTTTCTAGATAATAATAATTAAAAAAATAGATCATGGGATGAAAATTTCCAACTGGGAACAAAACAAAGGCCTAGAAAGGTTAATTGAATACTCTGGGGTAATACAGGTGGTAACAAAGCTAGGATTTTATGTTACTGGTTATGAAATACCAGGTTTAAATATTGGCTTGTGAATATGAGATGGGAAATAAAGACAGCTCTGGACTAGAAGAAAAGAGATGATACAAGTATCATGAACAAATGAGATAATGTTTGTAAAGCACATAGCACAGTGGATGGAACATGGTAGGGATTTCAATAAATGTTTGTTCCACTTTTAATCCTATGAAATCTTTTATTAATATATGACTGATTTGGTTTAATTACAAATAGGTATTAGAACTACTATCATGTCTCAGTGAATTATTGAAAGGAAGCTTAGTTTCTTTTTCAACAAGATTGTTGTGAGGACAAAATGAGTTATTATTTGTAATGTTCTATATAAATACTTATAAAATAATAGTTGTTATTATAATTGTTGTTGTTGATATTGTTACTATTTGTCATTCCATAGAATATGATATGATATACTTAAATGGTTCCATGATGAAATATATTTTTGTAATGTAATTATTTAACAATCATGATTTTATTTCAATTAAAAATATTTTACTATCTAGAATATACAAGACACTGGAAATGGCCATTGAGTTAGCTTAAGTTTACAAAGTAATTTGCATATCTTAACTTATTTGCTTATTTTTCATAGAAGTGAGAGAATTAATTTCTCAGTACAAACAAATATTCTAACCATAAATCTTGATGGGCTATCTAATACATTGTATGACAGAATCAGATTCAGGAATATCTGGAGAAAGTGAAGACATAGGTAGAAACTCTCCAATTAAACAGAAACATATTCAAAGCTGATCATCATGTATATAAAAATATCAACAAATGAATTGAACAAAAATAGCACAAAAACTTGCATGTTGGAAGTAATAGAAGATTAAAGGGTGTTTGTAAACCCAAAAAGCTATGTTAGATAATGAATGAAAATATATTAATCCTTAAAGAAAGAGGCAAGGCAAATTTTTAGTGTTTGTAGAGAGATCTGTTCAATGGGATAATTATGAATTGACAGTCCATGATCATCCCTTGATACCTGAGCTGGAAAAATCCCTGGACCTAAGAAGGAGGATAAGAGCTTGCTGGGGTGGTCTTGTCCTGGGTGGTCCACCTGGTCATATCTGAAGAAACTCCTGGGAATTAAGATAGGTATTCATGAGGAAGAATGGTGGAGGTTTCTCTTGGCACAGGATAGCTGAAGAGGTCAGGGAAGGAAAGGGAGATTAGACAAAAGCTAGGAAACGTTGGTGGCATCTTATACCAATGTGCTTACCTGAGCTTATCTGGCTAGATCATTAAGCATGAGAAGGAAAATGTTGTATGAATAATTATCAAATGGTACTGTAGGTTAGAGCTAAATTTTGAATGGTTTTACATACTGAAAAGATGTACATTTGATAATAAAAGTAGTATGGGATGACTAGAGTCTATCTGGGGTTGTGCTTTGGGGGAAAAAATCACTTTGGCAGTGATATGAAAGATGACTTGGAGAGTGAGAGAAAGATAAGTCAGGGAGACAAATTAAAATGTAGCCCTATGGGTGAAGAGAAGGATAGTAGATGCAAAAGATGTTACAGTAGTTGAACTGACAAAACTTGGCAGCTCTGCTTGATATGGAGAGTAAGTAAAAGTGAAATTTAAGATAATTACAAAATAACAATCTCAAATAATATGAGCAACAGTCATTCCATTGACAGAAATAAAGAAGTTAAGAAGAGTGGTGGGATCTAGGGGGAAAATAAGAAATGTTATTGTGGACATGTTGGATAAAAAATACCTAAGGGATATCCAGTGGGAAATGTCCAATAAGCAGTTGGGGATACAGGATTGACAGTGATCAACTATGCTAGGATTTCATATTTAAAGTGAGAAGACATCTGTCTAGGGATAATAATTGAATCCTTAGGATTTAATGAGATTGCCCAGGGAAAGAGAAAGAGAAAAAGATAAGTGAAGGTCCAGAAAAGAGTCTTCAAGGATGCCAACAGTTAGAGGATAGCATAAAGATATGGCAAAAGGAACTAATAAGGGCTGGGTAGCTAGATGGTGCAGTGTAGAGAGTGCCAGGCCTAGAGTCTCATCTTCCTGAGTTCAAATATGGCCTCAGATTTTTATTAGCTATGAGACCCTGGGCAAGTCACTTAACCCTGTTTACCTCAGATTCCTCATCTATAAACTGAGCTGCAGAAGGAAATGATAAATCACTCCAGTGTTTTTGCAAAAACAACAACAATAACAACAACAACAATGGGGTCATGGAGAGACAGACGCAACTGAAAAACACTCCCCCCATAAAAAAGAAATTAGAAGGGGGAGAGAGAATGAGAGAGATCACAAAGTTTAAAAAAAAAAGATGAGACTGCCCAAGAGGAGATGTGCTGACATTGTTAAAACTGTGGAGAAGAGAAAAGAATAAAGGTTGAGAGGAGGCAATTTTAGTAATAGATGGTCAGTGACTTTGGAGAAAACACTAGCATTTGAGAAATGAGATCAGAAACCATATTGCAAGGGTGTGAGAGGTGAGTTAGAAGAGAGAAGGAGAAGACAAGTAGTGTAGAAAGATATTTCTGGGAGTTTGACTTTGAAACAGGAGAGTCATAAAGCTTGACCGCTTCAAAGATTTGTAGTAGGGTCAAGTGAGTTTTTTCAAGGATGCGGGAGAATTACATATTTTTTTTGGTGGCATGGAAGGATTGTAAGTAATGAGGGAGAGTTAAACACCTAGATTTTAGAAGAACTGGAAGTGAAAATCCAAATCTTAGGTTATCTGTCAAGGGTGCTAATTCAGGTAAGGAGAAGTTCAGTGGTGGCAGATTGAAGTTGAGGTAGACAGTGTATAACTTGATGGTATGTTAAACTAAAACATGGTTTGGAGTCTAAAGCCAGCCAGTAGATATAAAGAGCTAAATTGACTAGTTTGCTCACAAACATGACACAGTTTCTAGAGAAGTTAAAGCACCCATCTTTGGAATCTCTATCCTAGACCCCAACCCAAATGATAGGTAACTGAATATGTCTAAACTAGCCTTAACCCACTATATTTGCAACTAATCCTAGATGGCAGATACTGTTTGAACTTGAAATATGATTTAGCCATTCACCCAGATAGCCTCAACATCTTCCTTACCCAACACAACTCAGTATAATCCTTTAGGGAGAAAACTGATATTTAATGAAATAGAAGGCTTTCAGGCATTCCTGATGAAAAGATCAGAGCTGCATAGAAAATTTGGCATTCAAATATAAGATGCAAGAGGAAAATAAAAAGTTAAACATGAAAGAGACTCATTCAACAAAGTTAAACTGTTTATATTCCTTTATAAGAAAATGATACATGCAATTCCTGAGAACTTTATAATTTTTAGGGCAACTAGAAGCAGTCTATGTGGTCATGGTTGTTAGTTGACTATGTTGAGATGTTCTTTCAAAAATGAAGTGAGAAAGAGGGATGCATTGGGAGAAGGTGGAAGGGAGAAGTAAAAAAATGGAAATTATCTCACACAAAAGAAATATGCAAGGAAAAGCTTTTACAGTGGAGGGGAAGATATAAGTGGGGTGTTGCCAGTAAAGAGTTGAATCTCACTCTCAATAGAATTGATTCAAAGAGGGAAGAATAGGGGGACAGAGTCAAGATGGCAGAGAAAAAGCAGGGACTTACTTGAGCTCTTCTCCAAACTCCTCCAAATACTTGTAAAAATGACTAAACAAATTCTAGAGAAACAGAAACCACAAAAAGACTGAATGAAACAAATTTCTGGTCTAAGACAACCTGGATGGTTGATGGTAAAGGTCTATTAAACCAGGCTGGGAGAGCAGCACAGTTCAGTGTGGGCCACATAGACAAAGATCAGGCTTCAGCAAACCTGGAGAAAGCCTCAGAGGACTGAATCAAGTGGTGTTGTGGTGGTTTCCAGACTTCTCAACCCACAAACACCAAAGCCAACTTAGAAGGACAGTGGAAAAGGTCTGTCAGACCTGGTTGAGAGAGGAGTGTGGTTGGACCCTAGCCCTTGTGTAGCCTTGGGGCAATGGCCACAACTGTGGTTGCTTCTATAGGTTTTGGCACACAGATGGTGGGAGGATCAAGTAGCTGATCAGAGGGGTATTGCAGGGATCTCTTTGCTGAGTCTGAGGCAGAGATTTCTTACTTTGCCTATGCTTGGATCTGGGTTCAGTCTTGAGTGGCAGTTCTGGGGCAGGGAGGAGTGCTGGCATGGCAGAACTTCTGGCAGCAGTGGAGAGAGAACCCTCCTCTCAATTCCAGAGCAGAAAAGAGTGCTTGTGGTCACTCACAGACCAGAGCAAAGACCAAGAGAGGAGTAAACACCTCTCCTTAGATCATACCACCTTGGAAAAACTGAAAACTTACAGGTCCATAGAAGTATCTCTGAAAACAGCTTCACAAAACCTCTGAAGCTCGGGAAAGTACACCCTCCACATTGGAAGCACAGCCTACCTTAACAAAGAGTTAAAAGTCCAAAGAACTGGTGGGGAAAATAAGTAAACAGAGGGGAAAAATCAAAATATAGAATTTTACTTTGGTAACAAGGAAAATCAAAACATACAACTGGAAGATAACAAAATCAAAGCTCCTACATTCAGAGCCCCAAAGAAAAATATGAACTGGTCTCATGTCATGAAAAAGCTCAAAAAATATTTTGAAAATCAAGTAAGAGAAGTGGAGGAAAAATTGAGAAGAGAAATGAGAGTGATACAAGAAAATCATGAAAAATGAGTCAACAGCTTGCTAAAAGAGATCCAAAAAAATACTAAAGTAAATAACACCTTAAAAAATAGATTATGCCAAATGGCAAAAGAGTTCCAAAAAGGCAATGAGAAGAAGAATGTCTTAAAAAGCAGAATTGGGCAAATGGAAAATGAAGTCCAAAAGCTCACTGAGGAAAATAATTCTTTAAAAATTAAAATAGAACAAATGGAAGCTAATGTCTCTATGAGAAATCAAGAAATTTTAAAATAAAATCAAAAGAAAGAAAAAAAATAGAAGGCAATGTGAAATATCTCATTGGGAAAGAACAAGTGACCTGGAAAATAGATCCAGGAGAGATAATATAAAAATTATTGCACTATCTGAAAGCCATGATTAAAAAAAAAAAGAGAGAGAGACTCAGATTTCTAATCTAGCCACTGTTGAGATTCTTAAAATCTAGTCAAGGCTTAGATTCTTATAATCTAACCACTGCTTATCCATATTCAGACTCCTTAAGAGTCTGCCCAATATGAGGGATGTTCTAATCTTTGGCTGAAAGAAGGCTTGGGTCAAATTCTTTCGGGAAGGACCTGTGTGTTGTGATTTTGGAGTCCTAGCACCCCTGAACCCCTAAACCACATCATTTTGGTGGCCTGTATGGGGAAACTGCCTAACCCCAAGTTCTTCTCCAGCCAAGACTGGAAGGTATGTAAGCCTCCTCTCCCTCCCTTTCTTGCTCTGCAGTTGGGGTCACTTTCCAAGCACCAAGGCTTGGAGGTGCTTTTCTGGTTGATTTAAAAAAAAAAGAGCCTAGACATCATCTTTCAAGAAATTATCAAAGAGAATTGCCCTGATATTTTAGAACCAGAGAGTAAAATAGAAAGGGAAAGAATCCACTAATCACCTCCTGAAAGAGATCCCCAAAGGAAAACTCCTAGGAATATTGTAGCCAAATTCCAGAGTTCCCAGGTCAAGGAGAAAATATTGCAAGCAGCCAGAAAAAAACAATTCAAGTATTGTGAAAACACAATGAGGATAACACAAGATCTAACAGCTTCTAAATTGAGGAATCAGAGGACTTGGAATATGATATTCCAGAGGTCAAAGGAGCTAAGATTACAACCAAGAATCACCTACCCGACAAAATAGTGTAATCAATGAGGAGGAAATTTATATTCAATGATGTACAGGAATTTGATGCATTCTTGATGAAGAAAAAACAGAGCTAGATGGAAAAATTGACTGTCAAATACAAAACTAAAGCATGAAAAGGTAAACAGAAAAAGAAATCATAAGGGACTTATTAAAGTAGAACTTTTTACATTCCTACATTAAAAGATGATATTTGCAACTCATAAGACCTTTCTCAGTATTAGGGGAGTGGGAAGGAATATGTATACATATATATAAACATATATACACACATATATACATATATATACTATATATAGTGACAGAGAGAGAGAGAGACAGAGAGAGACAGAGAGACAGAGAGAGAGACAGAGAGAGAAGGCACAGGGTGAGTTGAATATGAAGGGATGATATCTAAAAAAATAAAATTAAGGAGTGAGAGAGAGGAATGTACAGGGAGAAGGGAAAAGGGAGAGGCAGAATGGGGTAAATTATCTCACATAAAACAGGCAAGAAAAAGCTTTTACCATGGAGGGGAAGAGGGATGAGGTGAGAAGGAATGAGTGAACTATGCTATCATCAGATTTGGCTTAAGGAGGAAATAACATACACACTCAACTGGGTATGGAAATCTATCTTACCCTATAGGAAAGTAAGGGAGAAAGGGATAAGAGAGGGAAGGGTGGTAGAAGGGAGGGCAGATTGGGAGAGGTTGTAATCAGAAGTAAATACCTTTGAGAAGGGACAAGGACAAAAGAGAGAATAGAATAAATGGTGACCAGGATAATATGGAGGGAAATATAGTTAGTCTTTCACAACATGACTATTATGGAAGTGTTTTGCATGACTTCACATGTATGGCCTATGTCAAATTGCTTGCCTTCTCAATGAGGGTGGATGGGGAGGTAGGAATAAGGGAAATTTGGAACTCAAAGTTTTAGAAATAAATGTTAGAAATTGTTTCTGCAAGCAACTGGGAAATAAGATAGACAGGCAAAGGTATATAGAAATCTATCTTATCTTCCAGGAAAATAGAAGGCAAATGGGATAAGGAGGGGAAGAAGAAAGAAGAGATTGGGTGAAGAGGGAATCAGAATGCAGGCCTTCATTGGGTGGGGAGTGGGGATAGATGGGGAGAAAATTAGGAATTCAAAAGCTTATAGAAGTGAATTTTGAAAACTAAAAATAGGACCCAAGATGGTGGAGTAAAAGCAGTAACTTACTTAAGCTCTCCCCCAAACCCCTCCAAATAGGTGTAAAATATGACTCTAAACAAATTCTAGAACAGCAGAACCCACAAAAAGGAAGAGTGAAACAAATTTCCAGCCCAGACAACCTGGATGGTTGATTTGAAAGGTATATTGCACTGGGCTGGGACAAGATTGCAGTTCAGTGGGGGTACACAGGAAAAGACTAGGCCTCAGGAAACCTGGAGCAGGCCTCAGAGGACTGAATCACAGGCAGCTGCAGTGGTTTCTGGAATTATCAACCCACAAATGCCAAAGACAACTTAGAAGGTCAGTAGGAAATGTCTGTGACCATCATAAGAGAAAAGCTCCATCCCAGCCCCATTCCTGGCACAGCACTGTGGTGGTGGCTGCTTCCCAAGGTCTTGGCCCACAGATGGAGGGGGAATTGCATGGATGATCACAGGGAGATTGCAGGGATCTCTTTGCTGGTGCTGAGGCAGGATTCTCTTGCTTTGCCCGTGCTTGGATCTGGGTCACAGTTCTTGGTGGTAGTCCTGGGGCAAGGAGGAGTATTGGTGTGGTGGAGCTTGTGATGGCTGTAAAGAGAGAGTCCTCCTCATACTTCCAGGGCAGAAAAGAGTGCTTGTGGTAATTCATAGACCAGAGCACTGGCCAGGAAAGGAGTATACATCTCATCTTTGATCATAACATCTCGGAAGAACTGAAAATTTCTAGGTCCCTAGAAGTATCTCTGAAAACAGCTGTACAAAACCCATGAAGCTTGGGACAGTACATTCTCCACACTGGAAGCAGACCCCTACCATAACAAAGAGCTTAAAAGTTAAGTAATTGGCTGGGAACATGATCAAACTGCACAAAAAAAAAGTCGGACCATAGAATCTTACTTTGGTGACAAAGAAAATCAAAACATATGACCAGAAGAAGAGTCAAAGTTCCTACATCCAAAGCCTCTAAGAAAAATATGAATCAATCCCAGGCCATGGAAGAGCTCAAGGAGGATTTTGAGAAGAAAGTAAGAGACATAGAGGAAAAACTGGGAAGAGAAATGAGAGTGAGTCAAGAAAATCATGAAAATAATTCAACAGCTTGATAAAAAAAAATACTGACAAAAATAACAACATAAAAAAATAGCCTAATCCAAATGGCAAAAGAGTTCCAGAAAGCCAATGAAGAGAAGAATGCCATCAAAACCAGAATCGGTCAAATGGAAAAGGAAGTCTGAAAGCTTACTGAAGAAAATACTTCCTTAAAAATTAGAAGAGAGCAATTGGAAGCTAATGACTTTATGAGAAATGCAGGCATTGTAAAAAAAAAAAAAAGAATGAAAAAATAGAGACAATGTGAAACATCTCATTGGAAAAAAAAACTGACCTGGAAAACAGATCCAGAAGAGAGAATTTAAAAATTATTGGACTCTCAGAAAGCCATGATGAAAAAAAAAAAGAACCTAGACATCATCTTTCAAGAAATTAACAAAGAAAACTGCCCTGATATTTTATAACCAGAGGGTAAAATAGAAATGAAAAGAATCCACCGATCACCTTCTGAAAGAGATCCCCAAGGGAAAACTCCTAGGAATGTTGTAGTCAAATTCCAGAGTTCCCAGGTTAAGGAGAAAATATTGCAAGCAGCCAGAAAGAAACAATTCAAGTATTGTGAAAACACAATCAGGATAACACAAGATCTAACAGCTTCTACATTAAGGGACTGAGGGCTTGGAATATAACATTCTGGGGGTCAAAGGAAATAGGATTACAGACAAGAATCACCTACCCAGCAAAACTGAGTATAATTCTTCAGGGTAAAAAATGGACATTCAGTGAAATAGAGGACTTTCAAGCATTCTTGATGAAAAGACCAGAGCTGAATAGAAAATTTGACTTTCAAATGTAAGACTCAATCATAAAAAGGTAAACAGGAAAGACAAATCATGAGGGACTTATTAAGGTTGAACTGTTTACAATCCTGAATGGAAAGATGATATTTGTAACTCATGAGATTGGGGGAGGGGTAATCAGAAGCAAACATTTCTGAGGAGGGAAAGGGTCAAAAGAAAGAATAAAGTAAATGGGGAGTGGGATAGGATGAAGGGAAATATAGTTAGTCTTTCACAACATGACTACTATAGAAGTGTTTCACCTGACTACACATATATAACCTGTATCAAGTCGCTTGCCTTCTCAATGAGAATGGGTGGGGAGGGAGGAATGGAGAAAATTTGGAACCCAAAGTTTTGAAAACAAATGTTAAAACATTTTTTTCACATGCAACTGGGAAATAAGATATACAGGCAATGGGGAATAAAATATATATCCTGCTTTACAGGAAAATAGTAGAGGAAAGGGATATGAGAAGACAGGGAGATAAATGGGAGGACAGATTAGGGGAAGGAGTATTCGAAATGCATGCCATCTTGGGGTGGGGGAGGGGCAAGATGTGGAGAAAATTTGGAACTCAAAATCTTGTGGAAGTGAATATTGAAAACTAAAAATAATTTGATGAAAACTAAAAATAAATAAATAAGTTGGGGGGGGAAATATTAAAAGAAATAAAATTTTAAAAAAGAGGGAAGAATACACACAAGCATTCAGTTGTGTGTACAAATCTATTTTACCCTAAAAAGGAAATAAGAGAAGAGGATTACAAGAGAAAGGCAGGGGAAGATGATAAAAGAGAGGGCAGATTAAGGGAAGAAATAATCAGAAACAAAACAGACTTTTGAGAATAGATAGGATAAAAAGAAAGATGATAAAACAAAGAAAATAAGATATAGGGAAATACACACTTAGTAATCATAATTGTGAATGTGAATAAGCAGAGCTCACTGATTGAATGAACATGGACATCATAATGGGTTAGAAACTAGAATCCAGCAGTTGCTTATGAGATATTTGTTTTTTTCTTTTTTTGTTTACAAGAGATATACTTGAAATAGAAAGGCACACAGAGTTAAAATAAGAGAGTAGAGCAGAATCTATTATGCTTCAACTGAAGTTTAAATAAAGGCAGGGGTATTAATCAAGATCTCAGACAAAACAAATACAAAAAAGTTGACTTGATAAAAAGAGACGATTAGAGAAACTGCATTTTGATAAACAAAAAAAAGTACCAGAGACAAAGAAATAATATTTCAAAAAAATCAGTTTCTCTGATAAAGGGCTTTTTTCTAAAATACATAGGGAACTGAGTCAAACTAATAAACATAAGAACTATCCCCCAATAAATAGTCAAGGGATATGAACAGGCAGTTCTCAGAAGAAGAGATCAAAGCTATTTATAATCAAATAAAAATTATCTAAATCACTCTTTATTGGAGAAATGCAAATCAAAACAACTTTGAAGTACCACATCATACCTATCATGAATGACAAGTCCTGGAAAAGAGGATGGAAAATAGGTATACTAATCAATTGTTGATGACATAGTGAACTGGTCCAACTATTCTGGAGAACACTTTGGAACTATGTCCAAAGAGCTATAATGTTGTGTATATCCTTCGACCCAGCAAACCACCACTAGATCTGTACATCAAAGAAATAAAAAAAAAAAGGAAAATGACTTACATGTAAAAGAATATTTAAGAAATCTTTTTATGGTGGCAAAGCATTGGAAATTGAGGGAGTTGGTCATCAATTGAGGAATGTCTGTTCAAGTTGTGGCATACAGTTGTGATGTACTGTTCTTGTGGTATAAGAAATGACAAGGGGAAAGACCAACATCTGGACCCCCAAGTGCCTCACTGAGGACAGGGGAACCAGTGGAAACCAGCTTGGAAAACCACTAGGTTCCTTGGCATTCTACAGCAACCTGGCTCTCCCAGTGCCTCAGCAAAACTAAGGGAAGCAGTGTTTCAAGGGGCCCCATGCAAGTAAACACCCTACAACATCCATGTGAAAGGAGCTGAAGAAAGCAAAAGGAAAGAAAGGCCCAGGTGAGCAGGAAATCTCCAGGAGCCATACTATCCAATCCTACCCCTAGAGTTCCAGTGTTGGTGATTCCAGCTCAACACCAGGTAAGCTGCCAGAATCCTACAACCTCCAACTGCCAGCACTGGAGGCCCCAACACACAAAGCCAGTGACCAGGCCCTAGGCTCCTAACACAAGAAGGTTGGGTCAGTACCCTCTGCTCCCCAGCAGGAGAGCTCAATCTCTTTAAAGGCCAGAAAATAAGAAAGCACCATGAGCAAAAATAAACATATGTTAGATTCTTATTATGGGAAGAGTGATGATCAAGGCAGAAATTCTGAAGAGGACAACATTGTCAACAAATGTACATCTAGAACCTCAAAAGGGAATATGAAGTGGTCTGAAACCCAAAAAGCCTTCTTAGAAGAGCTCAAGAAGGATTTTAAAAGTCAAATGAGAGAAGTAGAAGAAAAAATGGGAAAGGAAATGAGAAGTATGTAAGAGAGAATCAATAGCTTGGAAAAGGAAGGACAAAATTAACTGTGGAAAACAAGTCCTTAAAAAATACAATTGGCGAACTGGAAAAAAAAAAGTACACTGAAGAAAACAAGTTTCTAAAAAATACAATTGGTCAAATGGGGAAGGAGGTACAAGATTTAATAGAAGAAAACAATTTGTTAAAAATTAGAATGAAGCAAATGGAAGCTAATGGCTCTATGAGAGAGCAAGAATCAGTGAAACAGAAACAAAAGAATAAAAAAAAAATAGATGAAAATGTAAAATACCTCATTGGTAAAACAATTGACCTGGAAAATAGAACCAGGAGAGATGATTTAAAAATTATTGGTCTACCTGAAAATCATGATGAAAAAAGAGCCTGAACAGTATCTTTCAGGAAATCTTAAAGGAAAACTGCCCTGATGTCCTAGGACCGGTGGGTAAAATAGCCATAGAAAGAATCCACCAGTCACCTCCTGTAAGAGACCCTAAATTGAAAATGTCAAGGAATATAGTAGCCAAATTCCAAAATTACCATGTCAAAGAGATAATACTATATGCAGCCAGAAATAAACAATTTAAATATCATGGAACCCCAGTCAGGATTACACAGGATCTTTCAGCTTCTACATTAAAAGAATGTAGGGTGTGGAATATAATATTCCACAAGGCAAAAGAGCTTGGATTACAACCAAGGATCAACTACCCAGTGAAAATGAGCATTATCTTTTAGGGGAGAAGATGGATATTCAATTAAATAGGGGAATTCCATACCTTCCTGATAAAAAGACCAGAACTCAACAGAAAATTTGATCTTCAAATATAAGATTCAAGAGAGATATAAAAAGGTAAATAGGACAGAAAGAAATAAAACATGTTATTAATAAAGGCAAAGTGTTTACATACCTACAAAGGAAGATGGCACTTGTAACTCTTGAGAACTGTATTGTTATTACACCATGTTAAAGGGGTATACATAAAGGGAGTGGGAATAAATTGACTTTGATGTAATGATGAAAAAAAATCTAATTAAGTGGGTCAAATGGACCCAAGTAAGTGAATTAATCTTATCTAACTAAGAAAATGACTGAGAGAAAAGGAAAGGAGGAGGCAGACAAGGGTAAATTACATCACAGGAAAAGGCACAAAAACTTATTACAGCAGAGGGAAAGGAGGGAGGAAGATGAGCATTGTTTGAACCTTATTCTCATCAGATTTGCCTCAAAAAGGGAATAACAGAATCAGTGAGGTATAGAAATTTAACATGCCCTATAGTCAGTAGCAGGGAAAAGAGGAAAGAAAAGGGAGGGGGGATAGAAGGGAGGGAAGAAGTAGTAAGTATAAAGTGGAAGAAAAGGCAGGGGGCTAACAGAAGGGATGTGGGACTAAGGGAGGCAGTGGTCAAAAGCAAAACATTACTGAGGAGGGAAAAGGAGAAAGGAGAAAGGAAAGCATAAACAGAGGGGGAAAAGGATGGAGAGAAATACTTGTATGGTTTGATGCTGAGTTAAGTGAGCAGAACTGGGAGAACGTTGTACATGGTAACAGCCACACTGTGCGATGACTAATATTGATAGTCTTAATCCTTCTCAGCAATAACTGTGAAGGTGACATATGAATGTAATGGAATACTATTGTGCTATAAGAAATGATGAACAGCATTCATGATTTCGTGAGTGTATGTCACCTCCTAGGTGGCACAGTGGATAGAGCACTGGACCTGGAGTCAGGAAGATCTGAGTTGAAATCCAGCCTCACAAACTTACTAAATGTGTAACCCTAACCAAGTCCTTAATCCTGTTTGTCTCATTTTCCTCATCTGTAAAAGAAGCTGGAGAAGGAAATGCAAATGTTCTGGTATCTTTGCTAAATGGAATGACAAAGAATTAGACTCAACTGAAATGACTCAACAGTGATAGCAGTAGCCTTCTTCTCCCTTAACAACAATGAAAATCTCAGTTGCCACCTCATCCCTTAGTAGGTGATCTTCAAAAGTTACCATGACTAAAAAAAAAAAACTCATAACACTATAGCCAACAGTACAATGAAAAGAACCCTGGATTGGGGGTCACAGGACTGGACTTCAAATCCCATCTCTGAAACTTTGTGTATGATCTTGGCAAGTCACTTCAACTATCTTATCTATAAAATGAAAGTGTTGGCTAGGGGCCTCTTAGCTCCCTCTCAGCTCTAAAACTATGGTCTATGATACAATCTAGTGATAAATCTGTCTAAATTTAGCTAGGCTGGATTTATATTCAACTAACAAGCATTTATCAAGCACCAGCTCTGTGCCAGAGTTGGGATAAGTGCTGGAGATAAAAAGACAAAAAAGTAGTCCCTGATTTCAAGGAGCTCATAGTCTAATGAGAGAGAAAATATGCAAACAATTATGTACAAGAAGCTATACACATGATACTTGGAGGTGATCAACAGAGAGAAGACTGATGAGAGACACAGTCTAGATTTGGTGCATACTCAAATCCTTTACAAGTTAGTAGGACCAGTCAGGGCTTCTCATCTGGTCCATTGGCATAGCCTCAGAGAACACAACAGAGTAAGATAGCAGAATATGATTGTATTGTATAGGATTGAGTTTGTGGGATATTGGAGATAATGAATACAAAATAACCAATAATCTGAAGCCATGTATCAAGTTGTTATTTCTAATAGATTCAGTTGGGGAAACATTTGACCTATATTCATATTGGTTCCACAGGGCACAGCAAAAAACAATGGATGGAAATTCCTTTTCATATTCACATTCAAAGCTTCTAATGTAGCAAAGATAAATAAGATATGAAGCCTTTAATTCTTTTTTTTCTTTTTTTTCTTTTTTTTCCTTTTTAGGCAATTGGGATTAAGTGACTTGCCCAGGGTCACACAGGTAGTAAGTGTCAAATGATTGGTCTGAAATTGGATTTGAACTCAGGTCCTCCTGACTTCAGGGCCAGTGTTATATCCACTGCACCACCTAGCTGCCCCCTAAAGCCTATAATTCAATGATAATGTCAACCTACTATCAGTTCTTTATTTTGCTTATATTAATAGTTTGCTAATGCACTTTATTTTTTTTTACATTTCAGTCACTTCTCCCAAATCTGCTCCTCTTCCTCCTACCCCAGGGTATTCCCCCTATTATCTTCATTAGCTAAAAGTTATTTCAGCAATGTGACAACCTCCTGGCACAGAAATTTCCTTCTCTGTCTGAATCAGATGAGTGATCCATCACTGATTTATATTTTGAAAGGGATCCCTGAGGCACAGAGAAGTTAAATTATTTGGTGATAAAGCTAGTGTTTGTTGGACATAAGACTCAAATTCAGGTCTTCCTTGCTCCAAGTCTTTCCCTCTAGACACTAAAGAATCATAGAATTTTCAAGTTGAAAGCACCTCTGAAGTCACCCAGTCCAACACATTACTGAAAAAGGAATTTCCTCTGTCTCTGCTTGAAGACCTGTCAAGGGAAGGAACCAACTACATTCCAAAACAATCCATCAAAATTTTATATAGCTCTAATTGTTAGGATGTTTTGTTTTCATTTATTCCTGGGGTTCTCAATTTCCATCCATTGTTTTTTGCTCTGACCTCTAGGATCAAGCAGGGTAAATTTCATCTCTCTTTCATGGGGCAGCTGGACAGCTACTTAGATACAGCTATCATATATTTACCTTGAGTCTTTTTCTCTCTAAGTTAAACATTTTAATGCTTTCTAACTGAATTTTATAGGACAAGGGTCAAGACCCTTCAGTACCCTGCTTGCCCTTCTCTGTATACTCTTCAGGTTATCAACATCTTTCCTAAATGTTGGCCACAAGAACTTAACACTAGACTACACATAGGATGACACCAGGAGTTAGTACAGTAGTATTATTAATTCCTTATCCTTGGAAGCTATGACTCTCTCAATATAGCACAAAATCCCGTTAATTATTTTGTTGGTTACCATATTATACTTATAACTTATATTGAGCTTGCAATCCACTGAAGCCCTGAGATCTTTTTTCAAACTCCTATCTAATCATACCTCCCCCATCTTGAACTTGTGAAGTTTATTTTTAAACACAGCAATAAAAGTTTATATTTATCCTTATTAATTAGAATTAGACCAACACTTTCAATTTTTACAAGCCTGGCCCCCATACCCAGGACAAGAAGTTATTACAATAACAAGCTGCTATAAATTAAAAAAAAAAAAAAAAACATGAGCAGTCAAAGGAGAAAGAACCAAACCATAGAAAGTTACTATGGGAATACAGACTGAGGTTCATCTCCAGAGGAGAATACTGAAGCAAAAAAAAATGTCTCTCCTACCCCAAAGAATAATGTCAAATGGTTACCTATTTAAAAAGGATTCATAAAACTTAAAAAAAAGATTTTAAAAATCAAATGAGAGAGATTGAGGAATTTTTTTTAAAATAAGAATAATCCAAGAAAAAAACAAAAAGATTATGAAAAGAAAGTCAACCAACTAGAAAAGAAGATTGAGAATTTTAAGGAAGAAAATGACTCCTTGAAAATTAGAATTGGGTAAGAGGAAGTCAGTGAAGTTATAAAAGAACAAGAAATAACAAAACAAAAAATAAAGACTGAAAAAATAGAAGAGAAAATGAAATATCTCATAAGAAAAATAACCAATCTGGAGAACAGATCAAGAAGAGAAAACATAAGAATAATCAAACCACCTGAAAGTTATGATCAAAAAAAGAGTCTTGCTACAATAATATAAGAAATAATTTTCAAAAACTGTCCGGAAATATTAGAACAGAGGGGAAATTAGAAATAGGAAAAAAAAATCCACTAATCATAACATGAAAGAGATCTTATGAGGAAAATCTACAGGAATATCATAACTTGATTCTGATTCTGTAACACCCAGCTCAAAGAGAAAATATTATCAGAAATAACAAAAAAAAACAATCAAACATGGTGGAGCTGCAATTAGAATCACACTTGACCTAGAAGTGGCTACACTAAAAGAACAGAGGTCTTGGAACCCTCTATATCAAAGAGCAAAAGAATTAAGGTTGCAGCCAAAAATTGAATCCCCAGCAAAGTTAAGTACAATCCCGAATGGAAAAAAAAATTGACATTCAATGAATTGCCAGAATTTTAGGATTTTGTTGCAAAAAGATCTGAAATCAATAGAAAATGTGACACAAGGTCCAAGAGAAACATAAGGTAAACATCAAAGATGAATTACAAGGGACTCAATTAAGGACACACTTTATTTTTTATACAAGGAAGTATAAATTGTATGTCTAAAATTTTTATTAGTGGTTAAGGAGTTCTAAAGAAAGATTGGGATAGAGCTGAGTTTGATATGATACTAAAAAGTAAACTGTCTAAAAAAGGTAAAAAGAGTAATTATCTTATATAACTGAGATGTGAGAGGAAGAATTGACACAGAAGAAGTAGATGGGGGAGGAGGGCTGTAGTTCTTCAACCCTACTGTCATTGGGAATGGGTTAAAGAGGGAACAGTACATATGTATCTAAAAGGACATAAGAGTATTCTAAATTCAGAAAGAAATAAAAGGTTAAAGGGGCAGGGAGTAGAGAGGATAAGGGAGAGATATTTGGTGGGAGTAGGTTAAGTAATAGGAGGGCAAGGTAGAGGGTAGAAGTATAGTAGAGGAGTCAGGTGGGATAGAAAATATAAGATACACACATAAAATAAAGTTCAAGAATAGAATTTGTTAGGAAAAAAAGTGGTAGTAATCATGATCTCAGACAAAGTTAAATCTAAAATAGATTCAATCAGAAGAGAAAAATAGGGAAACTGTACTATATGTCAGCTATATTAATCAACATTATTTTAGATTATTTAAAATGATGAGACAGTATAAGGGTGGAATATTGCTATGGTATAGGAAATGATGAGTTGGTGGACTTAGAAAAATGTGAAAAGACTTGGACCTATGAAGGAAGACATTATCCAACTTCAGTGAAACAGAGGACAAACATGTATAGCACAGTTTTACGCAGATGCATATGAATGTATATGTCTATATAGGAGTAAAATTATTGATATCTAAGAATTATGTATGCATATATAGGTGTATATGTGTATGTGCATATGTACGCATGTATATAAATATATGTTTGCATGTATGTGTATGTATTTGTTTATGCATGTATATAAACATATACATACCCATTTATACACATGCATATATACCTACATACGTGTATGCATATGTATATATCCATGCTTAATTGTAGTCTTCTTGGTGAGGGGGGCAGGAAAGGGGAAACAAGAACAAAGTAAAAAGTACACAGCGAAGAACAAAAGAAACTTACAAGGAAGCCAAGACGGACAACTTGTAACACAATGTGTAATATTTATTATATTGGCTTTCTTGAAATGGAAATTTATTGCTATATATTTTGAATCCTCGCTCACATTCTGCTGTGCACATGGCAATGCTTTTTCCCTCCTTCTCTTGTTTTGTATTTAAGTTTATAACACATTTCCTTTTCTTCTCTTATTGTGTATTTAAGTTAAAAAAAAAGACAATGATTTGTCATGAGTCCAAAAGACTTATGATGAAAAATTATATCACTCTTCAAAGAAAGAACTGATGAACTCTGAGTGCAAATTGAAGTATAGTTTTCTGTTTATTTTTTTTGTGATATGGCTAATACATAGATATATTTTGCATAATTTCAAATGTATAATTTATGTCATGTTGTTTGCTTTCTCAGTGGCTGGGGGTGGGCCAGTGAGATGAAAAGAATTTGGAAATAAAAATTTTAAAAGAATGAATGTTAAAAATAAATAAGTAATATTTTTAAGCATTTAAAGATTAAAAAAACAAACTGAGACTTATCGAATTTAATATACTTGATCAGAATCACCTGATCCAGACTATTAATGTAAATTAAGAAAGTTAGCATTTGAATCTATCCTCTTACTCAAAATTTCATGTCTTTTTTGTTCTAATAGAGCACCAAGCATTGTGCCTCTTCTCATATGATAAAATTATCAATCATGATATTTTATTACTTACTTGTAATGTGATTTTTTAAAAATCATATTTAGTACCAAAAGGAATTTGACGTTAACCCATAAGTAAATGGTTATTTTTCACACATGAATTTTATGCATAAACACATTCTTTTTGTGTTTCTCTGAAAAAAAACATATTAGAGGAACAGAGTCATTGAAGGAATTTTCTAATGGACTCTTTAATAAAAGGAATAAGTATTCAACAGGGCAACAAATCTTTCTCCTCTTCCAATTTAACTTCTGTATAAATCTAAATTTTACCGTATCAGTTGGGTGAATATAATGAATTCATGGCTCATCTGTGAAGTATTACTTAATCAATAATGATTTAAGCAATTGATATCTATATGACCCCAAGATAAGTGTTTGAAAGTTGAAACACTTTTGACCTGCCTCCGTTATATTACTGGAGGAACATTTTTCTCCTTCAGTGGGCAAGTGATCCATCTAATCCCTCACAAATCTGATCAAATGGACTATTGCAGTAATCCAAAGATATAGCAGAATGGAGACTAAAGAGAAATAAACTAAAGAAATGAAACAGAGAAACAGAGATGGAGGTTAGGGGTAAGAAATGATTAGGACAGAACTGGATAAGATTATGAAAAGTTTTGTATATATCTGAGACTTGAATCCAGACAGCTGGTGATACAGTGGTTAGAGCACTGGTCTGGTGTCAGGAAGACCTGAGTTCAAATCAAGACTCAGATACTTCCTAGGTGTGTGACCCTGGGCGTGGCACTTAACCTATAATTACCTGACAAAAGGATGCACTGGATGCATCCGAGAAGGAAATGACAAGCTTCTCCAGTATCTTTCCTAAGAAAACTGTATGGACCACATAGTGATAAAAAATTGGACACAACTCATTGACTAAACAAGAAAGAGACTACAATAAATAAAATAGCTTTTAGATAAAACTTCAATTATATTCATGAAGTGGACCCCTAGAGAGACAAAGGATAGGCTACCATTAAGAGATGTTACCTAGTACTTTTGTACACCATTATGGAAGAGTCTGAAAGAGATGCGGTAAGGAAAAATGGTATCTTACCAGGAAGAAATAGTTTTTCAGGTCAATTCCCCAATAGTTTCATTCACCTTAGACGTGGGAGTGAATCCATTTTTTTCATGCATTGCACTTTTCCTGAACAGTAGTGCATCAAAAGGAGCAAGCATAATTATAATAGTAGTAATAATTAATAATAACCTAATGCCCATTCCTCTCTCCCTCAAACTTTAAAAAAAATGTTAAATTCTCAGTAAGGTATAAACAAAGTATAATTACAACCATAATAAAAATTCAACGTTGTTTGTTTTAAATGTGGTTGAGAAGAAACATATTTAGAAACCAGCCACAAGGCAGTTAAATTGATTTCTGGTTTATCTGGTATAGCTTTGAGTCCCTCACTGAGCCAGGGAATAATTGATTGCTGGAAGCCTTGTAGCAGTGGTTAAAAATTGATAAATGCTAAAGCAGGCACAATGTTTTATAGGTTCTCAAGAGTTGTGGAGCCTCCATATTTCTCTCTCATCACCAGCTCCAGATCATGAGGTGAAATTTAAAAGGTTTTTCATCTTAGTCTTAGTAAATTACATCCCACAGCTCAGAACCTTAGTGCTGGAGGAAGCAAACCAAACCTTTTAGTTAGATGGGGCAGATTGGTAATTTATACATTTGGGGTATCATCAAAGGTAGGATTTTTTTTTGACTGTGTTTTAGTCTCACTGATTATAGCCAAGTTTGATTAAAGTTTTTAGAGCTATCATTAACAAATAATACCATTAAAAACAATTTTAGTCTTTAGGGTAAAAAGTACAGAGCTAATGAAATGTTATTCAAAGCTTCAGACAACTTTATTTGAATCCCATAATTAAGAATCAAAGAATTCTAAATCTTAGTCTTGGAAGGAACTACAAGAAATCATAAAGTCCAACCTCCTTCCTTTGCATTGGTAGATACAATTTACATTTAAATAATGCTTTATAGCCTTAAAGTTCTTTATTGATGAGTGACACAAGAAGTAAAAGTATTATTTTACTTAGCATACATATGAAGTAGCTGAGGAACAAACAGATAATTTGTGCAAGGCCACAGAGATTAAAGACATTTTAAAATTTTCCTTTTTGACATAAATATTAAAAAGATGCAAAAATTAAAAAGAAAAATGAATGGTTAACTTCATCCCCAACATGTTCCTTTCTCTTCCTTCTTTCCCTCTCCTATTTTTCCTCCTCCTCTGTGATCCTTTCTCTTCTTTTTCTTCCCTCCCTCTTTTCTCTTTCCCTGTATATGGCCCCTTTAAATAATGATTCTTATTTTCCCTTACATTATGGGTAATGTTCTGTACACTAAGCTATTATGATAATTAATATACATTGATATATAAAAACACATAGGACCACTTATGTCAAAGTCTATTTTGCTATTTCAAAAGTTAGCAGAACTAATAAGTTGCTCTCCTTTAAAATATCAAGCATCTCACTTTTAGAACCACCAGACCCAGAAGATTCATGACTTAGCAAATGAAATAATATTTTATTTTCTGCTCTACATAATCTATTTATAGAATGTCTTTCTTTAAGGAGTTTTTCAAAATATGCTTACAAGAGTCTCATTTTTGTTCCCTATTTTTTTACTGGACAAATTGACAACCTATGCTTCATTTATCTTGCTTCCAAACTTAAACCCTGAGCTTAGATTAGCCATATGAGAACACAGAAAAAGTTAACTCACTTATCTCTATTTCATTTTTCTTGTTCGGTGAAAAGCTGTCCTGCAGGTAAATGACCAGGCACATGATTACTATATCCCTTATCTCTTAATATGATACCACCTCTTATGCCAATTTCACTGAGATTTTTTTTTGTCAGGCTAAAACTGAGGTGATGTCAGTCAACAAAAACTTTTTAATTGCTTACTATGTTCCAGGCACTGGGGTAAGAGATGTGAATAGTAGAAACATAAAGAAACTTAGCCCTTGCCCTCAAGGAGCTTACATTATCATAGGGGAAAATGGCATATTGAAGCTGACCTTTCTTAAAATGAAGGATCCAGTAGAAATCGAGCAGTTAGTGGTCACAGAGGGGGAAGAGTTTTCCAGACTGAGAAGACTGAAATAAAGGAATTATTAAAAAGGTGAGAAAATTGCTAGATTGTGGTGGTGAAGGCATTTTCTCTATAAAGGATGGAGAAACAATGTTTTGCATTGTTGCATGTGCAACAAAACAGTTTTGCAAAGCTCAGAGTACTGCATTAAAGTTAGTGATTGTTGTCATTATGACCACATGATGATGTAATCTATAAATTCTCCCAATGAGGGGGGTGTCTAAGGATCAGGGAAGCTAAGTAACTTGCCCATCACATAGTTTCTAAGTATCAGGAGAAGTATTTGAAGTCAGGTCTTTTAATTAAAATATTAGCCTTCTATATATTAAACATCAATCAAAACCATCATCACCTCCACCACCACCATCATCACCCTTATTTGCCTGTGTCCATTACTGGAGCTTAACAAAAAGATAACGGGGACCATTCAAATAAAATTGGCAGGAGGAGGGGCCAGAGGACATATTCTCAGGTAACACACAAGAGAAATAAAAATTTCCTTAATAAATAATAAAGAAGCTGATACATCCAGGGACTAACCAGTAACTACACAACTTCCCATTAGAAGAAAGAGAAATATAAACTGAAGAGAAACAGAAGATACTGAAAATCAATGTCTCTTAATAACATTGAGTTATTAAGTGCATTAAAATCATAGGACTATATTTCTATCAGGTAGGCACACTAGCAATTAAAAATAAAACAAATTTTCCTCTCATAAGCTTAAAGAGACCATCAAATGTCTTTGTAAATGTGAAGTAATATCCTTAATAACCATGAAATTTTATACAGATAACCCATTGGTCTGGCAGTTAGACATTAATAAAGCATTTTTGTCAGCTCTGCTGACTTTCCAGCCTGATTGCCCTTTATTGTCCACCACACATTTTGGAATAGAGAAATTTTTGCCTACTTAGAGGTCCTGGAACACAACACTCCAACTTCCTTCCTTCTCCTAGTTATGTATGCCTGAAATGCTGTGCTCACTCACTTCCACCCTTTGGTTTGATTGGCCTCCTTCAAAATGCCCTTCAAATCTGACTTTCTGCAAGAGGACTTTCAAAATCTCCTTTCAGATTCCCCTCCATCTATCTGTTTGCCTATTTATCTATATAGCTATGGAAAGGTCTGCATATGAGGATATATATATACATACATATATATATATATATATATACATATGTGTGTGTGTGTGTATTCACATGCTGAACTTTCTTCTATACATACACATACATGCAAATACAACTTGGGACATATTGACAATCATATATATGTATAATATATATGTATGTGTATACCTATGCAAACATACACACACTGACACAAATTAATTGTACGTATCTATGTATTTTCATGTTGTTTTCACAGTTATTCTCCTTAAGAGCAGGATCCATTTTTGTATTTCTTTGTGTCTCCATAGCTTTAGCACAATACCTGGAACATAAGTGCTTAATATATACTTGTTGACTAACTGACTCCCTGGATCATGTGGGGCAATGGACAACCACTGGTTATGTCTATACTAATGTTAGCTGATGCTAGTACTTGTATGTATTTCTGATCATACTGATATGGGTATTCCTTTCAGGGATTCTGACCACAGGCCATTCCTGTCTATCTATCTTATATTCATGCCTTGTCCTTTTCCTCTAAGAAAAATTCTCTACAGTGGAATTACATTTTTTGAGATGGGCCTTCCTCTACTTCTCTTATTGTCTGGTTGCCAATAGAGGAACATAAACTTCCCATAAGTCATTCCAAACAAAAGGGTAGGAGGAAGACATTTCAAATTCAGATTAGCTATGGTCTTTCTTCAAGAAAACATGCTGCAATGACTAATTATTATGAGTTTATGACAAATTAAAGTAAGTTGGAGATAGACCATGACAATCTTGTTGATAATGAGCTACTATCAGAGCTATACCAATAAAGCTTTTACCCTGGCACATATACATGTTCCTCACATATGAATTAAAATAACTATAGTCTGCCAAAGAAACTTTTATGACTAATTTGTTGCCTTTGTGGTGATATTTATAACATTATTTAAATAGGAATTACTAGTAGTAGAAGTAGTAGTATCTTGTCAATATCTTTTTAGTGAGACATAAATGGCCCTGGGAGTAGTTACTCTCCTGCTTTAATCCTTTTCTAATTAATATGGTTCTGACTATTATATAGGTAGATAATATATGTTTTTGTTTGTTTAATGGAAGTGTAATGAACCAACAACAACATAACAAAAATATTAGGATGTAAGCTCCTTGTAAGCTCACTGAAAATATCTTTGGTACATTCCTGGAAGCAGAAAGGGCAGAAGAAATAACATATAACTCATCTTTCCTAATGTTATTTTCATTTCCTTTGCTTGGTCGCTATATTTTGAAATCATTTTTTCCATATACTTGGATATTAGTAATATTTATTGTGGTGTCATCTATTTATGACATTACTCTTCAGTTTTTATGTATCAGTTTTGAGGTATAACAAATAATTTTATCTATATAATGATCTGTCTCAACCCTTATTTATTGATTGTGTTCTCCAGGATGTTTTGGGCTTTTATTTGTTGTAACATGGATATTTGCTATCCATCAGTCCATGAAAAGTAATGAGCTCATAATGTAAAATTCTATTGGTGGTCAGTTGCTCAGTTGTGTCCAACTCTTTGCGTCTGTGCCTATGGACCATAACACAATCAATACTGTCCATGGGGTTTTCTTAGCAAAGATACGGGAGTGGTTCACCATTTCCTTCTCCAGGAATGTAAAATTCTACCCACCAATTTAAGCTTTGCAAAGTATTAAGGAGGTATGAAACTTCTAAAGCCTATGGTGATGAACCTTTTCACGGTATCTACCTTTCCCTTGCAAAATCAACATCTCTCAATGTCTGGTTTGTTATTCTTACCTTATCCAAAAAGTTCCTCCAAAACAGCATGTATCATGGGTCATTAAAAGGACAGGATCCCAGGTCTTTCAGCTGACCAAAGTCAGTTCTCCATCTTCTATAAAATGCTGCCTCTCTGCTTAAAAACAAAGTAACTTTGGATTAAAGGAGGCTATAAAAAGTGAGTGGTAGGGATCGCTTGAATATCCATAAATCTCAGAAATTTTGGTATGTTAAGATGGATTCTGGTCTGATTGATATGATCTTTAGCAACCTTAATACATCATTCATTTCAGCAGCCTTTTCAGCCAATCTCTCAGAAATCACAGAAGATATATTAAGTCTTTGAACATTCATTACCTCACATGAATGTATACACAGAGAGGAGAATCCCTACAGTTTTTATCAGTTTGTTCCTTCTTAGATGCAGAAGCACATCATTTTATTTGAAAAACATTCTGTTTGGAATGTTTTGTTGTTCTCTACATTTATATTGTTGCCACCAATGTACAAATATTATCCTTCTTTCTTTCCTTCTTTCTGCTTATTTCTCATTGCATCAGTTCATATGTCTTCCCATGTTCCCCGTAGTTATATTATTCATCATGTCTTACAATGCAGCAATATTCAGTGATACCATTTTAAAACTGAACAAGAATTTCTGTGCAAAGCAAAATTCAAGCCCCTGTTTATCCATCTTAAAAAAAAAATAATGTGAAAAGACAGCAAGGGCAGAGTAGAGTTCAGAGGGTTTTATACTTACAGCTGTGAGAGATTGGATTATTTCCCCACTGTGACGGTGAAAAACAAATTCAGAGAACTAACATTTCAAGTTATGTTCAACTAAAATATAGGGAGTTGTGTACCAATAAAGTTTACAGATGAGAACCATGGTTGTCATGCAATTTTTTTTCTTTTTTTTACATTATCATTCCTTAGACATATTCCACAGATCAATTAAAAAAAGCTTTATAATGGAAGTCAAAGTGCACAAATCTGAGGAATAAAAAAAAATTCTGTAATAACATTATTAAATGCCAATTATGGAATTGAGTCAATATTGTTAAATAAGTCAGTTGTCCTTTGAAAAATGGCAATACTTGAAGAAAGGATCACCAACCAAATAGTATGAATATGGGTCTACTCTATTGTTAACAGCCTTTAAAATTCCCCAGATAAAGTGGTATTGTGTGATTGTTCTCCTAGACTTGGCACTACTGTTTACCTTACATATGATGTCACATTGATATAGCTACACAATCACTCAAGGCAAAGATGGTTGTCAATCCACTTTGGGCTTATTTCTGAATGACAGAGGGAGCTTGATGATGCAGTGTTCATTTGTGCTTGCAATTACTCAGTAGCAAAGACTTAAAATTAAATCAAGTCTCTTGGAGTTATAGGCAAATAAGTTGGAATTCAGTATGTGTCATATACCATGAGGATATTCATCATAAAGATTTTTTCTTTAACAGTATTTTATGTTTTCCAATTATATATAAAGATAGTTTTGAACATTCATTTTGTAAAATTTGGAGATCCAATTTTTTCTCCCTCCTTCCTCTCCAAAAGAAAAAGCAATCTGATATAGGTTATACATGTACAATCATATTAAATGTATTTCCACACTAGTCAAAGAAGAATCAGAACAAAGGGGAAAAAAATACTAGAAAAAAAAACAAAAAAATGAAAATAATATGATACAATCTGCACTCAGATTCCATAATTCTTTCTTTAGATGTGGTTACCATTTTCCATCACAAATCTTTTGGAATTGTCTTGGATCATTGTATTGCTTGAGAAGAGCTAAGTCTATCATAGTTAATTACCACAAAATGTTGCTGTGCTGTATACAGCATTCTCCTGGTTCTGCTCACTTCACTCAGCATCAGTTCATGTAAGTCAAGGTGTTTCTGAAATCTGCATGTTCATCATTTCACATAGCACAATAGTATTCCGCTACATTCATATACCACAACTTATTCAGGTATTCCCCAATTGATGGGCATCCTCTTAATTTTTAATTTTTGCTATCACAAAAAGGAGTTGCTATAAATATTTTTGTAAATGTGGGTCCTCCCTGCCTTTTTTTTTTATCTCTTTGGGATACAGACTTAGTACGGTATACACAGTTTGGTTGCCCTCTGGGCGTAGTTCCAAATTGCTCTCCAAAATATTTGGGTCAGTTTGCAACTTCACCAACAATGCATTAGTGTTCTAATTTTCCCACATCTTATCATTTTTTTCTTTTCTGTCGTATTAGCCAATCTTATAAGTGTGAAGTCTCCAACATTTATCATATTCTTGTTTTGTTATGTTAGTCAATCTGATAGGTGCGATGTGGTATCTCAGAGTTGTTCCAATTTGCATTTCTTAATCAACAGTGATTTAGAGCATTTTTATATGATTATAGATAGCTTTGATTTCTTCAACTGAAAACTGCCTGTTCATATTCTTTGACCATTTATCAATTGGATAATGACTTATATTCTTATAAATTAGTCTCAGTTCACTATATATTTTAGGAGTGAGGCCTTTATGAGAAATGCTGGCTGTAAAAATTGTTTCCCAGCTTTCTTATCATTGCTTTGAAGAGAGGCCTAAGTGACAGGAAAGATGACATAATTTGGCAATCTACAAAAACTGACCAGGGCATGATGCCAGCTTTACTTTTGCATTTTTTTTACAACTTTCTCTTGGGCTCAACCTTACCTACAGAATAACAAAGGGAAGCTTACAATTGGATGAGATATCAGGGATATCTCATACAATCCATACCTGAAGCAAAATTATCTTGTTCATACCTTTCACGTGATCAACCAGCCTTTTCCTGAGTACCTCAACTGAGAGGAACCTATGACCTCTCAAAGCAGTACATTCTGCTTTAGGATAGATTTCACTGTTAGACAATTTCCCTTTATATCTGATCACAAATTACCTTTTTGCAACATCTAATCACTTTTCCTAATTATGTGTGGTGACCGGGCAAAGTTAATTCTGAACTCTCTTCCACAATATTTTGAATACTTAAAGACAGCTATCATGCTCCCTTTGGTTTTCTATTCCCCAAACTATGCATCTCCTTCCACAAATCTTCACATTGCATGGTCTTGAGTCACTTTACTATCCTAGCTATCCTCCATTGGGCTCTACAGTTTATCAAAGTGCTTCTTGAATTGTGACTAACAGAATTTAGCACAATACTCCACATATATTCTGAACAAAGCAGAGTACAGTAGCACTCTACCTGTGCTAGTCCTGAAAGCTATGCTTCTCTTTATGCAGCTTAAGAAATTACTTCTTTTTTGACCCAGCAATACTACTTCTTGGTCTGTATCATAAAAATCAAAAAAGGACCCACATGTACAAAAATATTTGTAGCAGCTTTTTTGTGGTGGCCAAGAATTAGAAATTGAGGGGATGCCCATCAACTGAGGAAAGGCTGAACATGTTGTGATATAAGAATGTAGTGTAATACTATTTTTCTATAAGAAATGATGAGCAAGAGGACTTCAAAAAAACCTGGAAAGACTTGTATGGACTGATGCTGAGGGAAATAAGCAGAACCAGGAGAATCTTGTACACAGTAACGGCCACATTATGATATGACTGACTTTGATAGACTTGGCTCTTCACAGAAATGCAAGAATTTAAGACAACTCCAAAAGATTCATGATGGAAATTGCTATCCACACCCAGAGAAAAAATAGATTCAGAATGCAGATGGAAGCATACCATTTGCTCCCCTTTTCCTTTGTTGTTTTGTTTTATTACTTCATTCTTGTTGTTCCTTCTATTTTTCCTAATTGTTCTTTACATCATGACTCATGGGAAAATATGCTTAACATGAATGTATATGTGGAACCTATATTGGATTATACATTGTCTGGGTGAGGGAAGAAGTGGGAGGGGGAGTAAATTAAAAACTCAAAATCTTATGGAAGTAAATGTTGAAAACTAAAACTAAATAAAGAAAAAAAAAACACCAAAAAAAAATAAATTACTTCTTTGCTGTATCATACAATTTTACTCATTTGATTTTGTAGAACAATAAAATCCTCAGATCATTTTTTAAATTGCTGCCCAGCTATATCTTCTTCATTTTTTATTTGGAAATATAATTATATATATATATATATATATATCATCATTAATATTAAATTGCTAGATTTGCCTCAGTGTTCTATCATGACATTTTTTTTCCAGTGCCATCTGCATGTGTGCTATCCCTTCTAGCCTTGTGTCCTCTATAAATCTGATAATGTATGCCATCTATGCCTTACTCTTGGAATACTCTCCCTATTCATCTCTACTTTCTGGCTTCCCTAGTTTCCTTCAAATCCCAGTTAAAATCCATATTCTACAGGAAGAATTTCCCTATTCCTTTTAGTCTTAGAGCCTTCTCTCTGTTGGTTATGTCTAATTAATCCTGTTATGTTGCTTGGTTGTACATAGTTGTTTGCATTTTGTCTCCCACATTTGGTGATAACTAGACTAAACACCAGCTATGTTCCAGTGCCTGGCACATAGTAAATGTGATATAGAACATGATACAAATATAAAAAAGAAAGTCCTAGCCCTCAAGGAGATTGTAATCTAGTGGGAAAAGACAATATAAAAAAGAAAACTTAAAAGTGGAAGAAGAGAAGGGAAAAGTTGGTACTTGGTACAGGCCTGTGGTGGAGAAGTCCAAAGGAGTGCAATCAGATAGGAAATGAAGAGATGGAGGTACTGGCAGGAGCTCTCTGCTCTACCCTCCAATCATATGGGCCTCAGGAGCATAGGGTAATGATGAGGTGTGAATTCCAGGGCTTATGTGTTCTTGCAGGATCTCTTGTTTGGAATTGAATGAAAGGATGAACACATTGACAATCTAGCTTGTGACACCTGTCAAATGAGTGAATTATGGGCTGTTGATTTTAGACTGTATCATTTCTGGTATCTTTGGCATGTAATGTATTAGGGCTTGAAAGCTACATTCATCATTGTACTACAATGTTTAGTTTTTGTGAAGCTGCCAAATTTAAACAAAAGCAAAACAAAGCAAAACATAAAATTCATCAACTATTTTTTTATTCCTTAAAGTTCTAACTAATGTTTCCTTCCCAAGAGTTTAATTCTTTTGACCAACTGACTGAAAGTAGTTCTGCTGATCCATCATGTTTCCCCTAATTATCTCCTTCACATTCTTTTAATTAGTGGGTGCATCTACAGAGAGAGAGGTTGCGAGAGAGAGAAGGAGAGAGATAGAGATAGATAGATAGATAGATAGATAGATAGATAGATAGATAGATAGAGAGATAGATAGATAGAGAGGGAGAGAGAGAGAGAGAGAGAGAGAGAGAGAGAGAGAGAGAGAGAGAGATGTTTCCTTGGAATGTAATATCAGATCCTTACTTACCATCTGCTCCCATATTCATCTCATGGAAGATGTCTGTCAGTTCCCATGTAAGACATGTGTGTCCATAAAATATAGCTAGATGGTGGAATAGATAAATATCTCTGGAAACTGTCCTATGAATCTCTAAGAGAGACTGTGATGCCTATCTCAAGGGGAATAGGATAAGTATTGTGGTTGGGTTCTGTTTTCTCCCATCCTCTGAGAGAAAATCCAGACTGAATATATCTATACATCCCTGCCCACTACATCCCTCGCCTGCAATTGCTGATGTACAAATATAATAACAAAAATTCCTTCCCTGATCACTAGATCTTAACAGAGGAGGGTAGCCCCCAAATTATACTTGTCAGCTTGACCCCTTCCCATAAAACACTGGTTATACAAAAGCAAATCACATATAGAAAATAGTGAATAAACTATTTCTCCATTAAAATAAGCAAACAAAAATTGTTGAACTTCTATTGATTATAATATACCAGATCATACCAGTTGTTGGTCCTTCATTTAGGAGTTTGAAAAAGAGATCATGGGATACCATTCCTCCTTCATGAATTTAAACTCACCCAATTTTGCTGAACTTGATATCATAAAATTTTCATAAGAAAACCTGAACTCATTGGTCCCAGTAGATGAATTTATTTTTTTATTCTGTAAAATAAATATAACTGGACTCTTTTATGGAACCCACTGGAAGACCCAACTTTGTTTTCCCATAGGAAAGCAATTCAATCAAGGATATGTCTCTAAGTTCTAGATGTTTCAGCTCATGTTGTCAGCAATGCTGATTCATAGATGGAGAATTAAACAAAATGGAGTTGTGTTGTAAATGCAGGAAAAGAAATCAATATTTGCCAAATGAAAGAGAACAAATCAATAGAGAAAGGGATGTTATTGTCAAACTTCTGAAAGGACATCACAAACAATGGAGAAAAGAAAAAAAAACCCTGAAAAAATACATCTTCTTTGTGTTCATTTAGGATATTAGCTTAGAAGGGAAGTCAAATATATTTCCCAATATGGGTTAAGGAGAACATGGATAATCAAATGCAAAGCAGATAGCCCTGACTGGAGTATTTAACATATCCCTTAGGGATTTATACCTTTGCTGAAGACACTCAGTGCTACAATTTGTTTTATGCTATTAAACCAATGTCTTCATTTCATCTTTTTTTTTTCTTATCTGGTAAAGGACTCACCATTTTTGTATATGATACCATAGGTCCTTTTCTCCAAACTATCTAGTCATCTATAGGTCAGAACTCCCTAAAACAGACTTAGAAGTTTAATTATATATTTATGGCATACTCTGAGTAAAATTTTTTTTTCAGAAATTAAGAATGATTTACCAAGATAAAACATGAACATTTTATGACTAAAATATAGTCTCTTAAAGGGAAATTATGGATAGATAACACACGTCTAAAAAAGATAAAAGGTTCACACCATTAACACCAATTCAGACTGTGGCTTTCATATTCAACTTCTATTTCCTGAGCCTGAGCAGAGGTCAGGACATCAGATTAAGAGACCATTATTTTTCAAAACAATTTTGTGTCTCTTTACTAATAATAAAAGACGAAATCCCTGAGTATAAGTAGCATATTCAAAAAAGCACTGCACTTACAGTAATATATGTGTGTGTGTGTACATATATATATGTGTGTATATATATATATACATATTATATATATGTATATATGTAGTTTGAGTCCTGGTTCTACTACTGGGTGGCTTTATAACTTCAAATAAGTCACATAGGTTCTCTGAGACTCATATTCCTATTTGTAAAATAGAAAAAAAAAACTTGCATTATCTATGTCAGTGTTTTTAGGAAGATAATATCACATAAGGAAGTTTAATCCCCTGGAGAAGGAAATGGAAAACTACTCCAGTATCTTTGTCAATCCCAAAAAAGGAAGATAAAGAGTCATGATTAAAAATTATAAACAGCAACAATGCCACATAAAATATAAAGCAATAATTATGTCTAGTTTTTTTAATACCAATGCCTCAAATTTTTTCAATACTTTATATTTTAAAAATATTTTGTATATAGTTTTTACCTCTCCCAATGATTGATATATCTTGGATTGGAATTATTTTCTTTGTTGTATTGATGAGGAAATAGAAACTGAGAACAGCTAAGTGCCTTGTTCAAAGTCTTAAAGGAAGTTCATTTTTTCCCAGAGTCAGATTCCTGTTTCTTTAAGTAGTGTTTAGTGCTCACTCTGCTACATTTACACTTTCTCTTTTGTTATATTTTCAAGAACACCGCATGAGATTGTAATGATAATCACACTGACATAATGATATTTTATTTTCTCAACATTCAGACCAAAGTGAAATGAATCTAAATATTGTCAATACCATAGGAGATACCCTCTTAAAATCATAGCTTGGGGGCAACTAGATGGCACAGTGGATAGAGCACTGGCCCTGGATTCAGGAAGACCTGAGTTCAAATCTGGCCTCAGACACGTGGCACTTACTAGCTGTGTGACCCTGGGCAAGTCACTTAATCCCATTGCCTAGCCAAAACAAAAAATCATAGTTTGGAAGGGATTTAAGAGTTATGATTTAATCTGAATGCTTTCTTCAACAGATAAGGAAAGAACCCATGGCCCAGATAGATTAAGTGATACCTAAGGTTAAATGGTCAGTTAGTTTGATCAGTCACAGACAGCAAGCTATAGATAGCAGCTCACTGCCAGAATGTAGATAAACCTCTTAATGATCTATATTTACAGTGATTCAAAACAGTCAAAAGTAAGAGTAGGTCTTAGCTGAGGTACATTCTTTTAAGTACTAAGAACTGTCCATTTCATGTTCGAGAAACATATTTGTTGAAAATGAAAGAAAATGAAATTTTGAAAAAGAAAAAGACTTTTCAATAAATTACTAAATCAACTTCTAAACAATTTAAAGTAGTACCCCTTTTGAATGTGAATAGTTTAGTTGCCAAAAAGTAGCAGGAAAAGAACTTTTGAGAAAAAAATTATTTATGTAAAAAACACTTTCCAAATAAATATTAGAAAATATTTATGAGTATTGAATAATTCCTCAGCTTACTTCCATGTAACTATTTTTTTAGACTTCTAGAGGCTAAAATACACAAAGTGACAAATCAAACATCTTGTTTGGAGATTATAGGATGAGTAAATAAGCACTACTGATTTCACGACTGAGAGGTTAAATTTTAAGAATTTTACCTCATAATGAATGATAAATCCCTGACCACCAAGAGGCTCTGATTTGAGCCATTAGAGGCAGTTGAGAAACCAGCAAAGATCAAGTGCCTGTTAAGAAGATAACAGGAGCAGCTAAGAATGCAGCATGAGCTGAGTGAAAAAATGCTAGTATGAACAGTAACCTTAACAAGAAGGACGCAACTGTAGAATTTGGAAGCTTTCTGATTGCAGAAAACAATCACCTTGTGGATTGCCTAGGGAAGAAAAAAAAGGCTAGCAGCCTTCTGAACTCTGTTGCAATCTAAAATCTCTATTTGAGGAGGGATCCCAGCTCAAAATATATCATTTCTTACATGACTACACCACTTTGAGGCTTCTATGACTTTTCTTTTGCTTTTTTTTAAATTAATTAATTTATTTTTAGTTTTCAACATTCAGTTCCACGTCATTTTGAGTTCCAAACTTTCTCCCCATCTTGTCCATTCCCCCACTCTCAGATGGCATGCATTCTGAGTACCCCTTCTCCTAATCTGCCCTCTCTTCTATCTCTCCCTCCCTTCTCTTATCCCCTTTCCCTTCAATTTTCCTGTAGGGCACGATAGATTTCTATACCCCATTTCCTGTATATCTTCTTTCCCAAATGCATGTGAAAACATTTTTTTAACTTTTGTTTTTAAAATTTTGAGTTCCAAATTTTCTCCCTTCCTCCCTTCCCACCCACCCTCACTGAGAAGGCAAGCAACTGGATACAGGTTATACATGTGTAGTCATGCAAAACACTTCCATAGTAGTCATGTTGTGAAAAACTAAGTATATTTCCCTTCATCCTATCCTGCCCACCATTTATTCTTTTCTTTCTTTTGACCATGTCCCTCCTTAGAAGTGTTTGCGTCTGATTACCCCGTCCTCCAATCTACCCTCCCCTCTATCATCCTCCTACTCTCTTGTTCTCTTCCCTCCCCCATTTTCCTGTAGGGTAAGATAGATTTCCACATCCAATTGAGTATGTTATTCTCTCCTTAAGTGAAATCTGATGAGAATAAGATTCACTCATTCCCTCTCACCTCACCCCATTTCCCCTCCACTGTAAAAGCCTTTTCTTGTCAGTTTTGTGTGAGATAATTTACCCCATTCTACCTCTCCCTTTCTCCTTCTCTCCATATAATCCTCTCTCACCCCTTAATTTTATTCTCCAGATACCACCCCTTCATCTTCAACTCACCCTGTGCCCTCTATCTCTATCTATCTATCTGTCTGTCTGTCTGTCTATCTATCTATCTATCTATACATATATATAATTTTACCCCTCCAACTACTCTAATACTGACAAAGGACTCATGAGTTACAAATATCATCTTTCCTGCAGGAATGTAAAAAGCTCAACCTTATTAAGTCTCTTAAGATTTCTCTTTCCTGTTTACCTCTTCATGTTTCTCTTGAGTCTTGTATCTGAAAGTCAAACTTTTTATTCAGCTCTGGTCTTTTCATCAAGAATGCTTGAAAGTCCTCTATTTCACTGAATATCCAATTTTTTCCCCTGAAGGATTATGCTTAGTTTTGCTGGGTAGGAGATTCTTGGTTGTGATCCTATCTCCTTTGCCCTCAGGAATATTATATTCCAAGCCCTGTGGTCCCTTAATGTAGAAGCTGATAAACCTGATTGTGTTTCCACAATACTTGAATTGTTTCTTTCTGGCTGCTTGCAATATTTTCTCCTTGACCTGGGAACTCTGGCATTTGGCTATAATATTCCTAGGAGTTTTCCTTTGGGGATCTCTTTCTTGAGGTGATTGGTGAATTCTTTCCATTTCTATTTTTCCCTCTGGTTCTAAAATATTAGGGCAGTTTTCCTTGATAATTTCTTGAGAGATGATGTCTAGGCTCCTTTTTTATCATGGCTTTCAGATAGTCCAATAATGTTTAAATTCTGTCTCCTGGATCTATTTTCCTTGTCAATTGTTTTTCCAATGAGATATATCACATTCTTTTCTATGTTTTCATTCTTTTGAATTTGTTTTACAGTGTCTTGATTTCTCATAAAGTCATTAGCTTTCAATTGCTTCTTTCTAATTTTTAAGGAAGTATTTTCTTCAGTAAGCTTTTAGTCTTCCTCTTCCATTTGGCCAATTTTGCTTCTGATGGCATTCTTCTCCTCATTGGCTTTTTGGACCTCTTTTGCTGTTTGGGTTAGGCTATTTTTTAAGGTGCTACTTTCTTCAGTATTTGGGTGGTCTTTCTATATCTTTTCTACCATGACTCAGGAAATTCATTATTGGGAAAAGTTCAACACCTTGAAAATGTCATTAGCCTTGATACTCTACTTCATCGCTACCCTCTAATTGGGGTGTAGTCATCAACTCCAAAACTTGAGCATTCGGCTCAGATCATCTCCTCATTTCTCACCTAACTACATTACTTTGGCACTTCTCTGACTGCATTGGGTACTCCCCCAGCTACCACCTCACTTCATTACGATTACCATCCTACTCCAACCGCTCCTTTACTGCTTCTTTTAGGTTTTTTTTTTTTTTTGTCTTTCCCCATTAGATTGTAATCTCCTTGTAGTCAAGGACTGCCTTTTTTTCCTATTTGTATTCCCAGTGTTTAGCATAGTGACTGCCACATATTAGGCACTTAATAAATGTTTGTTGACTGACTGAATTTCAACTATTGTTGTTTCTTAGAACTCTCTATAATTTGATAAAGGTGAAATGCCTCAGACTTTCCTGATCACTTTCTATTGTCCCTTTCAGATATGAGAGGCAAAGCAAAGTGGAAAAGCCAAGCTTTCCCACTGTTTGCTAAAAGTGAAGGTTGAAGTTGATCCAGTAATGTGGAATGCAGTTGAGAGAGGAAGTGTCTAGGGTTGCCTGCATTATCAAGAGAGACAACCTGATGAATTTTGCAATTCTCTGGCTTAAGGAAATCACTTGTCACTTTAATAAAGTAATGTTTTCACAATGCCCATTTAAATTAGTAAAACAAGATTGTCACTGACTCATCAGTTCAAGATTAGAAGAGGATTTGCTAGCGGAAAATGGTAAGGACTAGAAAGTGAGCAGTTACCAGAGGTTTCAAATGAGATGGATCATTAATGAAGTTACCAATGATATCAGGACCTATATTCAAAAGTTGTCAGTTGCCCAGCATACATGGGCCACCCTCATTCATATGTCTCTCTGCAAAGTTTCATAAATAAATATCCACTTTTCCCAAGAGCTATTATGTATGTTGCAAAGGTCATGTTCCTTCCCTGATTTTCATTTTTTTTCTGCTTTCAACAAGCATATTTCTCAAATATGAAATGGGATGTACTTAGTACTTACATGAATGAACTTCAGCTAGGATTTGCTTCATGACTCTATTGAATTTAGTTCGTCCCATCTTCCAATTTTTGCATTTTATTCACTATGTCACCTTGGGGTAGCTAGATGGTGTGAATAGAATGTTGAGCCTGGAGACAAGAAGACTTATCTCCCTGAGTTAAAATCTGACCTCAGACACTTACTAGCTATGTGACCTTGAGAAAGTCACTTAACTCTGTTTGCCTCAGTTCCTCATTTGTAAAATGAGCTGGAGAAGGAGATGACAAACCACTCAATTATATTTGCCAAGAAAACTCCAAATGGGATCATGGAGAGTTAGACATGGCCAAAAATAGCTGAACAACAAATCTTGTTGTCTCATAAAACTCCATTTATTAAGGCTGATTGGTAATTTCTCGGCAGTGTGTCATTTTTAAGAGTTGCCTAGAACACTGAGTGGTTAAGTGATTTGTGCAGAGTCATAATGCAGTAGGGTTATGAGGTAGGATTTGAATCAAGGTCTTCTTGCCTCTGAGGCTGACTCTTTATCCCCTTGGTCATTCTCTCATGATTGATCTTAAACTATAAAACTGCTCAGTAAATTTGACAAGAAAGGGTCTAACAAAATAGAAATGGTTGCAGTTGTGCCATCAAAATTGTGGGCAAACATCAAATCTAAAATGACATCTCAGGGTTCTGTATGCTGCAGTCAGCACACTCAGGGACTATGTGCAAGTGTAAATATTTTAAATTTAGATTGTTATTGCCAAGCACAGTCATACAATCAAAAACTCTATTTCGTCAAAAAAGAGCAGAGTTGTGGAGGCAAATACGTGCCATTTATTAGAAGTGCTGAGCTGCTTGCTTTCATTTCCACTGAGTAGTAGGGGTTATTTTTTTTATAGAAAAAAAAGAGTGATGAATCTTTCTATTTACACAATCCTTTCCTTGAAGCATTTTTTTTTATTTTGACTCAAAACCCAAAGCACTGTGGTGTGCCAGTAACAACATATTTTCATTATTTGACTTAAAGCATTGTCATATAATAGAAAAGAATCTTTCATTGTAGTATCTAATTCCATTCTTTTGAATTTCAATTACTTTCTCTAACTCATTACATGGTCTTTCCTGCAACTTCCATTATAAGCATTTTCCCCCTGGATAACTTACAAACATCCATAACTTTTGATAACTTTGTCCCTCAGGAAAGTAAGATAAGTATGGTCTGCCTTACATGGTTTTAATCTTCTTAATCTGAGGAATACAACACTGTCTGCCATAGGGCTTTTGAAGCTGACAAATGGGGAAAAAAACCTGATTAATCACATTTCAAGAATATTAAATGCTAGCACATGTAAGCTAACTTCTTTAGCACTGAGTTCTGGTAAAGAACAATCTCGTATTAATTAGGTTCAGTGCAGATACTTTGTTTACCATGTACAATTTGGTCCTGGTAGTAGAAGGTGATCCCCCATTATTATAAAAGGAGTGCTTATGACTTGTATTAAAATCTCTCTGCAATTGGGTTACAAAGGAGCTTTACACCTCCAAATTTCCTTCAAAAGGATATTCACCTGATGGCCCACAGTAACCTGACATCCACTCATGGTAACTAGAGCATCACCAAATTGTGGATGAACTAGAACCATGGTTACACAGATCACAGAGGATACTGACTGCAACCCATACCTGAACATGAATCCCCTCTCCAACATCCCCAACAAGTTGTTACCTAAAGTGCTGATGAGAGCGAACTCATCATAGAGCCTTTCATCAACTCATGCCAGGACTATTACAGAAGCTTACTGGTAGGTGTTCCAGCTCTGTGTTTCTCCCCACTCCAGTTGATTGATCCTCCGTTTAGCTGTCAAATTGATATTTAAGTTCAGGTCTGATTATGATATTCCTCATTCAATATAATCCAGTGACATTCTATTACCTCTAGTTTCACATATAAAATCATATGCTTGGCTATAAAGCTCTTAATAACCTAACCCTTTCTCCCTTTGCAGCCTTCTTTATATGTTACTTGCCTCCATGTACTGGGCAATTCAGTGACACTGACCTCCTTCCTGTTCCTCAAACCAGAAACTCCATCATTAAACTCTGTGTGTCTTCAAAGGCTATGCTCCATGCCTGGCATAACTTGTCTTTGAACTGTTGACTCTGCCTAATTCTTGAATACTGATGATATTATATATATTTATGTATGTATACACACACACACACACACACATACATACACATATATATATATATGTATCCTTTTAAAAAGATTTATCTGTTCATTTTGTTATCCAGTGGGTTGCTATTTCCTTCTCCAGCTCACTTTATACATAAGGTAAGGAAATTTTGGCAAATAAGACAAAGTGACTTGCCCAGAATCACAGTTTCTAAAGTTTCTAAAGCAGGATTTGAACTCTTCTGTTTCCCAAAGAGACTGATGAAAATGGAAAAGGATTTATATGTACAAAACATTTACAGAAGCTATTTTTTGTGGCAAAAAATAATTGGAAATTGAGGGGATGTCCATACATTGGGAAATGACTGAACAGGTTGTGGCATATAAATGTGATGGAGTACTATTGTGCTATAAGAAATAATGAGCAGGATGGTTTCAGGAAAAAAAAATTGAAAAGACATATTTACTGATGCAAAGTGAAGTAAACAGTACCAGGAGAACCTTGTACACAGTAACAACAACATTGTAACAATAATCAAATGTGAATTAGCTACTCTGATCAATACAAAGATCCAAGACAATATGATGAAAAATGCAATACACTTTCAAAGAGAGATCTGATGAACTCTGAATGCAGATTGAAGCATGCTGTTTTTTTTTAAATGTCTGTTTCTTGCATTTTAAAGTTTTTTTTTCAGCATGGCTAATATGGTAATATATTTTGTAGGACTTTATGTGTATAATTGCTATCATATTGCTTAGCTTCTCAAGAGGTAAGGCAGTTGGCAGGGGGAGAGAATTTGCAACTCATTTTTTTTAAAGTGTTAGACCATGGGAGTTAAGTAATCTTACACATTTTTTTTTTTAGTTTAGATATTTACATCTATAACAACCTCATGTCTTTTCTAATGAACAGAATCTAGATAGTTTTCAGTTACTTTTCCTACAGGTCAGAAAGGAAAAGGCACAATGGACATTTCATCATTTGCCTCCAGTTTCCCAGTGGATAAAATTGACATTCATTTGGTTGGGCTAAGCAGGAGGGCTAAGTATGATCTAGGTTACCAAAGTTAATCTATAAAGTATGAAATAAATTTGTGAATAATTGAGTAAATTATTTTATTAGTTTTATTTTTTTATTTTTAAATTAATTTTTAATCATTCAAAATCTGCTTTTCCTTTCTCTAATTCTTTTCTCATTTGATAATGAAAGAAAAAAATCTGTATTACAAATGTGTATTGTAAAGAAAAGCAAATCCCCACATCAACCATGTACACACACACACACACACACACACACACACACACACACCTCTCATTCTCCAATCTGAGTCTTTCACCTCTACATTAGGAGTCGTAGCATATTTCACTATTAATGCTATTGATTGTTTTTGGTCCTTTTGTTGATCAGAGTTCCTGAATGTTTTGAAGGTCTTTGTCTTTGCTATTTTGCTGTCCATTGTATACATATTTCTCCTTATTCTACTCACTTCACTCTGTTCCAGTTGTTGCAAATCATCACAGATTTCTTTGAATCCATTCCCTTCGACATTTCTTACAATAAAATTGTATTCTATCATGTTAATACATTCTAACTTGTTAAGCCAGTCCACAGTTTAATAGGCAAGCCTCAGATTCAAATAAGTATTTTTTTGTTCAGATTTTTCTTAGGATAAATCTCTCCAAGAATATTGAATATCATATGAATTAATGGATGTCGAGCACTTTATAATCCAAAAAGCATTAATTGTATAAATGCTAGTAGTGGTAGTAGTAGTAGCAGCAGCAGCGGCAGTGGTGGCAGTAGTGCTAGTGGTAGTAGTAGTAGTAGTAGTAATAATAGAAGACAGCTATTCCTCATGAGTAGAATTATCTCCCTCCTCATCTCTGCCTTCTGTCTTCCTGGGATTTCTTTATGCCCCAACTAAAATATCTTGTTTTGTAGTAAGCCTTTTCCAATCAATTTTAATTTTAATGACTTCCCTCTTTGAATTGTTTTCTATGTATGTAGCTTGCTTGTACATAGATGTTTGCATCTAGCCTTCCTGCATTACACTGTTATCTTCTTGGAGGCAGGAACTGTCTTCTACCTATTTTTTATATCTCCAGAGATCAGCATTGTGTCTGACACATAGTAGGTACTTAATAAAGTTTATGAAAATCATCATCAATTCACCTAGCCTTCTCTAGTATGGTAATGCTTTTATTCCCTGAGCTTTTAAATGAGTTCACACACACACACACACACACACACACACACACACACACACACACACACAGTTCAGAATTGCTGATAAATGTTTAAAGACTGGCTCCTGGTGGGGGAGGATGGAGTGTACACAACCATTGTTAAGTTTAATCTGAATTATTAACACTTGCTTAAGTTTAGACAACAAAATCAAAATGAAGCAAAACAAAATGAAATCAACAAAATGAAACAAAACAAAAAATCAATGCTTGATTTGTAGAAATAGTCAATTGCTGAGGTATAAATGTTCACAGATGACTCTGGAATCACTTAGAGCTGGCTGTCATACACCACTGAAAACCTCCTTCAATCTATCATCCATCTAATTCCTCCTTCCTCCTTTTTCCCCTTTCTTTTTTTCTTTCTAATTATTGAAATGTATCTCTGTACTCAACTCTCTCTCTCTCTCTCTCTCTCTCTCTATATATATATATATATATATATACATATGTGTGTGTGTGTGTGTGTGTGTGTGTCTAGGGGTGAGAGTTAAAGTGCAACTGCTCTACTTCATCTGTTTTACTCCTTGTTTCTATAGATTTCTGGTACTTGCACATTCTTATTATTTGAGATAACTTTCCCTAACTTTATATTCCATTTCCCTCAATTATTGATTTTTTCCTCTCTTTCCATTCTTCTTTTCATCTCATCAAGACGTAAAAGAACACCTCAGACCTTCTATCTAACTAGCCTGACCTCAGATAATGTTATGTGTTTATACGTGTTTGTATAATATATGTGTGTATATATGTGTATTTATATATGTATATGTAAATATAATTGTGTATATATATATGTATATGTGTATATATGGAGTATGTGTGCATTCATATATGAGTGGATATATGTATGTGTATTTATGTATATATTATATGTGTGCATATATGTGCATACATATGTATATGTATATATAAGTACATTTGTATATATACATATATGCGCACATATACATACATGTATGTGCATACAGGTAAAATATAGACATGTGTACACACATAATAGGCACATTTATATATACATATAATACACATAGACATATATCCATGCAATACACACATCCACATATACATACACATAATGCATATCTACATACACATCTGCATGCATACATATACACATCTGCATGTGCATATGTGCATATGCATACATACATATGCATTTGCACATGTGTGCACATGTATGCATATACAAATAGGCATATAAATATACTTATACATGTATGACCACATATATCTATTTATGCTCATACATACACATAAATATATAACATATGTATATGTGTATATATTATAGATTATATGTATATGTGTATATGTGTGTATATATAGATATACATATATTCATACACACACATATACATATATATACATATACATGCATACACTTACATACACATACATATGACAACATGTGTATTCTCTTCATATCAGAATGCAAGCAATTTATCCTTTAGTCCCTAATGATTAGTCATTCAGATTTACTTATCTTTCTCTTAACTCCTATGTTTGCACTTCAAAGCTTTGGTCTCTCTGATTCTTCATCATCTCCTCCTTTGTAAAGTATAATAATGAACTAGATATCCCAAACTAATATTGCCCTTGGCTGGATATTATTCTGCTTTACAAGTTAAACTTCCTCCAGTTGAAGAAGTTTGCAGTCTTTTTTGGTGTCAGTGGGATTGATCTACCTAGTTGAAATTCATTAGTAAATGATAGAGTTTGTATTGATTCCTCTTTATTTTTTCTTTTTTTTTTTGTTTTTAAGGGATTAAGCTGTAGAAAGACTGGAAATACAGCAAAGATCCAGATTATGAAGGGCTTTAAATGGCAAACAGAAGGTTTTATAAATTATCCTGGAGGAAATAAGAAATAACTGATGTTTATTGAATAGAAGAATGACATGGTCAACACTGTGCTTTAGTTAAGTGAAATATAGAATGGAGTGTGAACAGTCTCAAGGGAAGGATATCAACCAGAAAACTAGGAGAATTGTGATGAAAGCCTGCATCAAGGTCATGGAAATGTCAAAAGAGAGAAGGATGCATATACAAAGGATGTTGCAAAAGTAAAATCATCAAAACCTGGTGATTAATTGCATGTACGGGATGAGAGAGAGTGAGTAGTTAAAGAAGAGAACTAGTTTACTAGCCTGAATGATTGGAATGATGGTTGCACTGTTGCTGTAGAAGGCAGAATAAGATCACAGAGAATCAAAAAGATTTTTGTATTTTTTTTTCAGTACTTGTCAAGTATAAAAGAATTAGGAAAGAAAAGGAAAGGAGAGGGAAAGGGAAAGGGAAAAAGAAAGAAAAAAAGACACATGTAAGACACAGATGACCTTCTCCATACCTATTTAGCCTAGTCCTTGAAAAACAGACCTATTCTATTGCCAAGCCAGTTCTTAAAGCCCTTTCAAGGTGGTAGATCTTTCCAGAGTTTGTACTCCACTGTTGTAACCTCTAAAGATTCATTATTACCTTCATATCATGATATGGTATTGGAGTAGGATTTTGTGGAGCATCATGGGAAAGTTATATTATTTTGTTTTCTCCTTCATTTTCAAAGGACCAATGACATCACAAGTAATGTCTTGACTTACATGTGAATTGGATTTAAGTAAGACAGAGTTGCACAAAGAGGTCAGTCTCATTCTCTCTTTCTCAGTCTTTTTAGAAGTCCAGTGGCAGGATAAAAGTCAAGGTGTGACTGACCCTGGCCCAGGATACAGTGGATGACCTTGGCATCTCTGAAGCCTGACCAAGTTCTTAAGTGTTTCATGTGCCTGCTTCAGCCACCTTTATAACTGCTGGAACAAATTGTTCTTATCATCCCAATCCTCTATGGCAAGTCTTCACATGCCTGAGCAGAAATCCCCTTAACTCACTGACAAGTTTGAGGCTTGTCAATGACCCTCAACCTGTTCTGAAAGAGTTTACTGGTGTATGTCTTCTGTGTGTGCTACAACTTCTTGGAGCCATGAGTGAGAGTTGAGTATATCAGCAGATCACCAAAGGTAGATGAGCAACCTGGAAAGGGTTCAGCAAGCCAGCACAACCAGAGGTGCAAATTCTCCTAAATAGCCCATACACCCTCTGTTATCTTACTGTACCAATGTAAAACTCTATTAAAGCCCCTTCCATTCCTTCATTGAGAATTGGCCATGACTCTTAGTTATTGAAAATGATTTTTCATCAAGCACAAGTCCTGGCAAGTCCTGCTAAGGAGAAGTCATGTCTTATATGGGATAATAGTGTCTATAACTTTCTCATGTGAAGACCAGTTTACTCAGGTATTTATATCATTAGACAGTTAGGCAGACCATCAGTTTTCTTCTTTCCTTAAAACAACTCACAGGACTTTTTATTAAACTTTTTTTTTTTTTGGTGAGGCAATTGGGGTTAAGTGACTTGCCTAGGGTCATACAGCTAGTAAATGTCAAGTGTCTGAGGCCGGATTTGAACTCAGGTCCTCCTGACTCCAGGGCCAGTGCTCTATCCACTGCACCACCTAGCTGTCCCTAAACTTTCTGATAGCCTGTGATCCACATGTGAAGAGGGAGCATCTACAGGACTGAAAATCATGGATCCTTGAGATACTAGAAGCAACATTACACCCTGTTCAAGATGTTAACCATGAGTAAACATGAATTATTTTCCTGTACTGTAAACAAAATAATTCTGGTTTTACATGGACTATTAAACTTTTCTCAGGATTTAATATTTATTTTCTAGCATACTTCAAAATGAAATTAAAAGTATCATATAGAATCCAAAAATTGAAGAAAATTTTTATGTTGTTAATTTCCCAAAAGCACTCAGAAAGAAACCTCAGTTGTATCTAATATATGTCTTATGGTTAGAAAAGCCAAGGAAAAAAATATAAACAATGTGGCGTGGTCTGATATTAGCTTCACCTCAGTAGCTCTATTGAAGTTTAATTTAATGAAGTAATAAATTCAGAATTGTGTTTCTGTATGGATTTGTTTCATGGATTTATTGTATAAAAATCCACTTACAAAATACATTTGGGCAAAAGGCCTATGCTGTAGAAAAATCTCAAGTAGTGAAGCATGCATTATAATCTGCATTACTAATAATTTATAGGAAGTGAGAAAAATCACTTCAATAATCTTTAACAAAAGCAAGGCAGGCTAATTGCTGTAAAACATGCCAATATGATTATTATTAATTGTTCACACCCACAGTAAAAATAACTTGAACCAAAATTGTGCATGGGAAAGGGAGATATAATCTCTCCTTGACAGTATTTCATATTTTTGTATTCTATCTGTCATATTTTTATTACAAAACAAATACTTTTCTTGAAAACAAAAAAGGTGGAAAATAAGGCTTAATTGTTAGTCATAATTTTGTTTTGATTTTTACCTAGCTAAAGAACATTGCACTGAAGTCACTCTTTTTACCCTTCAAATTTTACCCTAAACAGATAAGATGGCTAAGTCTTCTCATGTTGTTAAATGGGGGATAAAAAAATAATTGTGCTAGTATCTCTCCAATTTGAAGTCAAGCTTTTGCCTTTGGTAGGTAATAGTATGAAAGGAAAGAAAAGTAGGAAAAGGAAAGAAATGGAGAAAGAAAGACAGAGAGAGAGAGAGGAGGGAAGGAGGGAAAGAGAGGAAGGAAGAAGAAAGGAAGGACAGAAGGAAGAGAAGAGTAAAGGATGAGTAAGAAAGGAATAATTCCAAAGCAGTTTATATGTACCTGGTTTCAAAATAACTCAATGAGGAAATTTATCCTTAGTTCATTTTATTTCCTTTATTTTTGTCCATTGCCACCATTTCCCACACACTCCTGAAAGCATTGATTGCCTCTCAGATTAATGACTTAAAACAACAAAGGGGATAGTCCTGGGTTGGGGAACCTGTGGAATCTTTGTTCTGTGAAGTTTCAATTCAGTCAAAGGACCACACTTGAGGACCTGAAGGATCACTTGAGGCCTTGAGGCTGTAGGTTCTCCACCCCTGGATAGACCCTAAATGAAAGTTATTTTGAGTTACTTTTAAAGTCAACTAGAACATGGAAGTACATCAACAAATTCCACTATAATATCCCTGCCTATACTACTGAACTTTGGCTTCAATGGTAATTTTCTATTGCTTTGAAGAGTACCTAAAATAGGTATAGTTAAGCAGGTTTTTATCTTTAACAAAGTTACATTTTCAGATGAAGAATCTGAGGATCAGCCAGATAAAATGATGGGCCCAACATCATAAAGCTGGTTCATACTGGTTAGAGGCAATATCAGACAGAATCAGAGATTGATTTTAGGTCTCCTATTCCAAATCTAGCATCCATTCACCTACACCATAACATAGAAGTAAGTATTCAAGTTTTCCCAAGTCAGCAGGAGTAGGAGTTAATGTAGGTAAGCATTGATTCCTATCTCTATCCAGAGGCTCAGCAGGGACCTCTATGAGTCATTCCTTCTTTAATAAGCATTAGTTTCCCCAGATACAAAATATACTGAATGCTTGGCACTTAATATCTAGACAGGATTGGGGGTATGTACAATGATAGATCTTTTATAATGTTGCTACAGGAACCTGAAGATAGATGCTCATGAAGGAAAACCAGTAAAGGTCAGTTGTAACTTCCTTTCCTAGTCCAAGTCCAAAAGTTTTGTTTTGTTCTGGTTTGTTTTTTTTTGGGGGGGGGGGGTATTTTAACAAAGCTCTATATGAAAATGCATGTTACTATTGCCAAATAGAAATGTAATAAAAACCATAACAGAATACTAATCTTGCTATGTAGGTCACCCACTGTGTTTGGCCTGTTAAAATTTTTCCTAGGAATTATTGTTAATATAATATGTTAACTCCTTATTCTTGCTGTACATGCACTTATACTTTTAGGGAAGCTTTGAATATGAGTATAAAACAATTGCTAGCAAATAGAAGCTATTTATATCTTTAAAAAAATAGTATATTCCTGTAGAGAAGAGGTTCTTAATCTCCATTCCATGAACTTGTTTTTGCTTTTAAATACTTTGACAAATATATTTCTATATAATTATCTTCTTCTAAGTACTATTTATTTTATTTTAAAATTACTATTTTCACAAGGGGTCCATAGGCTACACCAGAGTGCTCAAAGTGTCTATAGGTTAAGAAGCTCATGTATTAAGAAAGGTTAAGAGCTCATGTATTAGTGGGCTCAAGGTTGCTGTCAAATGAAATTCATTGCCCCTACTGGGAGAATGTAAATTCCTTGATGGCCCTGATATTTTTCATCTTCTTCTACTACTTTTTTTATTCTTATAACTTATCATGCTGCTTCATACATAAAAGTTGATTAATAAATGTTCAATGAATTGAATTGACATTAATTGAATTGAAGTAATCTGAAGAGTCACACAGCAGTTCTACAATTTTACTACCTTCAGTCGTGGGAGAATTCAATTCATTTAGCCAAAATTTGCCTATAAGATGTGTGATGGAACAATATGACAGATGAATACAAATCTCCAAGATTCTTGAAAAATGTCACATAACAAGATACAAATAATTTATCCAGTTTTAAAATTCAGGATTCTTATATAATCCCTGTCCTAAAACCCATTGGTATGGGACTTTCCCCTTATTCTTGGAGATTAAAGCCTTGTCCTATTTGAATGACAGGGTAGAGTTGGTGAGAGGCAAGAACTTCAATTCTCAGACCTTTGCCTTTGGGCACTCTTCAAGTAGGGGTCCCTCTTTAGGTCTCCCTCTCTCTGTCTGTCTGTCTGTCTGTCTGTCTGTCTGTCTGTCTGTCTCTCTTTTGGTTTAATACTTTGTTATTGACTTCTAACTTTTTGTGGTGAGTTCTTAGGCTGGAGGATTGGTTGAAGGTCATCTCTTCTACAGTAACATTTCCATAGCAAACTTGGATGGAATCATTGCATGATTTTCTTTAGCAACATTCAATTGGTTTGGTCTGGGTCTGACTCAGGTTGGTCTCTTGGAAGTTCAGAAATAATATTGGAATGAAATGAGGTACTTCTAGATAATTCAATAGTTAGCAAAAGGTTATTTACTTAGCTGTATCAGAGCAAGGATATTCAATAAGGATATGCACCAGAAACAATACTAGTTGATTCAGGTGAGGGTCCTCTAGCTGAGCATCAAAGTGGTGCTGGAACTCCTTGTGATTTTTTGTATTCAGGGTACCAGGAAGTGATGTCAATGGACTGCATATTTGGTCCTCTGAGACAATTAAGTCTCCAGGTCAGTTTCAGTCCCTTTTAAAGAAAAATTAACCTAACTTGCATGAGGGCAACTATGGGATAGGATATTGCTCCCACCTCTACCCTTTGGTGGTAAGATCCTTAAGGTCTTTTAGAGAACTTTTCACTTCTTATATGACCTTAGGAATGTCACTGGTCAACCCTCTCCTTGGGTATGCAAGAAACCTGACATAGACATCATTGAAAGAAAAAGAAAAAAATTTAAAGCAAAACAAAATAAACATTGTAGCTATCCACTGAAGAAGTGATCAAATATAGAAGAACAGAAAACAGAAATCTTGGACTTCACCCCCCTCCCCCAGCTCTAGAATTACTTAGTCCAAGATTTAAATAATTTAATATATATTTTTCTTCTTATATATTTTTATATATTTGTTTACATGTTGTCTCCCCCACTAGACTGTGAGCTTCTTGAGGATAGGAACTATCTTTTCCCTCTTTTTGTATCCCCAGTGCTTAGCACAGCATCTGGCACATAGTAGGCACTTATTAAATATTTATTTATTGATTGATGTGGAGGTGAACATGAGCAAGGGCAGCACCTGGAACATCAGAGCTACAAGAAGAATGATGCCTCTTCCTGCATAATCACTGATCCTTATTATGGGTCAGGTAAAATTATCCTAGACCACCACTTAATCCGTATTCCTTGATCCACTAGCTCAAACCTTGTCCTCCTTGGGGACCACAAAGGAGGAGGGAATGATAAATCTTTGCTTCATTACAGGCCTCTGAGGGACTGCCTCCCTTGTTGTTTGGGGACCACTCCCCCTTGGTGTCCAAAAAGCAAGCCACTTCCCAGAAATCCCACCCATGACCCTCCAAGCCCTTCCTAATGATTTCTATGGTATCACTAGGTAATGTATCAGTAACAATGAAGAGAGACCAATCAATTCTAGGTTACAGAGAGCAAATGGCTACAGTAGGCCTTCTTTTGCCATTTCAGATGCCAGTGGCCATCCCTGCTGGAGCCCTTGTTTCTACTCTGCTGTCTGCTTTGTCAGGGTTAAATTTTATCCCCTGTTCAGGGACAAGATAACTGCCACTATCTGTGCCTGGCTCTGCCCCTGTCTGCTGGGGAAAAGCATTATTGAAGGCCTGTGCTCTCACTGCCCCACTTTACTGGAATAGGAACACTCTGGCTGCTGCTACTACTGGGACTTGACTCTATTCCCCTATTCTGGTGTATGACTCTGTCACTCTATGCCCACTTTACTCCCTTATTCTTAGCCAGCTGTTGTAGATCAGAGTGTCACTGTACTTGGCTGGTCCATCATTGTTGATAAAGCCAAGACTGACCACATAGGATGCTACAGGTAATTCCTGGTCATTCTGGCCAATCACAGCAGGGCTTGGGTTCTTCTTCTTGTCAGTGATTATGGTCTCCAATGCAGAAAATTCCTCCTGCTGTTAGTCAGCCACTTCACGGGAGATACTGATATTTTGAAATTTCAAGATTGCCACCAACTCAAGAGCTAGGCTTTTTATAGGTTTCTAGGTGTGTGTTATCCCATCAACAAGGAAAATATCTACTATGTGTGTAGAACACTTTGTGGGTTTTGTTATCTTATCCTCTGACTGATCCTGGCTCTATGTTATTGTTCGTCTTATGTTCTCAAAGAGGACCAATGACATCAGGAGGTGATATCTTGACTTGCAAGTGAATTTGATTTGAGTGAGGCAGAGATGTGCAAAGTCTTCAGCCTCACTCTCTCCTCCAGAGTCATCATAGTCCAGTGGCAAGACAAAAGTCAAGATGACCTGTAATAGTGCCTCTTTAGGTCTCTTCAAGGACACTAGCTTTTGAGTCCCTCTTTGGGACCCTTCAGAACAATCCCTTATTTGGGAATACTCAATCTTTAAGTTTTCTTCCAGCACTGAGTTGGCCTCCAGCTTTGAGGGACAGGATGGAAGAGACCAACCCCATTTCACATTGCTGAAGGAAAAGACTCTGGGAAGACACAAGAGTAGCAAGCAGTTTCTATTATATCTCCATTCACAGCTTCTAGAGACTTTAGGGAGTTTCTCCTTGGGTGATATCTAGGACCTTCTCTCTTGGTTGACTTGGGTTACTTCATTACCAATGGGAGAACTCCTTCCTTCATTCTGTATTGTCTGGTATCTGGCAGGATAAGATAAGATACCAAACACTGAGGTCTGGTATTCTCCTATGTATAACTTCTCTAATTTCTGTTTTACTATAATTTAGAATGTTTTTTTTTTTGGCCAATCACTATGTAAGTTCATTGTAGAACTGGTATTTTATAGGAATAGGGTCAAGCCTTGAATATAGAGCTTAGGTTCCCCCTCCCTCCTCAAATAAAAAAGCAATCAAAAGTTAGAAAGAACCCAATTATATTCCCTATATGAACAATATTTAAGGGAGAAGACAGAAAGTCTTGTCTGGTACCTTCTCTCTCTAAGGAGAACTGAAGTGATATCTATACCTTCCACCACCTGTTTTCCCTCCTGGCAAGAATGAAAGTCTGCCTTGGAAAATGTTGGTGGGAAAAGAGGCTAGTGATGTCTATTCTGCCTCACTTTGAGCTACACTTGAAGGCTCACTACAAATGTAGAGCCGATTGCTTCATTCTTTTTATTGCTACACTTAAATAAAAAAGTATATTTTTACAAAATTACGTATTTTACTTTTTAAGAAAGTCATTTTCTTTGATTTGTATGGAAAAAAATAGTCTGAGCTTTTTTTTTTTTTAAATCAGGGAATAATTTAAGGCCTATTTCATCCAACTAGATGAGGCAACCACATATGAACTTTTCTGCCATCAGTCTGTAACCAGTAGTATGCTTAAACTCACAGACCCCTGTTAAGAGTTTCCTGCTGATTAATGACAGTATCATGCATAATAATTGGTCTTTAGAAATGAATGAGATTTGCACAGCTGACATATTGATGCTCATAAAATCATTGAATGATTTCAGCTAAGCTGAACTTCCATTTATTCAATTACAAGGAAAAAAATTCTGTTTCATGATGCCTGGCAAGAATTGAGTCATACAAGTTCATTATAATGCATTTAGGTCCAAATAGCAAAGGTAAAATGTATTTCTGAAAAGCAAAGGAAATAAGTTCACACAATCACACTCAAACACATCTCCACACAAAATACTCAAACACCACCTTCCAATAAATGTCACCATTCTGACTTGACATATATCAAGCCTAGGAAAACTTTTGCCAATCTGTAGAGGTATCCTTCTCCTCACGATATAGGTTTCATGTTATCTTATTCCATTGCATTGTATTTTTCTTAAATATGTTATAATGGTCCTTTGGCCCTATTCTTACTGCCCCCAGATTAATTCACATTAGTATATGTACATTTGAATACAATCCAAATAAAAAAAAATCCACCCAGGTGTCATTTCAGTTGAGAATAATGTGAAAGGACTTCACATTATAATTAAATAGTCCTGGTGGGGACAGCAATTTTTTTGTGTTTCCTAGAGGCACAAAAACACCCACATGGTAAGACAAATGATCATCAGCACATGACCATTTTGCCAATGTGGCATTAAAAATTTCTCTGATCTGGAGTCAAAGGAGTAGTTTCAAAACTTTGTTCTGTTTCTAGAAATGAGTCCTTTGGCTGAGTCATTTTGCTATTCTTAATTTTGGTTTGATCATCTACAAAATGATTGGGGTTGGGGTAGTTAAATGACTTTCTATATCATTTACAAATTTAAGTGTAGATGCCTATGATAATTTCTCTTGACTAGATGCCAAAATCACAAGGCAAACATTAGTCTGGTACCACAGTTATTTTTCTGTCATCTACTGTTAAGCTTCAAATATGGATTAACAGGTTTCTTTTAAATCATGAATCCTACCCATCATCCAATGTTTTCCTGGTTTCATTTTTTAAATGGGTGACCACAAGTTAAATGGCTTTCCCTTCGTAGAGCCTGTGGCATTTTCTTTATTATTTACAGTTTGCAAAAGCTCCTGACAGTGGAATCTAGGTGTTGCATAAACAAAAAGCAGCCAGTCATTCAACAAGGGTGACTAATCCTTGGGGACGTAGGGAAGGTGGTGTGGGTGTTGAATTGCTTTCTCAGAGTCCTGGATTTCTGGAGCTATATGACTTCATCTCCACAAACCTATCATTGTCTCCTCATTCTCAGGGTTCGTAGAGTTATTCCCAGGGACAAAATTACTTAGAAGGTGAGGTGTTTTTAGTCAAGTACCTTCATCTAACATCATCACTATCATTGTTATCAATAGTAGTAGGTAGTAGTAGTAGTGGTGGTGGTAGTGGTAGTAGTAGTAGTAATATATAAAATTACAGTTTCATCAAAGTGTAGAGTCTGTAGTATGGAAATGCCTTTTATTAATTAATATCAGAAGGGAAGGGAAGGAGGATATAAAGTGCAATGAGTTTAGATGAGAAAGAATATGATTGCATTTTATTTTTGAGGAGGAAGACGAATGAAAGTTTCATGAATAAAGTTGGATAGGATGTAACCAAGGACTCTGTGTGTATCACTCTGGTTTTTCTGTGTCTCTCTGTCTCTATATATCTCTGTGTCTCTATGTCTATCTATCTGTATATTTTTTTCTCTCATACAAAATGGACATATGACCATAATATTAAGTATCTGACCTTTATATTGGATGTATTCTTAACAAAAATGAAGAGACAGTTAAAAAGATAAAATTGGTAATTTTGATTACTTACAATGAAATATTTGTTATACAAAACGACAAAAAAAAAACTGAATACAGAGGAGTATTTACATGAACTAATACAGACAAAAATAAGCAAGTGCAAGAAAATAGTGTGCACAGTAAGTGCAACAATTTAAATAATAACCATTACAATACAATTGAAAGTGAAGGTTTCAGTATTAACACATACACAAAAAAAAAACATTATCCCTAAAGAAAAAATACTGAGAAGACATCTCTCTCTGCTTGTTAATAGAATTGGAAAGTTCATAAATGTGAAACATTGCATATATTTTTATACTTTTTAATCTGTTATTTGGTTTTACTATTGTTTCTCTTCCTTTTTCTCTTTCTTAGAAAATATTCTTTGCTTTATGGGATGGCTCTTACATAGGAGGGAAGGGAGGAAGTATATTTGCAAAAGTCAAATCAATAAGAATTTATTATGTGATTTTTATGTACCAGGCACTATGCTAAACTCAAGAAATACAAATACAATCAAAAAGAAAGATACTCCCTGACTTCAAGGAGCTTAAATTCAAATGTAAGAAGATGATGCATAAAGGAAGCTGGAAAATGGGGTTGGGGAGGGGAATGAAATACTGGGTTTGGGGCATGGGAAAGTCCAGAGAGTTAGAATAAAGTTTGGAAAGGAGTGAAGACATGGTTGGCCTGTGCATTTTTCACAAAATGGAAGTTCTGAGAGCAACCAGAAAGTTAGAAAAAGATGCCACAGGTGTGGAGGGTCCTTCCAATGTGATAAATCCAAGAGCAGAGTGAAACTTCCAGGGTAAAGAGGTTTGGGAGGTATATTAAAGAAAATCCAGAGTCAGGAATACATCCTGGAAATTAATGAGGGCATGTCTGGTCTGTGTGTCCTTCCTTATAGGCAGGTTCTGGGAGAGGTCACAGGGGTAAAAGATATTTCCAATAGGATAAAAGATTTCAGGGGCTTGGTAGATAAAATAAAGAGTTTCAGAAGTGCAGCTTAGAGAAAAATAAAGATGATGTATAAGCAAAAAAGATAGCAATAAAATTTTATATTTAAAAAAAAGAGAGCAATATCTTAGGAAATTTTTTCTACCACTATGGAATGCTTTGTTTATAATCTCAGCAAGGAAATGCATATCTGATTTCTCACTGCCGTCCTTGCTATAGTAAATAGAGACTCCTCAAGGAGTTACTCATTGGATGATGATGAATAATGTTGACTGACTCTGCTAAAAGCAAGGAGGGTTATAATCTTCATGTCCTCCTATGCTGATAAAATTTCAGATCTACACTTCAAAAAGATTGTTAGTAGCAATGTATAGGATGGATTGTTGTGGACAAAGAATGGAGGCAGAAAATAAGGTAGAAGATAATTTCAAGAATTAAGGAGAGGTAATGGGACTTTGAAATAGGGTGATGACAGAAGAGAGATGAGGATGACTTTTAAATATCTCAAAATTGACAAATGTGATTAGAAGATTGGACTTTAGAGCCACTTTCTTTCAAATACATATTGTAAAAGAGGAATCTGAGTTCAGAGAAGAGAATTACTAGGAAATATGCGACTTCATTTCAGGGAGCAATTTGAGATCATTCAATTTACCACAGACTATGCGCCCCATGCCTCTTGAGGCATTTCTCCTCAATAATCTAAGTCCTATACCAATAAAAGTGACTTCATCATAGATGTTAGTTATTTAACCAAGGTAACACAGTGAACAGGATATGAGTAACAAAGGACAAGAAGACTTGAGTTCAAATCTAGCCTCAGAAACTTTCTAGCTGTGAGACTTGGAGCAAATCATTTGACCTCTCTATGACTCAGGCTCTTCATTTGTAAAATAAGAATAATGACAGCAACTACTCCTAAAGGTTATTGTGAATCTAAAATGAAATATTTGTAAACCATTTTTTACAAACCTTAAAAGTTATATAAATACATGCTGTGTTATCACCATTATCACCATCATTATCATCATGAACTGGCTTGCACATAGGCACATTGTAGTGAGTAGAATGCTGTTATTCAAATCTAGATATTCCTACTCCAAATTCTTTGCTCTTTCACTGCACTACATTTCATACTGTCAAGACAGAAGCAATAGGACAATCTGGAATATGGGATTTTTACTCAATAAGTACATGAGTGACAGACATAAAGATTGAGGAATCATCTATGTAAAGATTATCATCAAAACCAGTAGGAATGAAGGAAGTAGTAAAGAGAAGAAAAGAGATCCTAAGATGGACACTTGAGGGAGTTTTGATCTGAGGGAAGGGATCTTTAGAACATTGTCTTATGGTTATGCCACAACAAATACATATTCATGGTTCTTACAGAGATGCAGAGAGCAATAATGGATAGAGGAAGTAAGGAAGGTCTCCATTCAATTCCTCTCTGTGGTACACATTCACTGTATAATCAGGTACAAATTACAGTGCCCCAGGCAATTTTCTAAATTTTTTTTTATTTATAGATGAAATGCCAATCTATACTATACCACTAAAATCTCAAATCTAGACAAAAACAAGTGGAATGATGACAAATTATGCCTGAGGTCTCTATTGTCAAGATATTAGGAGATATCCTATTTTTCAGAGATAAGGTCCAGCAAACAAGCTGTGCCCTGAACTTGGAATAACAACAATCCTTTGCATTCACCCTCTAGATGATCTTAGCCACAGCAAAATCCCAGAATTGTTTCATATAATTATTGTATTTCTTTGACCAGTACCACTGAGCTCGGCCAAGCATCTGCTCTATCCACCTTCCAGTCATGAAGACTTGATATGAATCAAACTTGTCACATTGTTGCTGTTACTCCGCATTGTCAGGGCTACAGCTCACTGAGTAGACATAGATGTTTAAGTATTGAGATCTGCCTACATTAAAGCAGGTCCCCTCTGACTAGGGGTGGGGCTCTGGCACATGTGTCCTTGCTTGCAAGCCATTTCCCTCACTTTGAAACTAAATTTTCGTTTGATTCCTGACTCTCGTGTCTCTAGGCTGCTCTGTTTATTTCCAGTCACCCACAGGTTAGAGGTCAGTTCCTTCCAGTTCACACTATGCATTCTGAAATTACGTCATTCTGTGATAAGATCAGAAAATGTTTCTTGTTACTATTATGTACTTATATTATCATCAAAATGAGATGTTCCATAATTAAGAATATCATTACCAGATTTGCAAATGACATAAAACCTGGAGCAAAAATTCTGGCTGAGAGATAAAAAGAAAATCTTGCCAGGCTAAAATATTGGACTGAATCTAAGATCATAATGTTTAGTAGAATTAAATGTACAGTCTTATGTATTGGTTCAAAATAGCAACATTAAAAGTAAAATATAAATGAGTTATTAGTAGACATAGGCTTATTTGAAAAAAAACAAAGATCTTGTTTTGAATGTACTTTAAGTGCAATATGAGTCAATGACCATAGAGTAGTCCAAAAAGTAATGTAGTCTTAGACCAGATTTGCAATGGGATAGCTTCCATGAGTAAAAACACAACTATCTTGGAGCATTTTGCCCCTGGCAGATATTATCTTGAGCATTGTATTCAGTTTGCAGGGCCAAAATTTCAGCTGAAAGAAGGCAATAGAGTTCACTCAAGAAAGTTTGAACTTGTTCTATTTAGTCCCAGATTTCAGAAACATGACTAAGTGAAATTTTCAAAGACACAAAATTAAGTTTAGTATGAGGGGGGAAATGCAACTACAAAAACTTCTTTCGTTGAAGTTGTCCAAAAGTAGAATGGCCTATCTTAGGAAGCCCAAAGGGTTTTCCTTCCTGGAAGTCTTCAAGGAGAGGCCAGATGCACAGTAATCACAATGTTCCATTAGAAAGTACATTGTTAATATTATTTTTCAGGTATTTGGATGGTTTGTATAATACTAAATTGCTATGATTCTGTGAATACCTATTTTCCATCTAAAAAGTTCTTTCTAACTATCCCTAAAGACTCATAGCTTGAGGAAATCAGCAGTAAGATTGACCCAGGTAAAGTCAAGAAAAAGACTCTGAAAGTTTTACAAGGTGAAAAAAGGCAGATTGGAGACAGGCACTGAGATCATGAGTAGCACTAGCCAAGAACTCTCACTGTGTAGAATACTAGGGCTGCTACCAACAAAAGGCATCTCAGCTTCAGGGAAGGAAAATAGCACTTCAGTCTCTGAAGCAAACCATTCTTTAACATCCCTTTCATTCACAACCTCTCCCCTGCTGCAACTTTGTGTTTCAGCCCTTCTTCTCAGGTGGATTTTCAGCTGGAAAGTTCTGCTGCCAAATGTCATCTTTTGTACTTTTACACTTTAATGGCATGTAGGGAAGGGCATAGATGACCAAAACCTTTTTATAATAATGAACTTCAAGGCATGGGGAAAGATTAGAAAACAACAGAAAAGGAATGACATTGAAAAGTGTGTGTGTGTGTGTGTCTTTGTGTGTCTGTCTGTGTACATGTTTCAAACTTGTCTGTTTTTTATTTCAGATATGATCAAAATAACTCATGAGAAAACCTGGTAACTATATCTTACATATTTACTTACAGAAAAGGAATTGAAGGGACTTCCTTTACCCAAGCCTCTATGTCATTTTCATTTATCATAAAGAACATAACATGCAGGGATTTATCCCTGTTTACACCCTTCCACTTATAGTTTCAACTCTGCTTTAAGAATGGGAGCATAGATTTAGAAATAGAAGTGGCAGAGATCATGAAGTTCAACTGTCTTATTTTAGAGGTGAGGAAAATGAAGTACAGAATACTATCCTAGATAGTGCTTTGTTCAGTCATTTCAGTCATGTCTGACTCTTCATGACCCCAGTTGAGGTTTTCTTGGCAAGATAGTGGATGATTTACTCTCTACTTCTTTGGTTCATTTTACAGATGAGGAAACTGAGGCAAACAGGGTTAAGTGACTTGCCCAGGTTCACACAGCTAAAAGTGTTTGAGGCCAGATTTGAACTCAGGAAGATGAGTCTTCCTGACTTTAGGACGAGCACTCTACCCACTGCACCACTTCACTGCCCGATAGAGCTTGAGGCTTCTAAAATCATTTGTTCATTTATTCATTTACCTGTCTGTTTATTTTCAGGCTAAAGAGTTTGAGAAGAGAAACTCTAAGCCACTATTGAGATGTGTCTAGCCAAAGCATTTTTAAAATGAATCAATAATCCTTAATGTGGATTTGAGGCATTTAAGAGCAATTGTTTAATTGACGACAAGTGACAGTACCTAAAATCCACCAAATTTATTCCACATTCATATCTGCCTAATCATAATGTTTGTTGATATATGGCGATCTAGAGAAATTAATACAAAAGGACAGTTCTCTCTTGCTAGAAAATTGATGTCTACTGTCATATTCACTCACATGTTTTTTCTGAAGTGTCCAAGTCATCATGACCCCATTTGAGATTTTCTTGACAAAGATACTGGAGTGGTTAGACATCTCCTTCTCCAGCTCATTTTACAGATAAGGAAGCTGAGGCAGACAAGGTTAAGTGACTCTCCCAGGGTCACACAGCTAGTAAGTATCTGAAGCCAAATTTTAACTCGGAAGATGAGTCTTCCAGTCTCCAGGCCTGGCACTCAATCCATTGTGCCACTTAGCTACCCTGTCATGTTCAGAAAGCTCCCCAAATAAAGGGAGCATAAACCCAAATATGACTGCCTTGAAGATATTGAACCTGTTAATGACACAGTTCTAAAGCCTGTTTATAATCAACCAGTGAGCCTTTATTAAGGCCTTATTATGTGCAAAGGAGTTCTATGGAGCATTCCAAAAATCAAGGAGAATATTGTAGCACTGTGTAGTCACATTAACCTCACATATATCCCTACCCAACTATCTCACCGTTATTCTTCTCCTTTCCTTTTTTGCAGTTCTATCATTTCAGATTGTTTATTGTATTGGTGTTTGCTCTAAATACTAAAATCTTTTTACTTCTGATTCTGTCTATGGGAATTCTATCTCCAAATTTACTTCTTCTTTTCATCATTTTATGGTTCTTATGAAACTTTATTGATAAGCTAAATGTGTGGTAAAAGCTATGCTATTATTAGATCTAGTCACCATTGATCATAGGTTCTTATCCTTTTTTGTGTGGAACACTTTGCACTCTGGTGAACCTTATGGACCCTTTTCAGAAAAATGGTTTGCTGCCTTTATTCATGAAGACATAGTATTTTCCCCCACCTAAGTTCACAAATTTTCTGAAATCTATCCATAATACAATGGGGGTCTGTGGACTGTAGATTAAGAACCCCTGCTATCACTTCAATTAAAAAAGCAGCAGCAGCTAATAAAAATTCTCCCAATCCTTGGGCTCAAATGTTTCAGGATATTTGAAAGGATATTTGTTAGTTCTAGGAATTTGGTATTGGCAAGTGAAAACCTTTTCAGTAGTCCAGTCTGTACAATGGGGAACTTACAGATTTCAGAGGAGATAATTCATTCTAAGGACGTAAGAAGAAATCTGTGGAAATTGCACACTGTGGCTAGGTTCTCGCTGTGCAACTGTCTCTACTTGAAGGTTGAAGTACTTTCTGAACTCTCCCAAACTCTAATGTATGTGTATTTCCTCAGTTAACCTATTTTTAGAATCTAAAGCCAGAGAGATCTGGGCTTCTTGGGCTGATATTTTTAAATGTGCTATCACTTGAGATGTGCTCTCCCTCTCCAACTGTTCCAGCCTCCCTCGTACGTTCACACATTCAAATGGAAAAGAATCAAGAAAAATCACTTTCCAAAGGCATTTGTGACAGCACCATTTCGTTCAGAATGTGAAACTCAGAGCTTAGGAGCACAGTAATAGTTCCCTTGATGCCAGTGCTTGGTGTGGTTGGCATTCTTATGGCAATTCAGTGGTCTGATTTACAGCACCATTTCAGGCTCATTGTTCATTGCAAGCCTAAAGGAAGAATACAGCAAAAGTCCAGCTGCTTTTTACAATCTTTAAAGCAAGGTTTAAAAGGCTTATACACTATAATAGGATTTTGTTGGCAAAGTGGAAAGTGTGAATCTACTCTATGCCATATTCAACAATGATTGGACCACAGGGATATAACCAGGCCTTTGTTCCAGCCACAGGGACATCTTTAGGGGAGTTGCCAAAACCTCAGTGTAGAACAATGGCCCACATGCTGCATGTGACCCTGTACAAGCCAGGAAAAAAAAAAATGAGTACGTTCTCCTGATTGAGAAATCATCCCAAATGTGGCACATCTGCAAAGAATGTACTTAAAGACCTAGAGTTTAAAAGAACCCAGACCAGTTTGTCATAGGATCATACACAGACATGGAAAATACTAGAGGCTACTAGAACTAAACACTTCACATTTAACCAACTGAGGAAACTAAGGCATATAGATGTGCAAGTGCTTCTTTACGAGGTCATAGTTCTGTAATTAATAGCACGCAGATTTGATATCAGGCCTTCAGAGTCTGAAATTTATGTCGTCTCTACTTTACCACAGCCACTGTACCACCTTCTCCAAGATATATGCATAAGGAATCCATATAGTTTTGAGAAGATTTGACATTTGACATCTTAAGAGTTCTCTCCTTCCTCATCTCCATCTTCTGTCTTCCTTGACTTACTTCAATTTCCATCTAAAATCTCACCTACTATAAAAACTCCTTAAATCTACTCTTCTTTGTGTTCATGTCCAATTTATTTTGTGTGTTTGTATGTAGTTGTTTTGCCTCTGCCTCGCTCATTAGACTGTGAGATCCTTGAGGAAAGTAACTATTTTCTTTAACCTTTCTTTGTATCCAGAGCACTTAACATGATACTTGGCACATAGAAAGTTTTAATAAATGTTTGTTGACTTGATATGAAAAATGTACATTCCCATGGAAAGTGTGGAATAGGTCCATCTAAGAGAGAGAAAATCACAATGAGATCAGATGAAGCTTTGGGATTATGGTATGAATAAGGAATGCATTCTGGTAGCCACAAACAGAGCAATGTCTGCTGGGAAAGAGATAGGAATTTCTTGAGCCATCAGACCTTAAAGACTGTGCTGAAGGCAAACAGGAATTATTAGGCTAAAGGCAGCAGTACCTGAGCTATGGGAGTGTATACCCATAGAGCAGAGTTATCACAGTACAGGCCATGGGCAAAATTCAGCCCACCACCTCTTTTTATATGCTGTGCATGAAAAGTAGTATTTTTTCCTTTTTTTACATTTTAAAATAAAGTGTTATTCCATTCAAAATTTAAAGAAAAAAACATTTCATTTAGCAGGTTACATAATTGTTGGACTATTTTTTGTTGACCCCTTTCCTAACTACAATATGAGTACTCAGAATAGCCATGTCCAATTTTCTCCTGGCTCCACTCATGACTACAGATTTTTCTGCCACTTCCTGAGCAGCCTTCTTGCCTTAGAGATGCTTTTGCCTCTGTTTCCCCTTCTTGGTACAATCCTTGTAACACAGTAGACATGTAATAAATTTTGATTGATTGATTTTGAAACTAATGAGATTCTATCCTGACCATCATTGAAGGAAATGCCAAAGACTTCCATGTTCATATCTCTCCTGGTTCTACTCCTGACTTTACAAAATATTCTACCACTCCTCTTCTTTCCTTTTCCAGTGTATTTTTATGGTGTTTTCTTCTACCACTAGGATATCAGCTTCCTTGACTATAGGGACTATGATTTTCCTGTATTTGTATTTTCAGCATTTAACATAGCATATAGCATATATGTCTGGCATATAGCGAGCAGTTAACAATTTTCTTCTCTCTCTCTCAGCTGTTCTTCTTACATATAGACATATACATATGTATGGAGGGCAGATGATATTATCTATACACACACACACGTATATACATATATATATATATATATATGGAGGGCAGCTGATATTGATAGATATGTTTATCTATATCTATCATCTATCTATTTAAGGAAGCTGATTTTGTACTAGCTCTAGAGAAAGCAGGGCACAAGGAACCAACTCAACCAGCTGATGTCATAAGTTTTGTGAGAAACCGTGTAACTGAAGGTGAGGGAATATCACATCAGAAGGTAGATTGTAATTATTCCCTTGCTAGTTGGGTTATAACATTAGTCCCTTTTCTGTTCAATTACACGCATTTTATTAAATCTATTCTATGTTCCCCACTTTGTTAACTTCATACCTGTAGGAGAACTAAATACTAGCTAAGGTCTAAAGATGATTATTATTTATATGTTTTCAGGGAAACTTCAAAGTAGGGGGAAATTGAGCCATAGAGTTAGTGAGAGAACTTTCAAGTTTGAACGAGGTCTATAAAAGCTTAAGAGTTTGGGAAATGGGCCATTTGTTATATAAGTAAATGGGGATTTTCCTTTAAGAATTCCCTCATTTAATTTTCTGTAAGATTAATTACATTCTAGAAAAATAACCACTCTTCTATATACTTGTGGATTTATACAGAAAATGTCTCCTGCATCTTTTAGTACATATACAGAACTTAGGTTAAAACATTGAATCCAAACTATGCCCAAAGGGCTATAAAACTGTGTGTACCCTTTGATCGAACAATGCCACTTCTAAGTCTGTATTGCAAAGAGATCATAAAAATTGGAAAAGGAACCATACATACAAAAATATTTATCGTAGCTCTTTTTGTGGTGGCAAAGAATTGGAAATTGAGGGGATGCCCATCAATTAGGGAATGCCTGAACAAGTTGTGGTATATGAATGTAGTGGAATACTACTGTTCCATAAGAAATGATGAGCAGATGGAATTTGGAAAAGCCTGGAAACACATGCATGAACTGATGCTGAGTGAATTGAGCATCACCAGGAAAACAATGTACACAGTAACAACAACACTGTGTTTTGATAGACTTAGCTCTTCTGAACAATGCAATGACATAAGAAAATTCCAAAAAGATTCATAATGGAAAATGCTATCCACATCCAGAGAAAGAACTATAAAGTCTGAATGCAGATCAAAGCATACTATTTTTATTTTTTTTCTTTTTTTCGGCTAGGCAATGAGGGTCACACAGCTAGTAAGCGTTAAGTGCCTGAGGCCGTATTTGAACTCAGGTCCTCTTGAGTCCAGGGCCGGTGCTCTATCCACTGTGGTACCTAGCTGTCCCCTTTCTTTTTTTTTTTTTTTGTTTGTTTGTTTTCTTTCTTGTGGTTTTTCCCTTTGGTTCTAATTCCTTTTTACAACATGACTAATATGGAAATATGTTTTTAAAATACGTTTTTTAAAGAGACTGTACTATAATGTGTAGAAAGCTATCTGGGATTTCAGGTCAAGAAGATTGGTTCAAATCTTGCCTGAGACATTTAACAGCTGCGTAATCTTGGGAGAGTCACTTTCTCCCTCGGTACCTCAATTTCCTAATTTGCAAAATCAGGGTGATGGAAATGATTTCCTCTAAGGTCTCTTACAGTTTTGAATCTGTGACCCTGTAAGAATCAAACCCCTCCAAATACCTATAAAAAATGGTTCTAAACAAATTCTAAAGCAGCAGAACACACAAAAATACATAATAAAACAAATTTCCAGTGCAATTAACCTGGATGGTTGATCAGAAAGGTTTATCACCCCAGGCTGGGAGAGGAATGCAGTTCTGTGTGGGTGCGCAGGCCTCAGCAAACCTAGAGTAGGCCTCAGAGGACTGAATCGCAAGCAGTTGTGGTGATTTCCTGACTTCTCAACCCATGAATGCTAAAGACAGTAGGAGAAGTCTGTTTCTGTGGTGGTGAGAGAGAAATGCAGTGGGGGACCAGCCCCAGTCCCTGAGCAAGGCCCCAGGTGGCTGCCTCCTGAGCATCCAGCCTATAGATTGAGGGGGAATGGAGTGGCTGATCAGAAGGGGATTGCAGGAATCACTTTGCTGGTGCTGAGGTATGATCTCTTGCTTTCCCCATGCTTGGATCTGGGTCACAGTTCTGGGTGATGTTCCTGGGGGAAGGAAGAACACTGGCGTGGTGGAGCTTGGAGTGGTGGTGGAGAGGAAATCCTCCTCACAGTTCCAAGACAGAAAAAAGTGCTTGTGGTCACTCATAGTCCAGAACACAGGCCAGGAAAGGAGTAAATATCTCACCCTTGATCATGGCACCTTGGAAGAACTGAAAATTTTCAGGTGCCTAGAAGTATCTCTGAAAACAGCTGCACAAAACCCCCAAAGATTGGGACAGTACATTCTCCACACTGGAAGCAGACTCCTAACTGAACAAAGAATTTATAACTCAAGTAATTGGCTGGGATCATGAGCAAGCAGTGCAAAAAGAGTCAGACCATAGAATCTTACTTTGGTGACAAAGAAGATCAAAACATACAACCAGAAGAAGACAACAAAGTCAAAGCTCCTACATCCAAAGCCTCCAAGAAAAATATGAAATAGTCCCAGGCCATGGAAAAGCTCAAAAAGGATTTTGAGAAGCAAGTAGGAGAAGTAGAGGAAAAACTGAGAGGGATGCAAGAAAATCATGAAAAACAAGTCAACAGTTTGCTAAAGGAGACCCAAAAAAATACTGAAGAAAAGAACACCTTAAAAAAATAGCTTAAACCAAATAACAAGAGGTCCAAAAAGCCAAGGAGGAGAAGAATGCCCTAAAAAACCAAAATTGGCCAAGTGGAAAAGGAAGTCCAAAAGACTACTGAAGAAAATACTTCCTTAAAAGTTAGAATGGAGCAATTGGAAGCTAGTGACTTTATGAGAAATCAAGACACTGCAAAACAAATGCAAAAGAATGAAAAAAAAATAGAAAATAATGTGAAATGTCTCATTGGAAAAACAACTGACCTGGAAAATAGATCCAGGAAAGATAACTTAAAAATTATTGGAGTATCTGAAACCCATGATCAAAAAAAAAAAGAACCTAGATATCATCTTTCAAGAGATTTTATCAAGGAAAACTGCCCTGATATTTTAGAACCAGAGGACAAAATAGAAATCAAAACAATCCACCGATCTCCTCCTGAAAGAGATCCCCAAAGGAAAACTCCTAGGAATATTGTAGCCAAATTTCAGAGTTCCCAGGTCAAGGAGAAAATATTGCTAGCAATCATAAAGAAACAATTCAAATATTGTAGAAAAACAGTCAGGATAGCACAAGATTTATCAGCTCCTACATTAAGGAGCCAGAAAGTTTGGAATATAATATTCTGGAGGGCAAAGGAGATAGGATTACAACCAAGAATCCCCTACTCAGCAAAACTGATCATAATCCTTCAGGGGAAAAAATGGACATTCAGTGAAATAGAGGACTTTTAAACATTCTTGATGAAAAGACCAGAGCTGAATAGAAAATTTTCCTTTCAGATGCAAGACTTAAGAGAAACTTGAAGAGGTAAACAGGAAAGAGAAATCATAAGCAACTTATTAAGGTTCCACTGTTTACAGTCTGCATGGAAAGATGATATTTGTAATTCATCAGTCCTTTGTCAGTATTAGAGTAGTTGGAGGGGAAAATTATATGTATTTATAGATAGATAGATGGATAGATAGATAGATAGATAGATAGATAGATAGATAGATAGACAGACAGACAGATAAATAGAGGGCACAGGGTGAGTTGAAGATGAAGCGGTGATATCCAGAGAATAAGATTAAGGGGTGAGAGAGGATAATACTGAGGGCAAATTATCTCACATAAAACATACAAGAAAAGGCTTTTACAGTGGAGGAGAAAAGGTGGAAGTTGAGAGGGAATGAGTGAATCTTATTCTCATCAGAATTTGGCTTAAGGAGAGAATACACACACACTCAATTGGGTGTGGAAATCTACCTTACCCTACAGAAAATGGAGGACAGGAAGGGGACAAAAGAGTAGGAGGATGATAGAGGGGAGGGCAGATTAGGGGAGGGGATAATCAGAAGTAAACACTTATGAAGTGGGACAGGTTCAAAAGAGAGAAAAGAATAAATTGTGGGCAGGATAGGATGAAGAGAAATATGTTTAGTTTTTCACAACATGACTACTATGGAAGTGTATTGCATGACTACACACATATAACCTGTATCAAATTGCTTGCCTTCTCAATGAGGGTGGAAAGGGAGGAAGGAAGAAAATTTGGAACTCAAAATTTTGAAAACAAAAGTTAAAAAAATGTGTTTCCCACACAACTGGGAAATAAGATATACAGGAAATGGGGTATAGAAATCTATCCTGCCCTACAGGAAAATTGAAGAGGAAGGGGATAAGAGAAAAGTGGAAGAGATAGAAGGGAGGACAGATAAGGGTTTATTTAGGATGAATGCCATTTTGGGGTGGGGGGAGGGATAAGATGGGGAGAAAATTTGGAACTCAAAATCTTGTGGAAGTGAATGTTTAAAACTAAAAAATTGATTAATTAATTAAAAAAAAAGAATCAAGAAGACTGGTTCAAATCCTGCTTCTGACATACACTAGCCTGTGATAAGGGGTAATCCCTTGACCTCCCTTTTCCTCAGGTAACTGACTATAAATTAAATGCTAATCTTCAAGACTGGAAAGAATTTCAATACCAGAAATTCACTGCACATTTGAAATTACAGGTCCAAACAAATATATGTATATATGTGCAATAGAAAAAAAAAAAAGACCATAGAAAAGACAGTGAGTCCAAGATGGGAACTCACTAAAATAAGAGATGTGAAGGGTCTAACACTAGGATATTCTATGTTGAGAAAGTTCAGTTGATGTGGTCCATTGCTGAAGGAAATTCCAGTATAAGTAAGTAAGATTTTGTAGTCTGAAAGAAAGGAAGAGGCTGAGAGGAATAGGTCTAGAAAGGCCTCAGTATTAGATTTGTATCTACTTACCACCCCCTTTATCTGTAGGACAGCTTTTGAACTTATAACATGTTATAACTTCTCCTTACCTCACCAGCATCTGAAAATTATTCCTCCAGGAAAGCAGTAGATAGTGTCAGTGTCAGCATAGGGATTCAAGTAAAACTTGGATGAAGATTTATCATGAATGAAGGAGAACTTGGTTATTGCCCAAATAGAAAAAAGGGACTTCTTGAAAGAAGGAGCTATAAGTCACCCCTTTCTTTGTACTCTTTCTTTACATGATTCCAGTTTCCATTGGATTCTGTATTGACTCGTGGAAGCATGTATCACAGCCTTTTGGGGGGATGTTTTATAACAACTCTTCTTACTGTACTAGTTTCTTAAATATTCCTTTTGAAGTGACTTTAGACTGGGTGAAAAAATTTTTCTCAACTGATAGTCTTGGGTGAAAACATTCCAGTGGAGGTTTGAGATAATCACATTAGAGTGTCAACCCCAACTCCTTAGAGGGAACCATCAATCTCTAATGGGAAATGTAGGCGAACTATGGAAATTCAACTAAGTGTAAGTGGGAGCTGGGATAAGAATCCTCAAAGGATTGACATGGATTAGAGCAAGACCTACTGAACTAGAGTCTAGGAACTGTCAGAAAGGGAACAAATAAATACCTTATTCCTACCCAAGTCCAATCTAGAAGAGAATTATCATCTGAATATTACCTTGGCTAATTAATATCTTTGTAGGAATCTGCTTGTTCTTCTGCAAAATCATGGGAGTGAATTTCATAATCTTTAAGAATGATTTCACTTATAAAACCTAATTAATTGATTCCAGATAAGGGGGGAAATTGCTGCCACTCAATAGGTGTATAGAGGTGACAAATACAACTTTTCAATCCATACTCTCATGTGTTCTCCTTGTAAGCTATATTATATTTCAGTGATATTTATGGCCATGAACAGTTGGAGCAGAGTTTTCCTATAACATAAATTTAATTCTATGAAGCAGGAATTAAATATGTGACCTTGGATTTGTTAAAATAGAGCTTAAACTGAATAAGCAAACTGTCCAAAGACCAGCTGGGCCAGTCGTATTTTCAAGTTATGCATGAGGTTATAGCTAATCTTTTGGGGGCAGGTTTAGGACTGTAAATCTGTATAATAATACTGTGCAGACCAACTCATACAACTGTTCCTTCTGTATGAACAATCTGCTCATGAAATAGCATTGTCTATCTAACAAATCTGCTTTATGAAAAAGTATCAGACAAGGCATTTGGGATCTATATTTTAATAGTTGATCTTCACTAAATACCTGTCTTGGGGGGCAGCTAGGTGGCACAGTAGATAAAGCACCAGTCCTGGATTCAGGAGGACCTGAGTTCGAATCCAGCCTCAGACACATAACACTTACTGGCTGTGTTACCCTGGGCATGTCACTTAACCCCCATTGCCCAGCCACAAAATTAAATAAATGCCTGTCTTCCTAGTCTGTTAAATCACAGGGTTGAAATGTTGTGGCATTTAAATCTGTTTTCAGACCCATACTAGTTGTGTGACCTCAAGCAAGTCATTTAACCTCTCTTTTCTTCAGTCTCTTCATCTGTAAAATAAGGACAATTATAGTACCTATCTCTAAGTTTGTGTGTGTATGTGTGAAATACCATATGATAATATCTGTAAAGCACTGTGAAAACTTTGTATCACCATATAAATGATACCTATTATTATAAATTTTAGTTCAAATATTGCTGAAATTGGTATGATTCTATGCTAGAATGAATCAGGAGTTATAACATCTCAGAAACAACAACAACAATAACAACAATAAAGTGGGCTGATAGGTTCCCAAATTATGTTAGTCTAAAGGTTTTGCAAAGTGACATCTCTCATGGAGTAGCAATTTAGTGTTGTGTTCATAGTAGAAAAAAGGTTTTTTTAAGATTTTCATTAACTTTTTGTGATTGATGGAGAGAGTCACCTTAGACTATTCCCAGAACAAGTTAGTATTTTGCCAACATTCAAACACTTTGAAAGATTGTTCAAGGTACTACCATTTGTTTTCTTGGTGGATATTTCCGATCAACTGAGGCTTAATATAAATCCTTGATATCTGACTCTGACCGCAGCACTATAATTTTCCAAGAGTCTTGCTGCCTCTTCTTCATGTGTGCACATTTCTTTAGGTCTATTCATGCAGAGCGAATGTGTGGTCTCATTAGATCTGGTTTTGGTGGGTAATCTATTCTTCCTCCGGGGTATATAATCTATATATCCTCCGGGGTACTTATCTTCATAATACTGTAAATACCAGTGAGTCTTGGGGGAGAATGGACTGCCAGCTCCTCACAACTTGCCAGCATTTCAAGTGATGTGGTACAGTGTGTTGAGGTCATTGCCTTATGGTCAGTCATCCTCTGTTCTCACAAACTGTCAGCAACTCACTAGCTCATCTCCTGGGATCCATCAGTGACACCTTAGATAATTCCAAGGCTTCAGGGGGAGGGAGATCTCTAGAACATAAGACAAAGTGAATCATTTTAGTGTATTGGTTTTTAGGACAGCTATTACTGACTTTCAGAGACCTTTTCACTTAGCTTCTAGTCTAGGGACTTAATTCAGGGCTTAGATTACTGGAAGATTGGCATCTGAATTAATGAGTTATTACCAAGTAATACATTCATATAAGCATATGCTGTGCAACATTTTAAAATAGACAGTTTTGAAATCAAACTAAAACTTACAAGAATTTGAGACTCCTAAAATGGGAATCTCTGCTTTTGACCTTTTCCTATAAAATCTTGCTTGTCTAGAAATTTTGAAAAAAAAAATACCTATCTCTCCCTAACCAATTGACTCCAAGTTTGTGATTTTAAGACTCTCCTCCATCCCCATCCTCATTTCTAGTTGTTGTTTCTTTTTGTTTCAAAGTACAAGGACACCTCTCCTCTTTGAAAGTCCCATTTGCCTTCTTTTTGAGTACTAAATTTAACTAGATATCAAATTGTGTTGCATCATTGCTTTGAAGCGAACCTCTTTCCAGTATGTTAAAATCCTTACGAGCTATAAAATATACTGTAATTTCAGAGTCCCAGACTCTGGACCTAACCTATGAAAACTAATGTTATGTGCTAATGATTATCATTTTTTTTTCTTTTGAGGCAGTTAGCCTCTATATAGGTTCTATATAAGACTGTTCACTTGTACTAAATGTGGTTATGACTTCAATAGCACAAGAATATATTATCAAATGAAAGTGTACAAATGTTTCAGTTACTTGGAAGTAAAAACATTTTTCCAAGGAAATCTCAACTAGGGTTAGAAAGAGTTGGACATGCCCAAAACAAATCAACAATGAGAATACATGTATGGACCTGTACTATATGTGTATGTACACACACACACACACACACACACACACACACACACACACGCACACACACATGTATGTGTGTGGAGACAGAGAGAAAGAAAAATATTAAATTAAATTTTAAAAATTATAATTTTGAAATTTCTTACCTTCCAACAATTTTGTTCAGTAGGTCATATGAGTATTGTCAAAAAAATAATTTTGTAAATGAGGGAACTGAGGCTCAGAAGAAATAAAATGAGTTTTCCATGGTCATATAGCTAGTAGTTGACAATCTTAGGATTCCAACTCAATTGTACATAAATCTTTTGTACTGCACCAATTTTCCTTACACTGTTTGGTTAAAGTACCTGTACTCTAGCAATTCTTATACCATAACACTTTACATTACTCTTCACAAAGATTAAACAATCATATTTTACCTAATTGTAACTCTCATTTTATAGGGACAAAAGAATTTTCACATTCTCTTGGCTCATATTTCTCTGTTTTGATAAAATGGGAAACTATATATAACAGAGTTTCCTATACGCTGGACCTAACTTCTCAGTTGCAAGCCTTCAGATCATAACATTATACAAATATTATTAAAAAGAGAAAAAGAGAACAAGTATCTTTAAATGAGTTACTATTAAAAAAAATCAGTATAAATCCCTGGAGTCATTTATAATTCCAGATATATGTGTGTGTGTGTGTGTGTATGTATATATGTATATATATATATATATATATATATGTATATGTATATGTGTGTATGCATATACTATATATATGTACATATGTGTGTGTATGTGTGTGTGTGTATATATATATAGTTGCCCCTGACAGAGGACCTTCAACCTCTTTCTCTTACCCCCACCCACAAATCTTTTTTCTGTCACTGTACTTTACCTGTTGAAATGGCTGTGTGGGTGTCACATCCTCCCTATTCCTGGTTTTCTAGCTTCTTGCTTTTCTTCATAACATCATAGATTTAGAATTGGAAGGTCACTTTTCAACTCCCTCATTGTACACATAAAAAAAATAGTCCCTGAGAGAATTTTCTTGACAAAAGACATAGGTTATGTGTCACAATCCCCTGATTCTAAATCCAGAAATCTTTCTAGTGTTCTACCTCTCCAATATAGGGCAGATTCATTATTTATTCACTTTGTCTGTTACAGTGAGGACAAATCTCTATACTCTGCTGTCTCCCTGTGCAAACTCTCCGGAGTCCACTACTCCCTGTACCCACAAGTCAAGCCAGTCTAATGGAAGCAGCAAGGCACATTGAGGGAAACTATGCCAGGCAAGTAAACCATTACCACCACCTTGATCACCATCTATTCTCAGACCCTGGTAGAGATACCCTAGAACCCTAAAATCAAAACTTAGGGAATTACATTGCTTCCAGCCCAGTGCCCTCAGTGATCATCCTGGGAAACAACACCTGCAGTGATTCTGCCTGGCAACTGCTGAAGGTGCTATAGACACAACTACTGAAGACCCAGGAAGTAAAATTATTCCAACCAGCATTATTTCAATGAAAAAACAAACTGGATATGTAACTGACTATCAATATCCCCAGTGCTTAGAAAAGTGCAATTCGCAAAGTAAGTGCTTAATAAGGCTTCATTCATGTATAAATATATATTCATTCATTGTTTTACTCAGTTTTTTTCCTTCTTTTTTCTTCCTTTCTCCATTATCCAAGCAGTCATTTCATTTCCAGAAATGGGAGAGGAAGGGAGAAGAGGATAACTTCTCTGAAATCTGGATATATTTTACTTAAACACTTTCATTTACAATTTTGCAGGTTGTTGGATGTTATATATCTTGTTACCATATCTCTCAAGGACTAACCTGACTTTAAAATCCTTCTTTCCTTCCTTCTGAGCCACGTGTTTCAAAATTGAAGTTCCTTTAGTTTTCTCTTTCCCTTATCAACTTATCTCCTCATCTCTCACTTTCTTTCCCTTTCTGTTTCTATTTCCATAGCAGTTTTCTACTCCTCTAAGTGGCTGATTGGGAAATGTGATGCATTCCTATTATTATTATTATTATTATTATTATTATTATACTTCAAGTAGTATACAATGAAGATACCATTCCTGATGAATTCAAAGGTACTACCATTATTGACTGGTTGATATTAATCAAAATTTCCCTAAATTTGGCTCCAGTTTATCATTAAATTTAGGTTTTTTTTTTGCTCCAAGAATATTAATCTCCCCAAACACTCCTTGTTCCTCAAGAGTGCCATGCACATTTCACTTCAAAGTACTTTGACCATGCCTGGAGTATCATGTCCACCTTGTCCTGTCATTATCCATGTAACTTAAAAGAGGGAAGATGCATGAGTCCAGAAAAGGATAGTAAAGTCAGATTTCTGGGGTATTTCTTAGTCAAGTAGGAAACAGGGTCAGAAATGTTATAGTGGGACAAAGTGGTCAAGGTTTAGAATAGCATTAACAATCAGGAACTGGTAGTGGCAGAATTAGAAATCAAGGTATGCCCATCAATTGGGGAATAGTTGAATAAGTTGTGGCATATGATTGAGATGTTATGCTATAAGAAATGATGATTGGGATGGTTTCAAAAAACGCTGAGAAACTTATATGAACTCATACAAATTGAAGTGAACAGAGTCAGGAGAACCTTGTATACAATAATAGCAATATTATAAGGATAATCAACTGTGAAAGACTTAGCTTCTCTGACCAATGCAATGATCCAAGGCTCATGATGAAAAATACTTCCCATCTCCAGAGAGAGAACTGATAAACTCTGAATGCAGGTTGAAGCATATTTTTTCAAACTTTCCTTATGATTATTTTATTATTTATGTTGCCTTTTGCAGCATGACTAATATGGAAATATATTTTGTATGACCTCACATGTATAATCAAAATCAAATTACTTGCTTTCTCAAGGAGGAGGGAGAGGGTGAAAAAATTCAGAACTAAATTAAAAAGTGTATATTGTTTAAAATTTTAAATGTATAATTGGGAAATATTTAACAATGCAAATTAAAAATAAAAATAACAACAACAACCAGGAATTGAAAGTTCTATAGAACTATTATGCTAATAGAGATATTTAGGACCCTTTGACCTCAAGAGCCTTGGGATAGCAATGTTTCCATAAATGTCTAGACCTGATTCCAGTCCAGTCCTTAAAACTATTAGTGAGGAGATATATTTGTTATGAACACATTCACCCAAGTGAATGTTTTCTCACCACGTTTGTGTGGATCATACAATGTTTTACTTCTCTGAATATCTGTCTACCTTTCATTAGAAGTCCTACCAACTATATAGAACCTCCTGCTCTGGGTTTTTAGTGAGCATAACTTTTTCTGAACTTCTAGATTTCTTATAATAAGGAGGAACTCATTTACCACTAAATTTACCCATGGTGGAACTCATATTACTCCTAAACCCATTCCTGTTCCAAACTTCCCTATTTGATGAGGGTAACCCCAGCCTTCCAGACATCAAGGTTCTCAGATTTGGAGTTTTCCTTGACGCTTCATTTTTCCTCACTCATATAAATACATTTAATCAATATAAATCAATCACCAAGTCTCATCAGTTTTATATCTCTCATCCCCTTCTCATCTGTCTACAGAAAAGGCAGTGGTTCCGGTCCAGACCTCCATCACCTTTTTCTTATAATATTGCAATAACCTCTTATTTAGCCTCCTTTTCTTCTAGGTTCTCCCCTATCCAATCCATGTTCCATCGGCTGCCAAAATAATCTTTCTAAATACAGATATCACCATGAAATTTCCCTATTCAAAAACTTCGAGTGACTTCTTATAACCCTTAAGATAGTATATAAATAACTTTTCAATTTGTAATGAAAAGCCTCTTGAAATCATTCTAAACTTGTTTCACCTTCACTATATGATACGGCCAAACTTAGCAACTTGGCAGTCTACAAACTTGCCATTCCATCTCACACCTTTGTACATTTGTGAGGCTGCCCTCCTACTTATAATGTGCTAGCTCTTCTCTGTGTCTTAAAATCTTAAATTTCTTCACAGATTATCTAACTTGACACTACCTAAGGGAAGTCTTTCCTGAGCATTATGTTATAAGCATTCTTTCTCTGATTAAATTATCCTATTTATAATCATGTGCTCATATGTTGCATTCCTTCAATAGAATATAAGTTCTTTGTGGGCAAAAGTTACAGGACCCCAATGGACAGCTAGGTCAACCCATACCTGAAATTAATTCCCATTATTATATAAATACATACATAATATGCATACAAGCACATATACATATATCCATATCCAAATATATACATATATGTGTGCATACAAGTATATGTATGTGTATATACATATACACATATATTTGCATGTATGTATATGTATATATGTATAGATGTATGCATATGTGTATGTATATATATATGCTTGTGTATATATACATATACATACATACACACATACACATGCATACATATACAGATACATATGTATGTATGTATGTATGTATGTATGTATGTATGTATGTATACTTCTCAAAATGATTATTTATCCTTTCAGTGAAGAGTTCCAGGCTATTCCACTTTTGAACAACTAAAATTATTCAGATATTTTGGTTTTTATCTGGCATAAAACCAAAATTAATCTCTTTGAAAAACTGTTGATCATTAATTTCCTCTGGTTCTGTTCCCTGGGGCAAAACATAACAAGCTAATTTATCTTTGCTATGATATCCATTTAAATATTTGAACACAGCTACCATGTCTCCACTAATCTTCTATTCTCCTGAATAGTATCCTTAGTTTTCTTTAAAGAATTCTAATATAATATGTACATATAAGAATATTTACTATGTTGGGTTTTCCCTCTTTTGGACACTCTCCAACTTATAAATTTGTCTTTCTGTAATTGTGGCATCCAGAACTGATGCAACCTGACAGATATTGTGTGATGCAGATATAATGCAGAGGGACCATCACTTCTCTGTTCCTGGAAGCTCTGCCTCTCTGAATGTAGACAAGATCACATAATCTTCTTTACTACTACATCACCCTGCCAGCTGATATTGAGCTTACAATCTACTAAAACTGTCAGATGTATTTTTTTTTCAGGCAGACTATTATGTAGACACATCTCTGTAAATTAGGTCCTCTCTATGCAGCAACTAGAATGAAGACTCAAGTTTGAGTTAAAAATGAGGAGTCTTGATCAATTTCTCCTACCTTTTAAAATTATTTCTTTTGGTAATAAATGCCTCTCCAAATGAATAAGTTTTGGGTTACCTTATGTTCCCACTAGGGAAGACAAATATAATTCCAAGTACAATACTTACTCTTTCAAAAGAGATTTACTAAATGATATTCTTAACTGTTGGCTGGGGGTAGGACTAAGGGGCTGGAGGTTTCCTAATATACCTCCAGTTTAGAGTTATTAGGTGGCAGTCTCTAGCTTTTGATTTTTGGATAAGAAAATTCTTATTATTCTATCTTTGATGTGTATCATAGATGCTTCCAAAAGGGGCTTTTCAGGACCCTGAATGATTAGAATAATAGGAATAGCTAACATTTATTTGGGACTTAATAGGTGCCAGATGCTGTGCTTAGCACTTTACAATCAATATCTCATTCTGTCTTCACAAAACCCTGCAAGGTAAATGCTGCTATTATTCCTGTTTTACAGATGAAGAAATAGGTACAAGAAGTGACCAGCCTACATTCACTCAGCTCACAAGTGTCTGAGGTTGGATTTAAGTTCAGGTCTGGCAATCTATCCACTGCACTGCAAGTTATGTCCTAACCTTGTTTCTAAATACATGTGTTGGAACATTTGAATCCTGTCATTTGTTAAGAGGGATAAGAATGAAGGAATGCAATGTTTTGGTTTTTGGGTTTTTTGTTGTTGTTTGTTTTTGTTTTTGTTTTTTAATTTACGTAGAGCTGGTTTACACACAGGAGGGGGAAAGTCTTAGGTTTCATATCCAGTTGCTATGACTCCCTCTAGGCACAGATGGTCACTTAACTAAAATATTACTGGGAAAAGAAAAGAAGACCTTCTTGGTTGGCTTAGTTTATAAAATAAAAAGAAAAAAAGAATTAAAAAAAGAATTACCGAAAAAGAATGCCAATTAATATATGAAGGTTAAATTTCAATTATTTAGAAAGTGTCGGGAGAAGAGCCTTGAGTTATTTTCTCAAGTTAGGGATAATAAACATTGCAGAGGTACTTGTCCCCACTTGTCACCTATACCATTTTAGGATTCTACTTGTAAAATGCTAACTTACTCTTCCAAAGGGGATGGAGGAGAAAACTTCCTATACTCAAAGATCCTAACAAGGGGATATAGGTCTTACTTATTAATACTGATGTGTATGAATGTGTATATCCACACATATTCTATAGCAAGAAGTATCAATAATTTATACTCTTTAAAGGGAGAAAGGATAGCACTTTCAATTACAAAATTCTAAAAAGCAAAAAAAAAATCTTATTTTTATGTACATGCTATTTTTAAAAGGATGAAAGAAATGAAAGATCTCAGTCATTAGGGAAAGCAATGAAGAAATTAGTTGTGTTGGTTCTGCCCCACTACTCCATTTTCTACTGATATAATCCATGTCTAAGTGCAAGACTTTACATGGATTACTACTGAATTTGATCTTATTCAATTCATCACAAAGTTTTCACCTAATCTTTTTGATAAGTGTATCATCTCTGCCTTTTTCCAAGACATTCATAAAACTATTAAACAGCTCAATACCAATCACACATCCCCAAGGCAGTCCAGAAGAGGCCTTTGGCCAAGACACAGATAACTCTGTGAATCTGGCCTTTCACCTAGTTCCAAATACATCTAATTATAATAAAATCTAGCCCATGTTTCTTAATCTTTACCAAAAGAATAGTATGAGGCACATTTTCAAACAATTTGCTAAAATCTAAGCAAATATAGTCTACCATATTCCCTTCAATTAATTTTGTAACTCTATGTTTTTTAAAAGGGAAATAGCATTAATATAGCAGGGCTTCTTCTGGATGAAGCCATGTAGGCTTTTTGCAAAATACAGCTTCCTTATCTAGGTATTTGGTAATCATTTATTTTTAAATGATCTAATCTAGATATTTGTCGGAAGTATTTTCCTTCTGTATCTTCAAATCTAGGACTTAACATAGTGCCTTGCAGATGCAGAACTCTAAATAAATGTTAGATTGACTTAGGATGGATTTTGCAAAGATTCTTCTTAGGTCCCAATACTTCCATATAACCTTATCTAACTAGCTATTGCCCTCAATAATCATTCCCTTCTCTGAACTTCTGGGTTCATTATTCATTTCCAATTATTTAGCACTTAGCATGCACTACCTTAAATTGATACGTCTTTTATCTACATGTCTCATTTCTCACATTGTATCATATGACTTCCCAGAAGAAGGATCGTCCATCACCGATATAAATATAGCTGTAGATAGATATCTAGATATCTATATCTAGAGATATAGATACATAGTGTGGGTGTGTGTGCATGTGTATGTCAGTGGGTCAAGAAACATATAATTAGCTCCTACTGTGTACCATACACTATGTTAAGTCCTTGGAATATAAAGAAAAAAAAAAAACAGAAAACAAGATATAGCCCCTGCCCTTGAGAAGCTCACAATCTAATGGAGTGGGAGGACAACATGCAAATAGATATGTACAAACTAGCTATTTACACAATAAATTGAGCTAATTAACAGAAAGAAGGTGCTAGAATTGAGAGGAATTGTTTAAAACTCCTTATTGAAGGTGGGGTTTCAGATGGGATTTAGGTGGTGCAGTTGATAGAGCACTGGGCCTGGAATTAGGAAGATTCATCTTCCTGAGTTCAGATCTGGATTCAGACACTTATTAGCTGTGTGACTCTGGGCAAGTCACTTAAACCAGTTTGTCTCAGTTTCCTCATCTGTAAAATGAGCTGGAGAAGGAAATGGCAAACTACCTCCAGCATCTTTGCCAAGAAAACTTCAAAATGAGTTCATGAAGAGTTGAACACAACTGAAATGACTGAATAACAACAAAACCAAGCCAGGGAAGATAGAGGCAGGGAAGATGAGGGAGGACATTCTATGGATGGGAGATAGCCATTGAAAATGCCTGGAATTAAGAGATGGGATAAGGTGCCCAACCAGCATCAAGAATTCTAGAGTCACTGGATCAAACATATGTTAAGGGGAAGAGGGTAAGGCATAAGGAAACTGGAAACAAGGAAGGAGGAGGCTAGGTTATGAAGGATTTTTAATACCAAACAGTATTTTGTATTTGATACTGGAGGTGATAGAAAACTACTGGAATTTACTGAGTAGTGAGATGGCATGGCCTCATCTGCCCTTTAGTAAAATCACTTTGGCATCTGAGTGAAGAATAGCCTGGAATGAGAAAAGGCTTATGGTGAGCAGATCTACCAACAGGCTATGACAATAATCCAGGTATGAGAAGATGAGGTCTTATAACAGGGCATTGTCAGTATTAGAAAAGAGGAAGATACATATTGGGAGATCACCAAGGTAAAATCAACTAATCTCAGTAACAAATTGTATATGAGGTAGGGAGAAGGTAGAATATAGTGAGGAGTCAATTATGACCTCTAGAGTACAATTCTGGGAGACTGGGAAAGTTGGTGTTAAAATTGATAGTAATAGAAAAGTTTCAAAGGGGGAAATGTTTGAGGGCAAAGACAATGAGTTTAGTGTTAAATGTGTTGAATTGAAGATGTCTATAGGAAATCCAGTTTGAGGTACTCAATAGGCAGTTGGAGATATGAGACGGGATGACAGCAAAGAAGGAAGGGCTGGAAAATTGTATTTGAGAATTATCAGCATAGAAGGGGTAATTGAATCCACAGGAATTGTGGTGAGGTGAGATCATCAAAGTGTTGTAGAGGGAATATGGCCCAGGACAGAGCCCTATAGGACAGTTAGCAGGTGTGATCTGGATATGTTGTTGCTATTGTTGTTCACTCATGTCCAACTCTATTTGACCCCATGGATGTTGTCCATGGAGTTTTTTTGGTAAAGATACTGGAGTGGAGTGTGATTTCCTTCTCTAATGTGTCCTAGGTAAAACAGCTAGTAAGCTTATGAGGCTGGATTGAAACTCAGATCCCTCTGATTCCAGGCCCAATGCTACCTATATCCACTGCCCCACAGAGCTGCCTGGATAATGACTCAGCAAAGGAAAGTGAGAAGCAGTGGTCAGATAGGTAGGAGGAGAAATAGGAAATAATGATATCTCAAAAAGTTAGAAACAAAAGAATATCAAGGAGAAGAGGATGGTTAATAGTGTCAAAGACTGAAGACAGGCTAAAAAGGATGAAACCTGAGAAAAAGCCACTAAATTTGTTAATTATAGCTTAAAGATGCAGTAAGACTTTTCAAGAACCATGTATAATGGCTTAAAAGTTCTTCTGGATCTTTTTCACACAAACTATTGTCTAAGCTTGACTTGACCTTCTTGAGCTTGTGTGGTAATTTTTTTTTTTTAATATCCAAGTTTAAGACAACATTTTCCTCTATAACATTCCATGCTGTTGGATTAAGACAAATATTTTGGCTTTATCAAGATCCTTTTGGTTTCTGATTATGTCAGCCTTGCCAAAGAAAACAGAAGCAAAAATCAGCTTTAAACAGTTGTACTTTCTCTTTTACCTCTATTATAGTCCTTTGCAACCCAAGAAATAAAACTATTCCTTCTTTGACCTCTTTTCACTTCCTCATCATAGATAAAACAAAGACCAAACCTCCATGCTCTTCTCATTCACTACAGAGCAACTAATATTATTTTAGGCAAAGAGCAAATACTCAATAGATAGGTGTTGACTTGAAAGTCTATATTATGAATTCAAAGATTTTTAAATAAAACGTTGCTGACATATTGAATAATGATTGGAATGATTGACTTAGCTTCCTGCCCATAGTTAAAAATTTTTTTCAAGATGCAAAATGGTATAATGTAAAGAGCCATAAACTGGCTAGAGATGAATTTCTCTTTAAATGAGCATGTATTTATCTGTTTACATGTATCACCAAGAATTTTAGCTTCTTGAGATCAGGACTTTTTTTCTTTTTTTTTTTTCATCTTCAACTCCTTACATAGTTTCTGACACATAATACATGCTACTAGGGATAAAGAGATGATAGAGTAATAATTTATTAAGTTCTTATAACATGCCATGCACTGTGCTAAATGCTGGAAATGAATGTAATGAAAGAAAGACAATCTCTCACCTCAAAAACTTACATACTAATGGAGGAAAAAACACACACACACACAAAAAAAAACAAACAAAAAAAAAGAGAACCAAAAACGTTGCAGGCTGATGGGGTAGAGGTTGGGGGTAAATTACTCAAAACAAGGCATGGTCCAGAATAAATATAGGGAAAATTGATTGAAACAGTTTTGATGTGAGCATGAGTGTGTCTTCAAATGCAGTTGTGGGTGATCTCATCAATCAAAGGAGGAATCTGTAAAGATGGAAGCAGTGGTTGCTAGGGTTTAGGCCCAAAAAGATTAAAGAGAGCCATGGGCTGAAATACATTTAGAGATAATTGTTGAATTATAATTTATTAAACATTAAAGTACCATATAAAGTTAGCTATTTTGATCTCCTTGTCTTTGCTACCTGGAAACACTTATTCTATACTTGAAGTTTACCTTCCTTTAGGCTTTAGAAATAATTTTATATGTGGTCAAAGGAATTTAAAGAGTCATAGACCAATAATTCAGATATTCAACACTGTTGTATGATTTATATTGTTTACATACACTAGTTCATTTAATTTAATCTTGGTCTTGGTCCCCTCACTCCCAAACCTGTGACTGACCCCCTGTCTCAATTTTACATCTAACATGCCAATTCCTTTGGGGTTGAGTTCCTATTGGAATAAATAGTACACTCAAAATTTGTTAATATTATTTTGGGAATTGCCTCATGAGTCCCTCCATGAATTTGATTTCTGTACTTGAATCACAACTGCTGACTACCTGACTTTCCTTTTGGTATGTACTTCTAGAACTTCTACTCATTAACTGCCTTCATGATTCTTTCTGAACTCTTGATTTCAACTCATTTCCAATTGGCATCCTCCCACAGCTTATTAATTCATGGAATCTAATGTTTATATGTTATAATAATTTTGGAGGCTACAGAATAGACCAATGAAATTTTGCAATGCAAAATTGTGTCATCATAAACTCAGAGGAAATTTTGCAGTGAAGGGCTCAGACAAGCATTCCAGATGAATAGATTGTAGACATTTATATATAAGCAGTATATCTTTGACTCTCATGAATGCTTTGCATGTGAATATATAGACTCCCACATATGCTTAATGCTCAAAGGGCTGCATACAGCATGTTTCTTAAGTAGATGCAAATTCTGATGGCGAATGGCAGCTCAAATATTAAAGAATGAAAATAAGATTGGTCTTGAACAGTGCTTGCTTGTTGTTCTCTATTGATCTTCATCTAGAGAAACATTTTCATTGTCTTATCTCCTTTTTCTTGCTCAGGTTTGTGTTGTTTAAATATGTATAGGTTTTTTTTTTCTGTGAACTACCTTGTGTTTTCCAGAACTCAGGTTCTACAAACAGCTAATTCACATGTTTCCAAAACAAATACTGGTGAATTATGCAAGAAATGGAGGAAATATTTATTTTCCCCAATGATTATTTCTCCCATTCCTTTGATGTTATATAGTATTGAATGATTGAATATTATTATTATTGTTATTATTATTAAAAAGACCTTTCTCAGTTGTAAAATGATATATTAGGCATAAAAATATTTCATATCTTGTCAAACCAGGTGGTCATGTTAACTCATTTTGCTTAAATGTTTTTCTTTGTTACAAGGGAAGTAAAGAGGAGACAGGAGACATATTGTGAAATGACTCCAGTGTAAAAAAGAAAATAAAAATGCAACTTTTAAAAAAAGTCTTATCTGCAAGAACAAATATTTTAACAATACCACCTGTGGTCACTGCTAGACGCCTGTTGAAATCAGTCAACATATATTGTCTTACTTCTTTTTAATTTAAAATAAAAAGTATGAATTTTATTTTTCTGAAATAAAGTTTGATTATATGTCCTGAGAAGCTGAGATATTTCCATTGTATTGATTCTGTAATGCTGCTTATCAAAAGCTCTGGAGCAGGAATTGGGCCAAAATTTCTCATTATCCTTTGACTAAAAGCTCCTGTTTCTTGCTTTCCCGGGGTGAAGTTAATGCCATCTCATGGCATGTGACTCTCAGGTCCCCAGAAGCCTCAAGTGTGATGTTAAAACCATGTCCTTATCAAATATTTTTAGCTGTTTTCTGAAAACATTTTACAAATACAAGGAGAGATATAATTATTATATTATATGTCCCACTGATGGTAATATATTCATGTGCATGCATGCAGGTATACACACATACATGTATAGGTGTATATATAGACATATGTGTGTGCAAATATTTATTTATTTGCCACCTTTGGCAAGCAGGATTCCCTGTATGTTAAAACAGTGTTGTTTTAATGTTGGGAATCATAACAAAGGCCAAATGTATTTTAAAGTGAAAGATGTATATTTCATAGTAAGCATCAAAGGCAATGAAATTCCTTAGCAGTAACATGTATTTATGACTGTCCTAGAAATTTATGTGAGAAGACAAGCACCAAAAGTATTTCTCCTTACATTTAAGTTGAGAGGATAAAGATGCCCAGCATACATCAATTGATGAAGCATTTGGAGGGAGGTAATAATACCAAAATATTATGTGTTGGTCAGATCACAATCAAGAGTATAGAATTCAGTTATGGGCAACAGCTTTCAGAAACAGCATGAACAAATTAGACCATCTTCAAAAAAACTGTGAAGACTATCATAACATGTCATGTGAGAGTGAGTAGAAGGAACCATTCATTTTTACCTTGGAGAAAAGAAGATATGAAGAAATGAGATTCACCAAACATATGAAGTATGATCCTTTGGAAGAGGGATTGTTGGAATGTACAACATAGCTTTATATGGCAGAGTGTAGAGCAAAAATGGCAAGGATGCAGCTTTTGGGTGAAAATAAGGGGAAAAATTATAATTGACTTCTCATGACTTATTGACTTCACCAATATTAGAAATGTTCTATCATCTGACAGAAGTCAGATGATAAATTACAGAGCACATGGAAAGATGAATAGCTAATGAAATGGGAGGTTAGACTATCTGGCCACTGATATCCAAGACAAGGTTTGAAAAAAGCCCTTTCAAAAACAAAATCCATCATCTTTGGTTCAGGTATAATAGAGATTTGTATTCAAACATACACTGTTTACATGAAAGCAATACAACACGAATTGTCCAAAATTATAAGAGCACACTAATTAAGGTTTATTTTTAGCTTTCAAGCAAATTAAGAGAACATAGAATAGTTTATTTGTCAGATCTATAGATAAGGGAATAATTTAGAACCAAAGACAATCTAGAGAGCATTACAAAATATGAAACAGATAATTTTAATTGTATAAAATTTTAAAAAAGGTTTGTTTTTTTTTCTTTTGCACAAACAAAACCAATGCAACCAAAATTAAAAGGAAAGGAGAAAACTGGGGAGAAATTTCAACAAGTATCTCTGATAAATACCTCATTTCTCAAATATATAGGGAACTGAGTCAATGTTATTAAAATTCAAGTTATTCTCCAATTGATAAATGGTCATAGGATATGAACAACCAGTTTTCAGATGAAGAAATCATCTAATCAGCTATCTATAGCCATATGAAAAATGCTCTAAATCATTTATTTATTGGAAAAATACAAATTAAAACAACTCTGTGGTACCGTACCACACCTATCAGATTGGCTAATATGACAATAAAGGAAAATGATAAATATTGGAAGGGATGTGGGAAAACTGGGACACTAATACACTGTTGGTAGAGTTGTGAACTGATCTAACCATTCTGGAGAGCAATTTGGAACTATGTCCAAAGAACTATAAAATTATGTGTAGCCTTTAATCTAGCAATACCATTGCTAGGTCGATATCCCAAAGAAATAAAAAGAAAAGGGAAAAGGACCTACTTGTATAAAATATTTATAACAGCTCTTTTTGTGATGGATAAGAATTGGAAATTGGAAATTACAAATTCAATCTGGGAATGGTTAAACAAGTTGTGGTAAAGGATTTTAGTGGAATATTGTTGTGCCATAAGAAATGACAAGCAAGATGATTTCAGAAAAATCTAGTAAGACTTACATGAACTGATGCAAAGTGAAGTGAGCAGAACTAGTAGAATATTGTACACAGTAATAGCAATATTGTAGATGAAGAATTGTGAATGACTTAGCTATTCTCAACAATACAATGATCCAATATAATCCCAAAGGGTTAATGATGAAGTATACCATCTGCCTCCAGAGAAAGAACTTATATTGTCTGAAAACAGAGTGAAGTATACTATTTTTTTTCATTTTCCTTATTCAAATCTTCTTGTACAAAATAACTTATATGGAAATGTCTTACATGATTGTACATGTATTACCTATACCTGATTGCTCACCATTTTAGGCAAGGGGAACTTAAAAAACTTAAAAAAAAAAAACAAATGTTTAAAAAGTGTTTTAACATGTAATTGTGGAAAAATAAGATGTGTTAAATCTGACTGTATACAGTAGTCTACATTGATAGTTCTTTAACTCCTCATAGAGAGTAAGCTTTATTCTTCTATCTCTTAAAAAACAAGTTACTTGACAGTTAAGATTTCTTCATTCTTTATAGTTATATCTCTGTCACCTAGCAAAGTGCCCCATACATGTTGTTGGGGTGTTTCAGTCATGTCTAATTCTTCATCACCCCATTTGGGAATTTCTTGGCAAAGATACTAGAGAGTGGTTTGCTGTTGCCTTCTCCAGCTCATTTTATAGATAAAAAAAAATTGTGGCAAACAGAGTTAAGTGACTTGCCCAGGACCATACAGATAAGAAGTGTCTGAGGCTGAATTTGAATCTAGGTCTTCTTGACTTTAGGTCCAGTGCTCTATCCATGTGCAATGTGGCTACCCTAACCAGCACATATTAGGCATTTAATATATACTTTGTGATCAAACTCTTAAAGATCAGGCTTATTCATGACATAGAAAGAAATTTTATATTTTGCTATTGTTCCTACTATTTATATTTTTTCTTAATAATACATATATGATTTTCTCCATTCTGTTTACTTCACTTTGCACCAGTTCCTTAAAGTTTTCCTGTGCCTCACTGTATATTCTGTATATTCATAATTTCTTTTTTTAATCATTTTCTTTTTTATTAATTTATTTTAGTGTATCTACTATCACTTCCATAAACTTTTGAGTTTAAATTTTTTCTCCCCCTGCTTCCCTACCTCCCTCCACCCCAAAAAAAACATGAAAAAAACTAAGAATATAAATAGAATATTAGAAAAGTTAGATATGACAGACCTTTGGAGAAAAATTAATGGGAACAGAAAGGAATATACCTTTTTTTAACTGGACATGGCACATACACAAAAGTTGACCATGTCAAGTTGAAAAAAAAAAACCTAAAAATCAAATATAGAAAGGCAGAAATTTTAAATGCATTTTTTTCAGATGGCAATGCAATAAAAACTACATTTAGCAAAGGGCAGTGGAAAGATAAATTTTAAAAAATTGGAAACTAAATAATCTAATCCTAAAGAATGAGTAGGTCAAACAATAAATGATAGAAACAATCAATAATTTCATGAAAGAGAATGGTAACAATGAGACAACATACAAAAATTTATGGATGCAGCCAAAGTGGTACTTAGGGGAAAATTTGGTTCTCTAAATTCTTACATCAAAAAAAAAAATAGAAAAAGAGCAGATCAATTAAAAAAAATAACTAGAGAAAAAATAAATTTAAAATCTCCAATTGAGCACCAAATTGAAAGTCCTAAAAATCAAATGTGAGAAAAACAATATTGAAAGAAAAAAAAAGTCTTTCACTAATAAATCTAGGAACTGGTTTTATGAAAAAAAAATAAGATAGATAAACCATTGTTAATTTGATTTAAAAAAAAGGAAGGAAACCAAATGTCCAGTATCAAAAATATGAAGGACAAAATTATCACTGATGAAGAAGAAATTAAAGTAATTATTAGAAAATATTTTGCTTAACTATATGCAAATAAATCTTATAATCTGATCAAAACCAATAAATATTTAAAAATACAAATTACCCAGATTAACAGATCAGGAAATAGAATGCCTAAATAACCCTACCTTAGAAAAAGAAATTAAACAAGCCAGTAAAGAACTCAATAAGAAAAAAAATAATCAGGGCCAGATGGGTTCACAAGTGAATTCTACCAAACATTTAAAGAATAACCAATTCCAATACTATATAAACTATTTGGAAAAATAGGCAGAGTCCTACCAAACTCCTTTTAAGACACAAATCCTGTGCTGATACCTAAACCTGGAAGAGATGAAACACAGTAAGAAAATTATAGACCAATTTCCCTAATGAATATTGACACACAAATTTTGAACGAAACACTAAGCATGCATTTACAGCAATATATTACAAGGATTATACACTATGACCAGGTGGGATTTATATGAGGAATACAGGGTTGGTTCAATATTAAGAAAACTATCAACATAATTGACCATAGCAATAATAAAACAGAAATCATATGATTATCTCAATAGATGCTGAAAAAGTTTTTTGACAAAATATAGCACCCATTCCTATTAAAAACAATAGAAAGTATAAGAATAAAGGGAGGGTTCCTTAACATAATAACCAGTATCTATCTAAAATCATCATCAAGCATTATCTTTAAGGGGATAAGTTAGTGGCCTTACCAATAAGATCCCAATAAAATTCAATATAGTACTAGAAATGTTAGTTATAGCAATAAGAGAAGAAAAAGAAATCAAAGGAATTAGAATAGGCAATGAGGAAACAAAACTATCACTCTTTGTGGATGATATGATGGTATACTTAGGGAATCCTAAAAAATCAAAAACTACTTGAAATAATTAACAACTTTAGCAAGGTTTTAAGATATAAGATAAGCCCACATAAATCATCTGCATTTCTTTATATGAGCAAGAAAGCCCTGCAGCAAGAGATAGAGAAATTCCATTTAAAATAACTGTCAACAGTATAAAATACTCCAGCCTTTGGGATGAAAACAGACTATTTGAGAAAAACTGCTCTGAAAACTGGAAAACACTAGGATGTAAACTATGTATAGACCAACATCACACACTGTATACCATGGTCAAAATGGGTGCACGATTTAGATGTAAAGGGTGACACCACAAGCAAATTAGAAGAGTAAGGAACTGTCTACCTGTCAGATCTATGAGGAAGCAAAGACTTCATGACCAAAAGATATAGAGAGCATTATAAAATGTAAAATAGATAATTTTGATTATATTAAAATAAAAAGTTCATGCACAAACAAAATCAGTGCAACATTAGAAAGAAAGAAAGCTGAGAAATAAAATTTACAGCAAGTGTCTCTGATAAAGGCCTCATTTATCAAATATATAGAGAACTGAGTCAAATTTATAAGAATAGAAGCCATTCTCCAAGTCATAAATGGTCTAAGGATATGAACAGGCAGGTTTCAGATGAATAAATTAAAGTCACCCATAAGGATATGAAGAAATGCTCTAAATCATTTTTGACTAGAGAAATCAAATTAAAACATCTCTGAGATACCACCTCACACCTATCAGATTTGCTAATATGATGGTAAAGGAAAACAATAAATATTGGAGAGGATATGGGAAAATTGAGACATTAATACACTGTTGGTGGAGTTTTGAACAGATTCAGCCATTCTGGAGAGCAGTTTGGAGCTATGCCCGAAGGGCAACCAAACTGTGCAAACCCTTTGATTGAGCAATACCATTACTAGGTCTGTAACCCAAAGAGATCATAAAAAAGGGAAAAGGACCTACATATGCAAAATTATTAATAGCAGCTCTTTTGTGGTGTAAATAATATTGGGAACTGAGGAAATGTCCATCAAGTGGGAAATGGCTGAACAAGCTGTGGTATATGAATGTAATGAAATGCTCTTGTTGAATAAGAAATGATGAACAGGCAGATTTCAGAAACACCTAGAATGACTTATATGATGCAAAGTGAAAAGAGCAGAACAAGGAAAATATAGTAAACAGTATCAGCAATATTGTTTGATGATCAACTATAGATGACTTAGCTCTTCTCAGAAACACAATGATCCAAGACAAGTACAAAGGTTTCAGAAAAGAAAATGCTATTCACTTCCAGATAAAGAATTGATGGACTCTGAATGCAGATCAAAGCATATTTTCTTCATTTTATTCTTTTCTGTGTGTTTTTGCCCTTTCATCTAGTTTTTCTTTCATAACTGTGAATAATATGGAAATATTTTTTACATTTTAACACAGTTATAACATATACCAAATTGCCTATCATTTTTGGAAGAAGGGAGGGAAGGAGAAAACTTTGGAACTCAAAATTTTGTAAAAATTTATGCTAAAAATTGTTTTGACTTGTAATTGGAAAAAAACAAAACAAAACAAAACAAAATACTATTAAAAAAAAGAATATGCTCCTTACATTTGGATTTTAAATATGAATCAACTGTGACATATCTCATTAATAAACATCTAAAAAGCAATCTGCTTTAACTTATAAAAAGAAATATAAAATAAGCTAATAACTAAATGCTTTGTGGTATAATGAAAAAGTACTCTCTTTCTAGTTATCTCTTTCCCACCTGACTGCACTCCTCTGTGCTTCTCTACATGCCCCAGAAACCTCTTCATCCTACAAGATTGCTATAGCCCTGCAACTCATGCCTCAGAAGTACTTTCTCCCCTTGAGGCTTTCCCCTCTGATTTGAGGATAGCTTCTTAAAGAAAAATAGTCCCAAATATTAGCAATGAGGTCCATAGTGAAATAATACATTGATGATAGACTAAATCAATCATATTGACTCCAAGCTGTAGTTGACTAGTGGACATAATGGACAGTTAGGTAGTACAGTGAATAGACAACTAGGCTAGTGAGCACTAGTGAAGAAAACTCATCTTCCTGAGCTCAAAATGGCCTCAAACACTTACTAGTTATTTGACCCTAGGCAAGTCATTTAACCATTTCCCTCAATTTCCTCATCTGTAAAATGAACTGGAGAAGGAAATGACAACCACTCCAGTATCTTTGCCAAGAAAACAGCAAATTGGGTCAGAAAGTGTTGGACATGACTGAAAAGACTAAACAATAACAAAATAAACATACATCCTTCAATCATACTGAATTCTTCACAGACTCCCCATCATGGTTGTTAAAAATGTGCTAAAGATTACAACCAATGTCTCTGGTAAAGGCCTCATTTCTAAAATATATACAGAACTAAGTCAAATTTATAAGAATACAAGTCATTCCCCAATTGATAAATGGTCAAAGGACATGAACAGGCACTTTTTAGGTGAAGAAGTTAAATCTATTGTCATATTAAAAACTGCTCAACCACTATTGATTACAGAAATATAAATTAAAACAACTGTTCAGAAGTATACTATTTGCTCTCCTTTTCCTTTGCTGTTTTGTTTTATTGCTTCATTCTCATGGTTCCTCCCATTAGTTCTAATTGTTCTTTACATTGTGACTAATGGGAAAATATGCTAAACACGAATGTATATGTAGAGCCTATATCGGATTGTACACCATCTTGGGGTGTGGGAGGAAGAAATGGGAGGGGGAGAAAATTTTAAACTCAAAATCTTATGGAAGTGAATGTTGAAAACTAAAAATAAATTAATTAAATTTTAAAATAATGTGATAAGGAAAATACCCAAGAAATTTAACATGGCCCCTATGGCAAGTATTCAATGAAATTTAAGTAGAAAGCCTAAAAAAGTTTAACAGCTTTCTGTTACATTTTTGTTAGTTTTTCTAGGGAATAGAAGAAAGTGCTGTAGTGTTCTGAAAGATTAAATGTGAGAGAGCTTGACAAAAGTTTCACTTCTCATTACACCAAGCAACTATTTAAGACAGTAAGTTACAAATGAAATTCCAAAACTCATTGAAATAGGTAGTTCCCAATACAAATTGAATCCAAAAATATAATGAAAGAAGACAACAATCACAAAAATATTTGAAATGAAGCTTGCCAAATCACAAAGGTTAAGTTGGACTCCAAAGAAGAAATATAAGAAGCAATATTCACCCCATTCGTCTGCGTGTGTGTGCATGTGTGTGTGTGTGTGTGTGTGTGTGTTGGGGAGTGGTAACCCATAGATGTGGAAAATTACATATTTATCAGAATTTTTCAATGTATTTATCAGGTTTGCTTATTTTTTCTTATTTTTATTTTTTCATTAAGAAAATTCTGTGTTTTAGGGTGTATTGAATGCTATAAAGACAAAAAAATCAATAAAAATTTTATTGTAAAATTTTAATAAAGAGTTGGAAGTTCCTCATGCCAATATAATCACAAACTTAATTAAAGCAAAACAAACAGGGAGTACAAATTTACACATGCAGAGTCCAGATGGAGAAGTACTAAAAAAAAATCATGGACCGAGTAAGGTTTGAAGTAAGTAAAGAGCTTGTCTGGGTGCTTCCTCAAAAATGGAGGCTCCAGGGAGAATACACTAATCAGAAGATAGGGCCAGTGAGGCAGAGGTATCTTCCAGGGTGAGAAGGTCAAAGAAGCAAAGGTATTTTCTAGGGAAATTGAAGGGTAGAAGAATAGGACAGATAAAGAAGAGATGGATAACTAATCATTTGGAGCTATATATAATAGGTATGAAGGTCTACTTATAGTGGAGGTAGCTGGAAGGTCTCTTCAAGAAACAGCTTTTTTTTGCTACAAGAAATGATGATATGGATCCACAAATATCATCAGAAATTATATAGAAAGAACACTGAATTGAATGAGGTCTGAGAAATCCAAAGAGAAATTTCAGTAAAATTATTCATCTGGCAAAGGCTACTTGAAATGATAACTAGAATCTGTAGAAATGGAAAGAGGAATCCTGACAAAGAAACCAGGCATATAGACCAGAAGCATTCTGTGGTGCCTGATTGTAATTGAAAATAAAATGAGAGCTCTACAGCAATGAAATAAGACCTCTATAGGAAAAATTACAAAGAGAATATTTAGTTTAATAAAACAGGTACAAATTTTTACCCAAGTAGCAGACTTCCTGAAAATTAGAATGGATCAGAGAGAAATCAATGACTCTATGAGACAAAAACTATGAGAACAAAAATCAAACAACTGAAAAATGAGAAGACAACATAAGACACCTCATTTTAAAACTGACTTGAAAAACAGATCAAGGAGAACAAACTTGACTACCACACTTCAAGAAAGTAGAAATGAAAAATGCCTAGATCTAATAGAACCAAAGTACAAAGCAAAATATAGAATGAATTCACAAGTTATATCATGAAAGAAACCCAAAATGAAAACTTCCAAGAACGTCATTGGAAAAAGTGAAATCTTCCAGGCCAAAGTAAAAATACTGTAAGCAGCTAAAGAGAAAGAGTTCAAATCTGAAGAAATCAGTCATTATCTCACATGACTTGATTTGTTGCTCTTCTGTCATGTCAGTTTTGTCCAACTCTTCATGACCCCATTTGGGGTTTTGTTGGCAAAGACACTAAAGTGGTTTGCCATTTCCTTTTCCAGATCATTTTGCAGATGAGGAAACTGAGGCAAACTCTGTTAAATGACTTGCCCCTGATAGATACCACTAAGAAAAAAAAGAGAAAGTTTGGAATGTAATATTCCAAAGAGAAAATATAAAGGCTTATGACTGAGAATAACTTGCCCAACAGAAATTTATATAATATTATCATGGAAAACAATTGACCTTTAATGAAATAGTCAATTTTCCAAGATTTCCTGATTAAAAGAACAGAGCTAAAATACAAACACAGGATTCAAGAGAAACATGGGGAGGTAAATACATTTGGGAGAGACTATATAATGATGAAAATGATGAAGTGATAACAGTTGAGAAAACATGCCCATACTTTTCTAATGCAACCAAAACAGTCTTCAGGATGAAATTTACATCACAATCTTTTCATCAGCACAAAAGGAAAGAATATATCAATAAATTAGTCATGAAACTAAAAATACTAGACAAGTAGCAAATAAAAGGAAGAAAAAAACCTCAACAAAACATAGGAAGCAGAAATTCTTAAAATCCAAGAAGAGACAAGGAAAATTGAAAGAAAAAAAATTAATGAATTGATTAAGAACATTAGTTTTTTTAACTAATAACAGCTAATCTAATTTAAAAAGAAGCAAATTGCCAATATTTTCTTCAAAGTCCTTTAATTGATTATGATTTTATTCAATTGTCAATAAAGAATGTAGTTAATGTAAAAAAAGCAAAACAAACGAATGAACAAATGAACAAATAAATATGTATTAATATCCTCATACATAAACATATAGATAACACATATATACAAATGGGAAAGAGCAAGTTTTGATTTTAATTGGAAAGAGGAATTTCCTTACTGAAAGCATTCTATACCATTGAAATTACAGGTCTGATTAAAATACAGAACAAATAAGAACTGCCCCATACTTCTCATAGGTAAACTTATAGCTGGAACTAGAAAGTTGTGAATAGAAGTTGCAGTAACAAAATATAGCAGTTTTCATTAGTTCGTATCATGAAGGTGATCATGTTACTATGTCACCTGTGTCCATGGAGAGCAATACTACCAGTCACATCAACTGCAAACATGGAGGTTAGTAATATATATTGGGCAGAAGTAGAAACAGGGCTAAATATTCAAGATAAGTCCAAAAGCATTTTTTAAAATTGTATGTAGGAAGAAGAGCAACCAGGATAAAATGTGCTGTGTCTGATTATAGGTATAAAAAATGGAAATATATCAGCTAAGGCATATGAGAAACCATTTGTGGCTCTAAAAGGCTCCATCACCACTGAAGCAAGAAAAAAGTTTGACATAGCAAATGGTTTGCTTCACCTAATAAAATGGTATTCAGTCACATTGATAGAGCCTCATCTCTCTCAGCTGTACCCATTTCAGGGTCATTCCACAGAAAAATAATCTCAGAGATGTACAACTGTGATACAGAGTGCTTTCCTAGCAAAATGTCATTCTTTATATTCATGGATGACTTCAGCAAAGACCTGGTTAGAGTAACCAAGGCCAAAAGAATGTAGTTTACAGATACATAGTAATTCACATAAAATATAAATCTGAAAGCTTTAGGAAAGGGTGTATTAAAAAATAAAAATAAATTACCCCACTGGTACACTCTCATGTGTACTGTCATATTGTCTTCCCTTCCCAGTCTAAAGATACACTTGACTAGGATAGCTTTGAAATGTCTCACCTTGTAATAATAGGTTTTCCAGAATGGGCTGAACTGTTTCTGGGCAAGAAGATACTGTACCTTGTGAAAAGATCGTAATACATCTGGTACATTTCACACATGAAAGAGATTCCCACTGTCATATATCCAACAAGTGGTCATCCATTTTCTTCTTGAATACCTCCAAGAAGATGAAACCCACCGCTTTCTGAAATAGCCCATTCCATTTTGAAGAGCTCTCATTGTTAGGAAGTATTTCTTGACATTAAGTACAAGTCGGGACCTTTACAACTTCTTTCACTCACCATACCTGAGAATCCACCCCAAAGGTTCACAAGGGACAATTTGTGCCTGACCAGTGGTAGAACATTCTGAGCTCATATTTGTCTGATTAGCCTCAGTCAAATACACTGGAATTTGACTCTAGCATTGTGATGTAATTTTGGTCCCCTTCAAAAATGGACAACAACCTTAGAGTGAGAGTCACTTTTTTCCCTCCTCAGAGTTACTGCTGCCTAACTCATGCCCAACTCATCTTCTGTTTAGGCAATTGATTATTATTGTTGTTGTTGTTATTTAACAAAGTGCAAGGCTTTATAAAGATCCCTGTTGGATTTTATTTTATTAGATTCAGTGAAATGTCCTTTAAGATCTTTATTCTGTTCTTCATTGTGTAAGTTAGTCTTACCAGCTTTGTGCAAAGCAAATCAATAATAATACCATCTAGGTCTTTATCCAAGTTGCTGATAAATGGTAAATAACACAGGTACAAGATCTTACCCCTGGCAGTATTCTCCTGAAGACTTCCTTCCATACAGACGTTGAGTCATTAGCAACTACCCTTTGAGTCTGGCTATCCACCCCACTTCTCAGTCCATCTATTCAGATTATAATATAGTCCATATATCTCCAGTTTTACCACAAAAATACTACACAACACTTTATCTAGCAATTTGACAACATCTAAATAAATAATATCCTCAGCATTCTGCTTACATATAATTTTAGTAATCCTATCTAAAAAGAAAATGAGGTTATTCAGGAGTTACCTGTTCCAGATAATCAATTCTTTCTAATGATACATTCTTGGAATTTCCTGAGTTTGAAAGTCATTTTCATTGACCCATATTTTCCAATCTCTTTTCATTCTTCTTTTTTGAAAACTGGGAATTAGTATTTGCCTTTTACTAATCCTGTGGTAATAAAATAATAAATATGATAAAATAATAAAATGATCTTTCAAATGTAATAGATCTGAGATCTGAATTTTAGGTTCTCTCTAGTATAACCTGACCTGAAACCATGATTGTACTTACATCTACTCTGAGTTTATCTTCTTTCTTCATATCATCTTAAAATATCTCATGGAGAGGCATACATGGATCTCAGTTGTTATTTTGTTTTATTTTATTTATGTTTTTTGAGCAGTACAGGAAAGAAGAACAGCCCAATTAAAAAAACTCTCAGTAGATATGAGGGAGATAGAGCCAAGATAACAGAGTAATTGGAAGCAATGTAGCCAAGGTCATCTCCATAAACCCCTCCTAACCAATCTAGAAAAGTCACTAGAAAGAGTCCTGATGGTTAAATTCAGAGAAAGTCAGAGTGAGTACTTTTTGCAGCCCAATTAGGCACAGGGAGCTAGATAGGGAGGTCTTCTGACACAAGACACAAGGGTTAGGCCATGAATGTGCTAGGCACAGAATAATCTAGGACCCAGGAGGAGAATATATACCAAGGCAAGAAAAAGTCACAAAACCATAACATAGTAACCCCAGAAACACGCTAGGGCACTGCTGAGGGGAAAGGGAACAAATGGTAGCTTTGTCCTTCACTACTCAGTCTTAAGGTCCAGATGCAAAGCAGAGTGATTAGGGAACCTGTGCATCGCAGCAAAGTTACCTCATAGGGAGGTGGTGTATGGAGAAAGATGGTTGTTCAGAAACAGTCAGTAGCAGCAGCAGCAATAGCAATAGCAATAGCAGCAGCAGTAATGACTGAGACCTCATGTGTAAAGCAGGATCTCATTTCTAATGTCTAGTTCTAATGTCTAGAGAAGAATAAACAGGGTGAGAATCTAAGCTTCATTTCCTTTCCAATTGTTTATACCTAGGACATAGATGAAATATGTCTAGAAACTTCAATTATATAGCAACCTTCTATTTTTATTTTATAACCAACCTACGACTGAATGTGTATTTTCTGCCTCAATAGCATGCTCTTTGATGAAGAAAGTACTTGACCATTTAACGTAAAAGGAAGATACTGGAAAAAAATTACAGAATTGACAAAGTTCTTAACAAGAACTCTAATCTCACTTCTGAAATATAGTTATTTGGAAGGATTATGTTTGACATTAATAATAGCAGTGAGTTATCTGTTTCTCAAGCACAACCAATTGAAAGTCTACATTGTTTTGGGAAAGTGTAATTTATTTCCATGCGTGGTCAAGATAATAATTTAAAAAACACATAATACAAGTACTCATTTAAAAATAAAATGAAACAAAATAAAACAAAAACAACTGACCTGTAGTTTTTAAGTAGGTTAAGTAGCTATCTCCAGTCAAATGAAACATTTTTTGCTTACATTCCTTTATGTGAAATGCAAAATTCAAAATAAAACTTAAAAGGAGAAGAACTTATCACATATTTTATTTATATATTTTGGGCAACATTATGTCTATTTAAATTGAACCATTAATGGTTCAGTGTCATCTTGGAATCAAGTTTCCAGTGAAGTGCCCCAGCTATACTTGACCCTATGCTGCTTACCATCAAATCAAGTTGAAAAAAGTTTAGTAAGTTTCCCTTATGTGTCAGAACCTGTGCTAACACACCAGGGAAACAAAGAGACACAAAAACCACTCTCTGCTTTCAAGAAACTCACACTCTAAGGTTATTGTCTGTTTATGAAGAGTTCCAAAATGACATCACTATACTAGAGTCAAATTCTAGTGTTTTTGATTGTGGCTGATCAGACCAATATGATCTCAGAACATTCTACCACAGGTCAGGCACAAATAGTCCTTGTGAACCTTTGGGGTGGATTCTCTAAGTTTGCATATCTTGCATTTCTCTTGAGCTATTTCAATTCTGCTTTGCTCACAGAGCACAACGCCTTTTCTGATGTGGGCATGCCATGCTGAGTGGTCCTGTGCCAGTGTCTCCCATGTCCCAAAATCAAAATTCCAAAGTTCTTAAGAGAGACATTGATAGTGTCTTTGTATCGCTTCTTCTGACCACCATGTGAACACCTGCCCTGTGTGAGTTCTCCATAAAATAGTCTTTTTGGCAGTGTGTACATTTTGCATTTGAATGTGGTCCGCCCATTGGAATTGCACTCTCTGAAGCAGAGTTTGAATGCTTGGCAGTTTAGTTCAAGAAAGGACCTCGGTCTGTTATCTTATCCCGCCAGGTGATCTTCAAAATCTTCTTAAGATGATTCAAATGGAAGCAATTCAGTTTCCTGGCATGGTGCTGCTTTACTGTCCAGGTTTCACAGGCATACAACAATGAGGTCAGCACAATGACTCTGTAGACCTTTAGTATAGTAGTCATTCTAATACCTCTTCTCTCCCATGCTTTCCTTTGGAGTCTCCCAAACACTGAGCTAGCTCTGGCAATACTTGTGTCAACCTCATTATCAATATGTACATCCTTAGAAAGTACACTACCAAGTTAAGTAAACTTATCCACAGAATTCAAAACTTCTCAATTTGCTGTAACCAATGGTTCCACATATGGATGGTGCAGTGCGGGTTGATGGAGCACCCCTCTTTTATTGGTGTTAATTGTTAGGCCAAAATTAGCACAAGCAGCAGAGAATCAAACCCTACTTTGTTGTATCTCAGCTTCAGAGGCTGTATTGAGTGCACAATCATCTGCAAACAGAAATCATGCACCAACACTCCCTCCACTTTGGTCTTGGCTTGTACTTTTATCAAGTTAAAGAATTTACCATCAGTGTGATTGCTGATCATGATACCATGTTCACCCTCATTGAAAGCATTTGACAATATGGCTGAAAACATCATGCTAAAAAGCATGGGAGCAAGCACACAGTCTTGTTTCCTCCATTGGTGACTGGGAAAGTATGAGAGCATTGTCCATTATCCAGAACCCAGGCAAGCATGACTTCATGAAATTGACATACAATGCTGATGAACTCTGGGGAACCAAATTTTGACATAATTTTCATAAGCCCTCACAACTGGCAGTATCAAAGTCCTTGGTCAGATCTACAAACATTATAGACAGACCTTTGTTCTGCTCCTGGCATTTCTCCTGGATTTGTTGGGCGACAAACAACATATCAACTATTCCTCGGCCCTTTGTGAAATCACACTGGCTCTCAGGTAGATGACAATCTTCCAGGTAAAGGATCAGTCTATTAAAGACTCTGGCAAGAATCTTGCCATCAATAACTCAGAGAGAGACCCCCCTTGTAATTGACACAGGACAATCTGTTTTCTTTACCTTTATAGAGATGGACAATGGAAGCATCCTTGAACTCCTGGGGGATAACCTCCTCTTGCCATAAAGCTTGAAAAATTTCATTCAGCTTTTGTGTGAGCAATGGACCCCTTACCTTGTAAATTTCAGCTGTGATATAATCAGTATATGATGATTTGCCACATGAAAGGAACTTAACGGCATTCAAAACCTCTTCTTCAGTTGGAACTTCAGCTAGAGAAGGATTGATTTCAACTTGAGGTAAATGGTCAGTGGCTTTATCATTGATTGATTGTGGTCTGTTGAGAACATTATGGAAGTGTTCAGCCCATCTCTCTAGGATCATGTCCTTATTACTAATCAATGTGACTTCATCAGCACTAATTAGTTGAGGTGCACCATGGGTCTTTGGCCCATAAGTAGCCTTCAAGGCATCATAAGACCTCTTTGGATTGTTACTATCAGCATAAAACTGAATTTCATCTGTCTTCTTACTGAGCCAAGAATCCTGCATCTCTCTAAGCTTTACTTGTACCTTACTTTGATGGGATTAAATGTTGTCTTCTTAGAGATGGATGAACTATCCTGCTGATAAATCCTGTGGAGTTCTCATTTTTCATTTAGCAGCTTCTGAATTTCCTCATCATTTTCATCAAACCAGTCTTAATGTTTGCAAGTGTTCTGACCCAGAAAATCAAATGCAGTGCTATACACCAAATTTCTTAAAGCTGCCCGCTGCTTTTCTACTCCACTGTTGTCAACTGTATGTTGGCTCAACTTCCCTTCCAAACAACAAACACTTCCCACTCAGAGAAGAGCTCTAATCTGTTGACATTGATTCTTCTAGTATTCATGTCAACTTGGAGCCACCACTTTTGTTGAATGGGAATATTTAGCTTGAGAGGATAAGGCTAGGATTAGCCCAGTACTCTGTGCCATACATTGCCTTCATCATGCTCACATCCTGTCTATCTTTTCTCCTTAAAATCATGTAATATGTTAAATGCCAATGTTTGCTTTGAGGGTACATCCACAAAATTTTATTGCATTTAGGTAATTGGAAGACAGTATTGGTGATGAGAAAGTCATGAGGTGCACAAGTCTTCAGTAGTAAGTGACCATTGCTGTTGCTATTTCCAACTCCATTCCTCCCTAGAACTCCCTGACAAGTCTGACAAGTAGAGCCTACTCTAGCATTAACGTCACCCAGAATTATAAGCTTGTCCAGTTTTGGCAGATTGATGATAATTGTCTCCAGGTCTTCATAAAAGTTTTCCTTAACCACATCAAGGTTCATCGTGGTGGGAGCATAGGCACCGATGATGGTGGTGTGATGTTTTCCTGCAAATGGCCATCATATTTTCATGAGTGTGTCGTTCACTCCTTTTGGTAGGCATACAAGCTTGTTGACTGGATTAGTTTTGATTGTAAAACCTACACCAGCTTCATGGCACTCCCTTCACTGAAGCCACTCCAGAAAAATATATAACCAGCTCCAACTTTGGTAAACTGACCTTCATTCGCCAACCTTGTTTCACTCAGGGCTGTCATTTGCATATGAAATCTGCTGAGTTCTCTTGCAACAAGAGGTGTTCATCTTCCAGGTCTACTGGATTTTGTGTTGTCTATAAGTGTGCACATATTCCATGTGCCAGTGGTGAGTGGAATCATCTTAGCAGATTTTTGTACACTTTTTTGTGCTTCGACCACAGAGTGGGATTGCCCACCTGCAATGGTAATCAGGCTGTGATTGGGTAAATAGATAATTTTTAGGGCATCTTTTTTAGCTCCTTCCTCACACTAGGGAGGTGAGCAATATATCTGCACCTGCTGCTTCATCACTTGCCTGTTGCCACAGGAGTTTGAGCTAGGTAAAATGGTAAAATGGTATGGGTGATGTCCTTTTATTAGTGCATAAATTGGATTTAAGTGAGGCAGAGTTGCACAAAGTCATCGACCTCACTCTTTCCTCCAGAGTCACCACAGTCTAGTGGCAAGACAGAATCAAGATGAATGGTGATGGCTCAAGATGCAGTGGATGACCTTGGCATCTTTGATGTCTAACCAAGCTCTAAGCTCTCCACAGTGCCTACTTCAGCTGCCTTCATAGCCACTGAAACAAATTGTTCTTATTCACCCATTCCACCAGAGGAAGTCTTTACATGCTTGGGGTACACATCCCCCTATCTCACCAATGAGTTTGATATCCCTTGGTTACCCTCCACCTAGTTTAGCCCTTCTGTGGAAGTGGTTTACCAGGGTGTGGCTGCTGTGCATGCTACTGCTTCTTGGAGCCACAGGTGAGAGTTAGGTGGAACAGGTGGACATCAAAGGTGGAAAGCAGCCCTGAAAAGACTAGCACACTCTAAGAAAGGAGACACTGTGTATATGACAATGTACAAATAAGAAATAGGATGAATTGCAGATAATCTTAGAGGAGTGACACTAGGGTTAAGAAAGGCTTGTTGTAGAAGTAAAATTTTAGCTAAAACTTGAAGAAAACCATGAGGTTGAGGTGACAAGTGAGACTCTTCCAGGGATGGGGGACATCCAGTGCAAATGCAGTCAGGAGATGAAGTATCTTATAAGAACAAAAACAATGAGGTCACTCTTACTGGATTGTAGAGTACATGAAGGGGAAAAAAAAAAGTCTAAAAAGACTTGCAAAAGTAAAAAGGGATCAGAATATGTAGAGCTTTAAATACCAAAGAAATTATTTTATATTTGATCCTCGATGAAATAGGGAGTCACTGCATTTTACCGTATAAGGGGATATGACTGAAGTTGGACTTTAGAAAAAAACAGTTTGACAGCTGAGTGGAAGACAGATTGCAATTCAGAGACAGGTGAGGCAGGCTGTTTTAATATGTCATGTGTAAAGTGATAAATTTGTTCACCAAAGTAGTGACAGTGTTAAAGAAAAGGAGGTTCTGAGTATAGAAGATATGTTAAAAAAAAATTAGAATCCAGAGGACCTGTCAAATGATCTGTTTACCATGTTCATCAATGAATTGGATAATTGCATAGGTAGCACACTTATGAAAGATATAAATGATCAAAACTGAAACTGAAAATGTACTGAATGACAATATCAGGATCCATAAAGATCATAATAGGTGAAAATACTGGACTGACATGAAATGAATTAAATTTAAAAGTGATAAATATACAGTTGAACACTTAAGTTTAAAAAAAATCACTATTACAAGTTCACCAAAGGACAAGTTTTGTTTTATTTTGTTTTGTTTTGTTTTCCTAAAAAAAAAAAAAAAGATCAATATGAGTCAACTGGGTGATATAATAGGTGCCTCTGCACCACCCCACCGCTCCCTCTCAAAAATGTTCTTTAGGCTACTTTAAAAGGAGCATATTATTTGGGATTTTGAAGGTGATAATTCCACAAAACTACCCTGGTCTGGCCAAATCTGGTGTTTTGTGTTTACTTTTGGGCAATAGCCTTTGTTAAGGATACTGATAAACCTGAGAGAGGCCAAAGGAAGTCAATTAGAAAGATTAAGCTCTTTTGGTTCATGCAGAATGAGGATCAGTTGAACAAATGGGACTTTTAGCCTAAAGAAGAGAAGTCAGTAAGGGCTGTGTACGTGCATGTGTACACACACATACACACACACACACACATACACAAATACATGTTAGAATCTTCTATGCATATATGAGTGTGTCATATCCATATATATGTATAGATACACATGTTAGAATCCTTTATCTGTATTTAAAATGGATCCCCCATCCCCAATAACTTAGAATTGACTCTCATTTTGCTACATCTTTACCTAAAAAATTCAAGACTTAGAATATTGACCCTTGTTGTTAATTGTTAGTTGACAACAAATCCCCAAATCTGAAATTGTTTTAGGATTTCATTAGATTATTTCAAAAAGGAGAGCCAGAAAAGATGTGGCTTGCTCCTTGATTCTCTGGGAGGTCACAGTGTATAGAATTCAAACAAGGGTATAAGGACATTTATCTGATTGGCCAAAGGTAGGCAATAGGGTAGTTTGGGATGTATATCAGCATGTAAGTATAAACATTCAAATTTGGGTTCCCCAAAACAAAGTTTTGGATGGACCAAAAATAAAACCTGAGTGGGATCAAGAATTCCATGCAGTCATTTGGCTTCCCAGAAATGTCTCTAACATCAGCCTAAACTCTACCTTAAAGCATTGGGTTAGAAAATGTTTTAGTCACATGAAGTTAGTTTCAAACTAATCATGAATATATAAATTATATTGATAAATAATTTGATATTTTCCTTTACCTTAAGAAGTCCATAAGGGTTTGGGATAAAAATCATTTCATCTAAATTCTTCCTAAGTGCTGTGGGACTGCCCATTTAACATAGAGATGGGTCCATTTAACTTAGTAGAAGTATTGTGAGATCTATAAAGACTAACTGCTTTTTTAGTGAGTCTAATAGTAAAACCTCTTTACAACATGATTTGAATTACAAAGAGGAAAACATAATGGAGATGAAGTCCATTAACTTAAACCTTTCCATGTATTTCCAGGACAGACAAAGCAAGTGATGCAACCTCAGCTGATAAATAATTTAAATGGATAGCATCTTCTCTTCCCTCACCTCCCACCCTAGTCACATTTAGGTTCATTACCTAATTCTCCTTAAGGTCTTAGTGAAGAGCATATAAGAGGATGAGCAAACACTACGGTGGGCCAAGAAGGCCAACAGAGAGTTTCCTTTAGGAGATTAATTGAGCATCCTCCAAAATAGCATGGAGTTCAAAATAAAAGGAAATAGTGCTATGTTTTTCATCCCTCCATAGTACTAGGGAATCTGGAAGCCTGAAATAACTGTTGAGTTGGCCAGGACTAAGGGAGGGCTTTAAAAGTAACTTGATGTCAAGGAATATAATTAAATTTAGTCCCTTCCTTTAACTCCCTCAACAGATTTTAATAGTCAAAATAAAGGGACTTACTGTTTCAGATAGCAGGAATGCAGACTTGTACAATTCACCTAGGGTGAATATCTTTTCCTTAGAGGACTCTCATTCAAGGGGTCCTCAATTGATGAGATTCAAAGAGTGGGAAGCCCATTATCTCAAGTACCACTTAAAGCCATTTTAAAAGACAATAAGATTCAAGTAGGTTGGTCAATGAAATACCCAAACTAAAGGCCAACCCCCCACTACCCACCCCACAAACTGGAATAATAATAATAAGAGATAATGCCTGAAACTCTGAACTACTATCCCTGGCTACTTCATCTCCCTGCCCAAGGCAGTTTTTCTTCAGAAAGAGACTAATGGGCTTCTTCCTTAATCTGAGACCATCCCCCTTAAGTGGGGGGGGAATCCTCTTCAAGTCAGGGGACATCCCCCTTACTCAGGCATCTCCCTTAAGGAGTTGTCTCCCTGAAATGCCCCTCTCCCTTGGGGTCCCCTTCTCTCTTAAAGAGCTGACTCCCTTAAGAGGCTGCCACTCCCCCTTAAACCTCATCACCCTTGAAGGGTGGAGGAGCCTGCTTGGTGTGTTGTATTATCCATAATAAATGCCTTTACTTGATTTGGAGACAGCCTGAGTGAATTCTTTTGGGATGTACTTGCACCCCAACATTTTGGGGTGTCCCTAACCTCAACACAATGAACTGAGAACCCATAAAATTTTGGGACTTTCATCTTAGATGAGCTCCCTATACAAATATAGGAAAACAGTATGGCACAGTTGGAAGAACACTGACTTTGGAATTGATGGGGCCCTAATGATGTACCCCCTAAAAGGCCCTGAACTTTCCCACATGGCCCAGGCCCTGGTGTTTGCCTGGGGCACCCAGTCATTCCAGGTTCTTCTCTGTTACTTCCCAGTCACCCAAGCTAATGGCCACTCCTTGGCAACTGTATATGTGTCCCTCTTGCCCCCATTAAATTGCTCAGATTCCTTAAGAGTCTGGTTTGTTTGTACTGGCATCACAAAGGCTCAGATTCCTTAAGAGCCTGACCTGCTTCTATTGGTGATATAATAAACCTTGCTTCTGCTCAAATTTTTAAAATCTGGCCAATAGGGTGTATTCTTAAAATCTTGCCCACCCCAATCAGCGTTTGAATAAACCTTGTCTCTTGCTGAAAAGAAGGCTTGGGTCAAATTCATTTGAGGCAGAACCTGCATCATTTACCCTTGAATTTTGGGGTTCCCAGAACCCCTAGACCTCAAGAGAATCAGAGGAACTTGAGCCAAATTCCTGCCTGTGTTACAACCTGTGTGACTTCAGAGAACTCATTTGACCTCTTAGAGTCTCTGTTGCTTCATTTATAAAATAAGGATTGAAATAGTTCTCAGGGGCCCTTTCCAACTGTGAATGTATGATACTACATAATTATGTTTAGGGAAAAAAATAACACGGAGAATTCATGCGGTTTCATTCATTTATATGTCAAAAATGAACAATTTTAGATTCAATTTTTCATGCCCCATATTACTTGAATCCATCATTTATTACTCACTCCACCCCCACATACAGGACGACTCAATCTTCTCTTTATTTATTGGTAATACTTCATGATGAAAAGGCTTTTTACTCTGAAATGAAATAATCTTGCATCACAAAGTTAATACCAACCCATAATAAAGATTACATCCCTCACTATGCTCAAGTTCTAAGTTGTAAGATCACATTTAAGATGGAATTGTCTGATATTTTCATCATTATGGCAATGAAGAATTATGATAATAAACTCCATTAAATGGAGTTTGGAACTGAACTGCTCCAGACCAAATCATTGTCTATCATGTTATTCTGAGACTTCTCTCATATATGACTTATTCTCCAAGAAGATATTCAGAGGATAGTAATTTTATGAAAACTGCAAGTAGATCTTAGATGTAAGACTCTGTAGAAGCATGGTGATAGTTCAGTCTGACAGGTGGGTAAGCATCAAGGGTCTGTTGAATTGTTCATTTAAAATGTCAATATCTGGGGGAAAATAAAAGTTAGTCTCAAACCAAACAACCAAAGGCCAAATGCTGAAAGTCATGAATACAGGTTTGATATGCAATTATTTTTAAGTAATTTTTAAAAATCCTATTAAAACTCATTTTTGGAGTTTTATTGATAATATATTTCTAGGATATACTCTAAGTGCATGACTTATGCCATTTAATTTTTGAATTAAATTTAAAATTTAATTCAGATGGGATGAATCAACAATAATGATTCTGATCTTTTTGCTTTCATAAGAATCAATTTTTTTAACATAAATATTCTCTTGGTGATGATAGATGGCTGAAAATCATGGAGGATATCACCTCAGCGTTGGGAAAAAATAAATATTTTAATTGACTAAAAGGGAAACAAAAGGATATATGATAGGTATATTACAAATTGAGGCAAAATGAATAGTTTGTAGGCTTCTACAACTGGGTCTGATTGTCTTCTATAACATTCCTTCCTCAGTGACTGTATACTGCCCTACACACCATTATTGCTCTCTCCCTTAACTGAATTTACCTTGTGGTTGCCATTGCCCAGTCATTTCAGTCATATCCAATTCTTTGTGACCCCATTTGGATTTTTCTTGGCAAAAATATCGAATTGGTTTGCCATTTTTTTTTCTCCAGCTCATTTTTGGATGAGGAAACTAAAGCAAATACGGTTAAATGACTTGCCCATGTTCACTCAGCTAGTGTCTGAGGCCAAATTTGAATTCAGATTTTCCTGACTTCAAGCCCAGTGCTTTATCCACTGGGCCACCTAGCTGCCCACTACAGTTGACCATGATGCAGGATTACCAAATATGAGCATGTATGGCAAGAAAAATGAAAGAGAATATATATGATCAAAAAAGGAAATGGGCTTGTACCAAGATGCAGAAATAACAAGACAGGCAGCCAAAGTCATGCACTGGTATTAATGAAATAATAATAATAATAATGATGATGATGATGATGATGATGATGATATAATGAATGATGATGATGATGATGATGATGATGATGATGATGATGATGATGATGAAAGGAGAGTCTCTAGTGCATTGGGTAAAATTTATTAATTAAATTTATAAAGATCACATAATATGAGAAGTAGAAAGGTTGTGATCTATAGATATTGAAGGAATTTCCATATATACATTAAGAATTAAGAAAAAGATGTGAATTATGTTCCTCATTTTCTCAGCGAAGATATTGAAGGAAAGAGAGTTTGGGTGGCTGACCTAAAGATGGAAAGTACAGCAGAACTGAGGTGGAAGTAAATCCTGTCTGTCCAGACATTCTACCCATTGAAGTATGCATAAAAAAAATGGTTCTATTAAAACAGTTAAATTTTATTTATAGTAGCTTTTTTTTTGGTGGTGGCAAAGAATTAGAAATTGAGGGGATGCTCATCAATTGAGGAATGGCTGAATGAGTGTGGCATGTGATTATGACAAAATATTAATGAACTATAAAGAATGATGAGTAGGCTGTTTTCAGAAAAATCTGGGAAGTTTACTATGAACTGATGCAAAATGAAGTGAGCAGAATCAAGAGAAGATTATACATAGTAACAGCTATACTGTAAAAATGATCAGTTGTGTAAGACTTACTTAATCTGATCGATGCAATGATCTGAGAAAAATTCCAAAGGATCCATAATGAAAATGCTATCTACTTCCAGAGAGTGAACTGATGAGCTCTGAGTGCAGATTAATTCATATTGTTTTTTTTTATTTTTTTCCTTGTTTTCTTTTTTGTGTGTTTTCTTTGCAATATGGCTAATATTAAAGTATGTTTTGCATGACTTCACATGCATAATCAACATCATATTGCTTCTATTCTCAAGGCATGGGGGGAAAGAAGGAGAGAATTTGAAACCCAAAATTTTAAAAAAAATGCTAAAATTGTATGTGTAATTGGGAAATATTTAATAAAATAAAAATATATTTAAAAAAGAACAAGGGTACGAGACAGATGAAACATTGAAATACATACTTAGAAATGAAAGTCAATTTTTTAAAAATGTTACTTTCTTTTCATCCTTTTTTTTGAGTAACAAATACTACATGTAATATTTTGCTGTTAAATAAGAAGTATATTTTTCTTTAGTGCCCTATATGGAAAGATGATACATGTAACTCTTAAGAATTTTAACATTATTAGGGCTTCCACATAAACAGAGGGCATGGGGGTGAATTGATTATCTTGTTATGATCTTTAGAAAGAAAAGGAAAGGGTTCAAAAAAGGGATTTACTAGGAGAAGGTAGAAGGGAAAGGAAGAAGGGAAAATTATCTCACAACAAACAGGTACACACAGAAGAGCTTTTACAGTAGAGGGGGAAATGGGAGGGTGGCAAGCAATGCTTGAACCCTACTTTCATAAAGATTGTTTCAATGAGGGAAGGACTTGCTAGCACCTCAACTCTCTGGGTTATCTCCCATTGTGAGATTATTGGCTGTGAAACTAAAGGTATCTGGTATAATGGAGTATTTTAGCTTCCTTCATCTTCTTATTTTTACATGTATAGTCATGCAAAACACTTCCATAGCAGTCATGTTGTGAAAAACTAGGTATAGTTCCCTTCATCCTATCCCACCCCCCATTTATTTTATTCTCTCTTTTGACCCTGTCTCTCCTCAGAAGTGTTTGCTTCTGATTACTCCCTCCCCCAATCTGACCTCCCATCTATCATCCCCCTGCTCTCTTGTCCCCTTCCCCCCTTATTCTCCTGTAGGGTAAGATAGATTTCCATATCCAATTGAGTGTGTATGTTGTTCTCTCCTTAAGCCAAATCCTATGAAAATAAGATTCACTCATTCCCTCTCACCTTCCCCTGTTTCCCCTCCACTGTAAAAGTCTTTTCTTATCTATTTTATGTGAGATAATTTACCCCCTTCTACCTCTCCATTTCTCCTTCTTTCAGTATAATCCTCTTTCACCCCTTAACTTTATTCTCTAGATATCACCCTTTCATCTTCAACTCACATTGTGCCCTCTATCAATCATCTATCTATCTATCTATCTACCTATCTATCTATCTATCTATCTATCTATCTATCTATCTATCTATCTGTTAAGTCTTCCCTGATCCTTTCCAGTTAGTTCTCTTTTTCATTTCAATTTTCCTGATAATATAAATTCTAATTACATGGTATATTTCCTAGTAAACTGAAAGACATTAGAGGGCAAGGGCATGAATCCTGTTTGTTTGCCTCTGCCTACCTGTCTGAATGCCTGTCTGTCTGTGTCTGTTGTCTGTCTCTCTATCTCTCCTCCCTCTCTCTCTTTCCTTTCCTCTCTCTCTCCTTTTTCTTCCTCCTCCTCCTTCTCCTCTCTTTTTATACAACCACATTTATTTGGCTTTCTGGAAGCCAATGTGCATACATTCTTTGATGGCATATTGTTGATTTATTTAAAAATGAAACAATTCTATGTTAAAAAAAAAATCAAACTCTAGAGCCTGGATTGTTCAAAGTGCAAAATTCTGATTTCTGAGGAAATTCCCCCTTGATCAAGCATATATACATATACATACATCCATACATATATTACATATATTACATATATACATATGTATACACATACATATACATACATACACACATATATGTATATATTTTAAAGGACAAATTCTGAGGCAGTGCCTCAAATTAATGTTCTAAAGTGTCTTCTGGGATGCAAAATAACTCTCAAAATATAATTCTGTGACTATGAATTAAATGATTGGAAATAGAATAGTATTTTACTTTTAAAACATACCTTTTTGGTACTTAATAGAAAGTACATATATAAAGACAACCAAAACATTGAACTTGACATAAATTCAAATGTTCACAAACTTCTGTGATACTCTTTGGCAAGGAATGAGGAGAACGTTTTATTTATTTTCAGAAATCTTTGGTCTCTGCTGGCTTCCTGGGGCAATCATCTGCCTTACCCCTGTTTAATTTGCTCACCAGCAGGGAGTGGTTACAATTCTGTTTTATTGTTTGAAGTAACATTGCAAAGGAAATTATCACAGTCCCTAACAGTGTAAATAGAAGTAACCTGGGCCTAAAATGAAGCAGGCTGTGGTCAAATTTTGAGAAAAGTTCAGAATAATACTGGGCTTTTTCTGCTCCCAGTTGTCAATGGCCACTTCTCTGCTAATTGGGTGAAGGAAACACTTTGTTTTTAATTTCCTGAATATCATAAAAAAGTTATAATTGTTACCAGCTTAATTTGAAACCCTAAAGTTAATTAGATTCCCATAGTATCAGCAAGATCTTTGTGGCAACATACATTGTATGGGGGAAGTCTCAATGTGTTGTAGTAGTAGTAGTAGTAGTAGTAGTAGTAGTAGCAGTAGTAGTAATAGTAGTGGTGGTAGTGGTGGTGGTGGTGGTAATAATCTAACATTTATAAAGCACTTTACAAACTACTTTACAAATACTATATAATTTTATCCTTGTAACAACCCTGAGAGATAAGTGCTATTATTATTGTCATTTTATAGAAGAAGAAACTGATGCAAACAAAAGTTAAATGACTTGCCTAAGATCAAATAGTTATTAAGCTTTTGAAACTGAATTTGAATTCAGGTCTTCTGATTCCAGTTTTAGCACTCTATCAAATTTGCCCCTTAAAAATGATAATATCAGCTTGCATTTGTACATCTTTAAAGTTTGGAATAATATATGTTATCATTTGGCTGTCATGACAATCCTGTGAGACAGGTACTATTACTAGTTCCATTTTAGAGATAAGGTAACTAATGTGGGCAGAAGTGCTTTACCCTGGTCACACATTCAGTAAAGTGCCTGAAGGCATGTATGGGGTGTTCAGGGAGAATTGGCACTTCTAATGGGAGGGCTTGCCAATCCTTTTCAGGGCTGCTCATCCACCTTTGCTGTCCACCTTTCACCCAACTCTCACCTGTGGATCCAAGAAGCATATGCAGTGGCTATATCCTGGTAATACCATCTCAGCAGAAGGGCTAAACCAGGTTTAGGGTAACTGACAGGCTTCAAATCCACATGTGAATTAGGAGGATGTCTATCCCAAGCATGTGAAGACTTCCTTTGGTGGAATGGGTGGATGGAACAATTTGTTCCAATGGCCAGGAAGGGAGCTGAAGCAGGCACTAGGTAGTACTTAGAACATGGTCAGATATCAAAGACAACATCATACATTGAATCCTGAACCATTACCAGTAATCTTGACTTTTGTCTAGCACTGGACTTCAATGACTCAAGAAGAGAGAGTGAGGTTGATGACTCTGTGCAAATCTGCCTCATTTAATTCCAGTTCAATAATAGACAATACATCACCAGTGACATCACTGGTCCTCTTTCAAAAGGAAGGACAAACAACTGCAAAGTGCCTGAGGCAGGATTTGAATTTAGGACTTCCTGAATCCAAGATCCAAGTTGAGTGTTCTATCCACTGAATCACCTAGCTCCACTGGGGGTATAAACTCTCTCTCTCTCTCTCTCTCTCTCTCTCTCTCTAAACACAGTTTTTTAAAAAGTTAAGAATGTATTTATAAATGAAGTGAGAGTGCTAGAGGAACAAAATGGAAAACTAATGTGAGCTATGGAATTGGAAAAGAAATTAACTGTTTTGCACATGAGATAAAAAACCTTGACCAAGAAACCAACTCTTTTAAAATTAGAATGAACCAAATAGAAGACAAGGACTCCAGGAAGCAACAAGAAAATTTTAAAACAGTCAAAAGGCTGAAAATATAGATAAAGTAATGTTTCTCATAAAAAAAAAAGCAAGCAAACAACAAACAAAAAGCAATTTCCCTAGAAAACATCTAGGAGAGAAAATTAATAATCATTGGATTATCTGAATGCTATGATAAAAAAAAAACCTAGCATAAACAAGTTCTATCAAAAAATCTTAAAGTAAAACTGCTCAGTCATTTTTTGTTTTTTGTTTTTTTAACCAGAGGACAAAATAGAAATAGAAATAACTTATTTGTCAATTCCTCAAAGAAACCCCCAAATTTAAATTCCCAAGAACATTATAGCCAAAATTCAGAGTTTCCAGGTGAAGTGTGTGTGTGTGTGTGTGTGTGTGTGTGTGAGCTGGGAAGAAATAAAAATAATTCAAAGTACTGAGGAAGCATGACACAAAACAGTATTCCAGAAGGTACAGGATATAGGCTTATAGTCAAAAATGTTACTCAGTAAACCAGTGTAATTTTGCAGAGGGGAAAAAAACAATTTTAATGAAATAGAGAACTTTCAAGCATTGCTGATGAAAAGAACAGAGCTTCTTAGAAAGAGAAACATAGAAAGGTAAACATGAATGAAAAATCATAAAAGATTATAGTGATTATGTTAAGAGAAGAACAGAAAGAGAGGGGAAGAGGAATGCACTGGGTGTTGGTGATGAGGGAAAAAAGATTAGGGGAACTCATCTCACATAACTGGGGTACAAAAGCAGAAATGTATATAAACAAGATGAAGCATATTAGAGGCATCAGCTGTCAAAAATCTCACTCTCATCTGAACTGGTCAGAAGAAAGAAGAATACACATCTATACATATATATACACACACTTTGACCAAAGCTGGTCACAGAAATAAATTTCACTCAACAGAGAAAGAGGAGGGAAAGTGGAAAAAGGGGTGGGAGGAAGAATTAGACTGAGGTAAGGGAGTAATTAGTCCTAAGCAAACAAATTCTGTCAAAAAATGGGAATTTGAGGGAGTGCCTATTAACTGAGGAATGTCTGAATAAATTATGGCATATAAATGTGATAGAGTAGTGTTGTGCTATAAAAAATGATAAAGAGAACGGTTTCAGAGAAACCTACGAAAATTTGTATGAACTAATACAGAATGAAGTGAATAAAGCAGTTAAACAATTTACGCAATGATGGCAATGTGGTAAATATGAATCTTTGGAACAATTAGGAACTCTTGTCAACATAATGATTAACCATGATTCCAGAGAACTAATAAGAAAACATTCAACCCAACTCCTGATAGAAAGGAAAAAGATTGAGAGTAAAGATTAGAGTGAAGAATGAGGTAATTATTTTTTTTTGAACCAGGTAATTGTAGAAATTTCTTTTAATTGACTATAAAAAAGATATGCTTGCAAACCCCTTCATTGACCTTTCCTGAAATCAGTCAACAATCAAATTATTCCAAAAAAGTTTTTTTTCAGAAGTATTGGTTTCTGTTCCTTTAAATTGTGTGAACACATTTTTTCCCTCTTTTTTCAGTTTTATTGGTATCTTTGGTCTTTCGCACCATTGTTCATCATGACTCCACACTGAACCTTCCCATGTAACAATGAAAAACTCTCAAAGGAAACATACCAACAAAGCAAGTGCATTGATAATGTACACAACAGTCTACAACCATTTTACCCAATGTTTCTAACAAGAGAAGGAAAATGATCAACAATATGATGAAGATAATTAAATATGTAATTGCAATTAATAAGTTTCTTTTATTATTGTTGATTCTTTAAAATATCTAATATGTCATAATGAAAACACATAGGTGTCACATACTAATTTATCTTGGTTCTGTGTACAAGTAAACTTAGAGCTCAGAAACAGAAAGGTAGATGATGTTATTGGTGCATAAAATGCAAAAATAGCAGCAGATAAGGTAACATTGCCATACATTTTAAATTATAAATTTAAAATAATCTCATGGTGGCCCAGGTGATAGAATATGGGACTTGATTAGGGAAGCCCTGAATTTGATACCTACTAGTGCCACTTATTAATTGTAAACTACTAATTTAATCTTTTGTAACCTTCATTTGCTCAAATGAAAAAGTGGGGATAATAATAGTATCTACTCCAATGGTCTTTCTGAAGAATCAATTGAGATATTGCATACAAAGTGATATATAAATTTTAAAGTGTCTCTATATAAATACCAGCTATAGTTGTTATTAATAAAATTTACCCCAACAGATGATCCATAAACATTTATGGTCACACCAAAAGAAACAAGTGCTCTTTGTTGAGATGTTAAAAATACTGAAATGAGAAATCTCATTGAAAGGAAAAGGTATTTTTTTTAATGTGAGAATAACTTTATTTTGCAGATGTTGACTTCTTTGCCATCTTTAAATGACTATATTCTCAGAAGAATATAGATATCATGTATTCCCAATTTTGGGATTAACAGAAATCTAAGTGGTCTTTCTTATTAATAGCTTTCTGCTACTTCCCAGGCAAATTGGCATTTTCCTATATAGCATGATGCTGTGGGGAAAAAAATAATTTTACTTTAGAAAATACAGGATTTCAAGAATTGCTAATTTCACTTTTGAGGAGCTAAAGAACCAGTTGTCAGAATCTCTGTGCTGCAGAAGTCAGGAATATTTAATAATATCTCAACAGAGAATCCCTGTACAGGAAATTTCAGAGATAAGAAAGTAGGAAAAAAAATATCTCGCAGATAAATTTGAGATAATGTGAAGTTGTCTAACAGAATATTTCACAGAATGAAATCTCTCCAAAAAAAGAAAATGGCTTGCTCCATAACACAATGTCCAAGAAATTTTTAAAAATAATATGAAAAAAGATTAATTAGGCTTAATTATGGTTGATAACAAAAGACTAAACAATTATCAGAGACTAGAGTGCTAAAGTGGTTAGAAAATGGTATTTTTTGTATTTTTTTTTATTTTTTCTACTTAAAAGTATTCATTTTTTTCCCAATTATATGTAAGATAGTTTACATCATTCACTTTTATAAGGTTTTGAGTTCCAAATGTTTTTTCTCCCTCTCTCCTTCTTCCTCCTCCCCAAAATGGCAAGCAATTTGATATAGGCTATAAATGTACAATCATATTAAACATATGTCCACATTAGTCATGCTGTGAAAAAAGAATCAGAACAAAAGGGAAAAACTATAAGAAAAAAAAAAGAGAGAAAATGGTATGCTTCAAACTGCAATCAGACTCCATAATTCTTTCTCTGGATATGGATAACATTTTCCATCATGAGGCTTGAAATTATCTTAGATCATTGGATGGTTAATAGCTAAATATCAAAGTTGGTCACTGCACATGGTTCTATTACTGTTTAGTGTTCTTCTAGGTCTACTCACTTCACTCAGCATCAATCCATGTAAGTCTTTCTAACTTTTTCTGAAATCTACCTGCTCATCAATTTCTCATAGAATAATAGTATTCCATTACATTCATATACCACAATTTGTTCAGCCATTCCCCAATTAATGGGCATCCCCTAAATTTCCAATTCTCGGCCACCACAAAAAGAGCTGCAATAAATATTTTTATACATGTAGGTCCTTTTCCTTTTTTGAAGTTATATTTTGTATTTCATTTTCCCCAGTTACATATAAAAACAAGTTTTAACATTCATTTTTAAAACTTTGAGTTCCAAATTCTCTCCCTTCCTCCCTCCCTGCTCCCACCCCCCCCCATTGAGAAGGTAAGCAATTTAATATAGGTTATATGTGTGCAGTCATGAAAAAAATTTCCATAATGGTCATGTTGTGAAAGACTAACTATATTAACCTCCATCCCATCCCCCCAGCCATTTATTCTAATCTCTCCTTTCAACCCATACCTCCTCGAAAGTGTTTGCTTCTAATTACCCCATCCCCTAATCTGCCCTCCCTTCTATCACCCCCTACCCCTTCTTTTCTTTTTCCATTTTTATGATCCCTTCAGGATGCAGACCTAGTAGTGATACTGCTGGATCAAAGGGTATGTACAGTTTAATAGTCCTTTAGGCATAATTCCAAATTGTTCTCCAGAATAGTTGGATCAGTTCACAACTACATCAACAAGGAATTAATGTTCTAATTTTGTCACATCTTCTCCAACATTTATCATTTTCCTTTTTTGTAATATTAGCCAATCAATCAGATGTGAAATGGTACCTCAGAGGTGTTTTAATTTGCATTTCTCTAATCAAAAGTGATTTAGAGCACTTTTTCATATACCTATGGTTAGCTTTGATTTCTTCATCTTAAAACTGCCTATTCATATCCTTTGATTATTTATCAATTGGGGAATGACTTGTATTCTTATAAATTTGACACAGTTCTCTATATATTTTAGAAATGAGGCCCTTATCAGAGACACAGTCTGTAAAATACTTTTTCTGCAACTTTTGGCTTTCCTTCTGATATTGGTTGCATTGGCTTTGTGCAAACCCTTTTTAATTTAATGTAATAAAAATTATCTATTTTGTATTTCATAATGTTCTCTCTGTCTTATTTGGTCATAAATGCTTCTATTCTCTATAGATCTGATATGTAAATAATTCTTTGCTGTCCTAATTTACTTATGGTATCATCCCTTATGTCTAAATCATGTACCCATTTCAACTTTATATTCATAAAGGGTGTGAGATGTTGGTGTACGGATGGTATCTGCCATACTATTTTCCAGTTTTCCCAGCAGTTTTTGGCAAATAGTGAATTCTTTTCCCAGAATTCATTTGTAAATCCATCTGGCCCTGGAGATTTTATTTTTCTGTTTATTTATTTACTTTTTTTGCTTTTTAAATTTTTTTTTTTACTTTAAATATCTTTTATTTTTTTATTTTTTAAAATTAATTTATTTATTTTTAGTTTTCTACATTCACTTTTGCAAGATTTTGAGTTCCAAATTTTCTCCCCATCTCATTTCTCCTCCCACCCCAAGTTGGCATGCATTCTGAATACCCCTT
>NW_020954556.1:40743351-40970452 GCF_900497805.2 Vombatus ursinus | reverse complement strand
CTTAAGCCAAATCTGATGAGAATAAGACTCACTCATTCCTTCTCACCTTCCCTCATTCCTGTTCCACTGTAAAAGCCTTTTCCTGTCTGTTTTATGTGAGATAATTTATCCCATTCTACCTCTCCCTTTCTCCTTCTCCCAGTATAATCCTCTCTCACCCCTTAATCTTATTCTCCAGATATCACCCCTTCATCTATCTATCTATCTATCTATCTATCTATCTATCTATCTATCTATCTATCTATCTATCTATCTATCCACATATAATTTTTTCCCTCCAACTACCCTAATACCGACAAAGGTCTGATGAGTTTCAAATATCATCTTCCCACGCAGGAATGTAAAAAGTTCAACTTTAATAAGTCCCTTATGATTTCTCTTTCCTGTTTACCTCTTCATGTTTCACTTGAGTCTTGTATCTGAAAATCAAATTTTCTATTCAGCTCTGGTCTTTTCATCAAAAATGCTTGAAAGTCCTCTATTTCACTGAATATCCTTATTTCCCATGAAGGATTATACTTAGTTTTGCTGTGTAGGTGATTCTTGGTTGTAATCCTATCTCCTTTGCCCTCCAGAATAATATATTCTAAGCCCTGTGGTCCCTTAATGTAGAAGCTGATAAATCTTGTGTTAACCTGATTGTGTTTCCACAATACTTGAATTGTTTCTTTCTGGCTGCTTGCAATATTTTCTCCTTGACCTGGGAACTCTGGAATTTGGCTACAATATTCTTAGGAGTTTTTCTTTGGGGATCTCTTTCAGGACGTGATCAGGGGATTCTTTCAATTTCTATTTTGCCCTCTGGTTCTAAAATATCATGGCAGTTTTCCTTGATAATTTCTTGAAAGATGATGTCTAGGTACTTTTTTTTTTATCATGACTTTCAGATAGTCTGATTTTTTTTTTAAATTATCTCTCCTGGATCTATTTTCCAGGTCATTTTTTTTCCAGTGAGATATTTCACATTGTCTTCTATTTTTTTTTTTCATTCTTTTGGTTTTGTTTTACAGTGTCTTGATTTCTCATAAAGTCACTAACTTCCAGTTGCTCTATTCCAATTTTTAAGGAAGTATTTTCTTCAGTAAGCTTTTGAACTTCCTTTTCCATTTGGCCAATTCTGCTTTTTAAGGCATTGTTCTCCTCATTAGCTTTTTGGACCTCTTTTACCATTTGAGTTAGGCTATTTCTTAAGTTGTTATTTTCTTCATTTTGGGGGGGGTCTCCTTTAGCAAGCTGTTGACTTGCTTTTCATGATTTTCTTGCATCACTCTCATTTCTCATCCCAGTTTTTCCTCGACTTCTCTTACTTGCTTCTCAAAATCCTTTTTGAGCACTTCCATTGCCTGGGACCAATTCATATTTTTCTTGGAGGTGTTGGATGTAGGAGCTTCTGGTTGTATGTTTTGATATTCTTTGTCACCCAAGAAAGATTCTATGATCTGACTTTTCTTGTGCAGTTTGCTCATGATCCCAGCCAATTACTTGAATTATAAATTCTTTGTTAAGGTAGAGGTTTGCTTCCAGTGTGGAAAATGTACTGTCCCAAGCTCTGGGGATTTTTTGCAGCTGTTTTCAGAGATACTTCAAGGGAGCTGTAAATTTTCAGTTCTTCCAAGGTGATATGATAAGGGGCAAGGTGATTACTCCTTTCTTGGCCTGTGCTCTGGTATATGAGTGATCACAAGCACTCTTTTCCACCTTGCAACTGTGAGGAGGATTTCCTCTACAGCACCACTACAATCTCCACCACACCCTCACTTCTCCTCACCCCAGGACCAGCACCCAGAACTATGACCCAGATCCAAGCACGGGCAAAGCAAGAGAATCCTGCACCAGCAAAGAGATCCCTGCAATCCCTCTCTGATAAGCCACTCAATTCCCCCTCAGTCTGTGGGCATGAACCTCCAGAAGTAGTTGCCACCCTGGGGTCTGGTGTGGGAACCGGGGCTGGGACTGAGTTTCTCTCTCACTTCAGTCACAGAATTTTCCTACTGATCTTCTAAGTTGTCTTTGGTGTTTGTGGGTTGAGAAGTCTGGAAACTGCCATAGCTGCACATGATTCACTTCTCTGAATCCAGGACTATTCTAGGTGCACTGAGGCCTGTTTTGCCTGTGCACCCATGCCAAACTGTGTTCTTCTCCCTTCCTAGTGCAATATACCTTTCTTCTCACCTGTCCAGGTTGTCTTGGTTTGGAAATTCATTTCACTCTGTTTTTTGTGGGTTCTACTGCTTTAGAATTTGTTTAGAGCCATTTTTACAGGTATTTAGAGGGGTTTGGGGGAGAGCTCAAGCAAGTCACTGCTTTTACTCTGCCATCTTGGCTTTGCCCCCTGAGATTTTTTTTTAAGGGAGTTCCTATTCTGTTAATGTGGGCAATTTATGTCTCTGTAATTATTCATCCATTTCAGTTAAATCATCAGATTTATTGGCATACAGTTGAGCAAAATAGCTCCTAATTTTTATTTTAATTTCCCCTTCATTGGTGGTGATTTCACCCTTTTGATTTTTCATATTGGTAATTTGGTTTTCTTTTTTTTTAAATCAAATTAAACAAAGGTTTATCTATTTTATTGTTTTTTTTTCATAAAACCAAATATTACTTTTATTTATTTCATGGATTTTCTTACTTTTGCTTTTATTAATCTTTCTTTTGATTTTCAGTATTTCTAATTTGGTCTTTAATTGGGGGTTGTTAATTTGTTCTTTTAAATTTTTTTTAGTTGCATGCCCAATTCATTGATCTCCTCTTTTTCTATTTTATTCATGTAAGCATTTAGAAATATAAAATTTCTCCTAAGAACTGTTTCAATTGCATCTCATAAGTTTTGCTATATTCTCTCATTATTGTCATTCTCTTGGATGATGTTATTGGTTGTGTCTATGATTTATTGTTTGATCCACTCATTCTTTAGGATTAGATTATTTAGTTTCCAATTAATTTTAATCAATCTTTCCAAGGCCCTTTATTACATGTAATTTTTTTTTATCACATCATGATCTGAAAATGATGCATTTAATGTCTGCTTTTCTGCATTGCATTGTGAGGTTTTTCTGCCTAATGCATGGTCAATTTTTGTGTACCACTGAGAAAAAGGTATGTTACTTTCTTTCCCTATTCAGTTTTCTCTAGAGGTCTATAATATCTAACTTTTCTAAAATTATATTCATCTCCTTGCCTTCTTTTTTTATTTTGTTATTGCATGGTTAGTTTATCTAATTTTGAAAGGGGGAAGTTGAAGTCACCCACTAGAATAGTTTTGCTATCTACTTCTTCTTATACCTCATTTAACTTCTCCTCTAAGAATATGAATGCTATACCACTTGGTGCATATATGTTTAGTCTGCATATTATTAAATTGTCTATGATAACTTTTAGTAAGATATCGTGTCCTCCCTTATTTGTTATAATTAGATCTTTTTGCTTTTGCTTTGTCTGAGATCAGGATTGCTACCTCTGCTTTTTTTTTTAACTTCAGCTGAAGCATAATATATTTGGCCCCAACCTTTTACTTTTACTCTCTGTGTATCTCTGTGCTTCAAATGTGTTTCTTGTAAACATCATATTATAGGATTATATTTTTAATCCACTCTGTTATCTGCTTCCTTTTTATGGGAGAGTTCATTCCATTCACATTCACAGTTATGATTACTGACTATCTTTCTCTCTATCCTATTTCCTCTCCTGTTTATGCTTTTCTTTTTCCTTTCACCCTTTCCCTCCTCACCAGAGTTTGGCTTCTGACTACCACTTCCCTCAATTTTCCCTGTCCTCTATCAGCCCCACTTCCTTTTCTTTCCCCTTTCCCCTACTACTTCTACCCTCACTTCTTTCCCCCTCCCTTTTCTTTCCCATCTCTCATCCTACTTTCCAATAGGGTAAGATCAATTTCTATACTCAACCCTCTTTGAGCCAAATCTGATGAGAATAAGGTTCAAACTATGTTCACACCCACTCTTGTTTCCCTCTACAGTACTAAGTTTTTTGAGCCTCTTCATGTGATGTTATTTACCCTTTTCTGCCTTCGGCTTTCTTTTTCTCCTGGTACAATCTTTTTTTTTTTTTTTTCACCCATTAATTAAATTTTTACATCATTGCATCAAAGTCAACTTTTACCCACACCCTCTGTCTATCTATATGCCTTCTAACTAGTCTAATAAGGCTACAATTCTCAAGAGTTAAAAGTATCATCTTCCCATGTAGGAATGTAAACATTTTAACCTTATTGAATATCATTTTTTTCTTTTCAGTTTCCTTTTTACACTTCTCTTAAGTCACAAATTTGAAGATTTTTCTGTTCACCTCTGGTCTTTTCATCAAGAATGATTGAAAGTTTTCTGTTTTACTGAATGCCCATCCTTTCCCCTGAAAGCTTATGCTCAATTTTGTTAGGTAGTTTATTCTTGGTAGTAAATCAAGCTCTTTTGTCTTCCATAATATCATATTCCAAGCCTTCAGAAACTTTAATATAGAAGCTGCTGAGTCTTGTGTGATCTTGACTGTGGCTCCACAATATTTAAATTGTTTCTTTCTGGCTTCTTGTAGTATTTTCTCCTTAATCTGTTGATTCTGGAATTTGGCCACAATATTCCTTGGCATTTTCAATTTGGGATTTCTTTCAGGAGGTGATCAGTAGATTCTTTCAATGACTTGTTTACCCTCTGGTTCTAGGACCTCAGAGCAATGTTCCTTGATAATTTCTTGAAAGATGCTGTGCAGGCACTTTTTTTTTTTAATTATGTCTTTCAGGTACACCAATAATTATTAAATTCTCTTTCCTAAATCTATTTTCCAGGTCACTTGTTTTTCCAATGAGGTATTTTACATTTTCTCCTTTTTTTTCATTCTTTGATTGTGTTTGATTGATTCATGATCTCTCATAAAGTCATTAACTTCTACTTGCCCTATTCTAATTTTTAAGGAATTATTTTCTTCAGTTAGCTTTTGTACTTTGTTTTCCATTTGGCCAATTATACTTTTAAAGGAGTTGTTTTCTTCAGTGGATTTTTTCCCCCAATTTGGCCAATAGTATTTTTTTTAAGGATTTGTTTTCTTCAGACAACTTTTGTCCTTCCTTTTCCAAGCTGTTGACTGTCCCTTGCATACTTTTTATTTATTTTCTCAATTTTTCTTCTACCTCTTTTATTAGACTTTTAAAATCATTTTTACTTCTTCCAAGAAGGCTTTTTGTGCTTGAGACCAATTCATATTCCCTTTTGAGGTTTTAGATGTAGTTATATTGACAATGTTGTCTTCTTCTGAGTTTGTGTTTTACTCTCCCCTGTCACTATAGTAACTTTATATGGTCAATGTTCATTTTTCCTTCTTGCTCATTTTTTTTTGTTGCCTATTTTGTGGCTTTTAAAGTTGAGCTCTCCTCCTTTGGCACAAGGGACACTGTCTCAAGTTTCTTGTGCTGGAGACCAGGGACCTTGTCACTGGTTTTATGCATTCTGGCCTGAGGTGCTGGTGGCTTGTTCACTGTGTTTACCCAGCCTACTTACATCTTTTGTTACCTGATTTCTTGGGGTAGCAACTTGTCTCCTGTAGTAGTCCTTGAGGCATCATAGCTGGCCTGCTGTGGTACTGGCTTACTGAGCCAGGACCGAGGGGCCTCAGTTGCTCATTTGTGCTATGATTAAAAGCCTCATGCTAGCTTTCCTAGTCACTGTCTTTGCTGGGCTGCCCCCTCCCCCCTTTTACCCAAAGTGAGACAGATCTTTCCTGAAGTTCTTCTAAGTTATCTTAAGCTGGAAAATTGTTTCACTCTTTTTGTTGGTTCTGTCACTCCAAAATCTATTCAGAGGCTTCATTTCATGTTGTTTCTGAGGGAAACTAGGGAGAGCTCAAGCAACCTCCTGACTTCTCTTCACAATCTTGTCTCTGTCTAGAATATGGTATAAATGAAGTGAAGGTTTATTTTATATGATATAGAATCACGTGATTTTAGAACTGGAAGGGGGAGAGGCAGAGCCAAGATGGCAGAGTAAAGGCAGGGACTCTCCTGAACTGTCCCTCAAACTCTTTCAAATACAGTGGAGGGGAAGAGAGGATAGATGAGGGGACGTGAGTGAAGCTTTCTCTCATCAGAATTGGCTCAGAGGGAATGACATACACACTCAATGGGGATCTTTCTTACCCCACAAGAAAGTGTACTTTTTTTTTTACTTTATTTTTCTTGAGTTTTTTTTTTCTTGTTTGCTTTCCTTCACAACATGGCTATTATAAATGTTTCTCATGACTACACATATATAACCTTTATCAAATTGTTTGCCTTCTCAGTGGGGGGGGTTGCAAAGGGAGGAAGTGAGAGCATTTGGAACTCAACATTTTAGAAGTGAATTTAAACATTGTTTTAACATGTAACTGGGGCAAAATAAAATGTTGAATAAAAACAAAACAAACAAAAAAAGAACTGAAAGGGTCCTTAGAGACCTAATGATATAATCCCTACAATCTATGAATGAAGAAGGTGACATTAAAAGAAATTCAATTGAATTTGTTTCAATTCAATTCAATGAGCACAGGAACTATTTAAGGGAGGCAAGGTTGTGCAAAGTCACCAGCCTCACTCTCTCCTCTGGAGCCATCTGGGTACAGTGGCAAGATATAGATCAATATGACTAGAGGTGTCCCCACATGCAGTGGGAGACCTTGGCCTTTTTAAGTTAAGGTATATCCCAGGTCTTAGTTTAACTGAGGCAATGCTTATTAGGTGATTAAGATTATGTAAGAAATGAGGTAAAGAATGGAACAATGGCCTCTTTTACATAATTAAAAAAATAAATTAGAAGGAAGATATGACAAAGTGAGGGAGTGAATTCTAAATAAATGCATTCTCAGTAGAGAGAGGGAGGAGGCAAGAAACATCACAGAGTCCATTTCCCTAGCATACAAATAAATAAAGGATATCCTTTAGGAAGAATAGTAATTGCAAAATAACTGGGGCAGATCACCCATCATACTTCTCTTTTTAATAGCTAAATGACACCTAGACTTCATTGTGAATGAGAAACTATAGCAGCAGCTGGTAAATAAGTGTGGGTCTACATCTAATCTTTCTACTCTAAAGCTACATCACTCTCTTGGTTATTTTTAAAGCCACAATGCATTACTTATTAGTATTCATTAGGATCATTTTGGTCTGAGATTCCTAAAGCAAAGGGCTTATTAGCATTAGAGAGAAAAGAGCAAAATAACTATAGTAAATAGCTGCAAACCCGACAATTTTGATGAGAGTGAGATCACTGTAGATCCTAACACAGCTGTCTCCTATTCAAAAAAGTATGAGGAGGGGATCCTATGCCAGAGACTGGGCTGCCAGTGTCTCATCAATCATATTGGAAGAAGAGAAAGGCCATACCATCCACCCCCAAGCCCCATGCTACATTACTACAACTTTCTGTCCCCTTAAAATTGAGCAAGGCACTTTTTGAGGACTTAAAAGAAATAGATTGTCCATATATCTGTGATATTATTTTATCTTTGAATCACAAGATTGAGTACTAGAAGGAACCTTAGGAATAATCTCAAACATCTGACTCATGTTGTGAAGGAGGAAACTAAGGCTCAGGGGGATTAATTTGCTCTTGGTCACCCTGGGAAAAAGAGAGAAAACCAGGAATCAAACTCAAGTTGTCTTGTCCTTGGTCCCCTAGTGTATTAATCACCTTGATTTTGCTTTCATATCTTTTTAATATTCAATCTGGGATCTTTGTCTTATCTGTATAGCCAGGATAAGCCCTTTGTCTTTTGTTTATGTATTATTACATAATAAATGGATCAGAGATTTGCAAACGAGGTCAAAATACCTCGGTTCAAATCCTGCCTTTGATACTTACTACGTCTGTGACCTTCAATAAGTTATTGAAAATAGCTGGGACTCAGGTTCCTCGTTTATAAAATTGAAAGATTGAAGTAAGTAATTCCTAAGCTCTTCATTAAGCCCTAAATTTAATAGATTTAGGGAAAATATGTGGAAAGCCTCATAGAAGAAGTAGGGATTCAACAGTTGGAAGAAGGAATAAAGGAAGGAAGATAGTTGGGAAGCTATTGCAATAGTCAAGTTTGGGATGAATAAGAACTTATCTTCATCCCTCTCCAAACTCTCTCCCCTTTCTAAATCACTTATTACAGTAGAAGGCACCACCACCTCACCTTAACCATGCTTACAATCTAGGTGTCCTTTTCAACTCCTCACTCTCTCTTAACCCCTTATCCAGTCAATTGATAGATTCTATCAGTTCTACTTCCTAACATCACTCTTTTTAAATTTTATTTTTAAAGGCACTTAAGTGATTTGTCCAGGGTCACACAGCTATTTAAGTGTCTGAGGCTGGCTTTGCATTCAGTTGCTTCTGACACCAGGGCTGGTGCTATCTCCACTGTGCCCCATAGCTGCCCCTAACATCACTCTTAATATACCCCTTTCTCTCTTATGACATAGCTGCCACCTTGGTACAGTTCTGTACCACCTAATGCCTCAACTCTTGCTATATCCTGCTGGTTGGTTTCTCTGCCTCAATTCTTTCCCCACTGCTGTCCACCTTACACTCAGCTGTCAATATGGTCTTCCTAAAGTGCAGGTTTGACCACATCACACAACCCTACCCCATATTGTTGGTGAGTGTGGTGCTAGTGGTTTGACTTGCCTGGCATATGTTGCCACCTATCTCTCCCTCAGGGTGGTTCCTAGGCTGGCTTCTCTGTCCTGTATCTAGTAATTGGTTGCACCTCATATTATCCCTGTTTTAGAGATGAAGAGAGGAGAAGGGAGAGAAAAAAGGAGAGAGAGAGAAGCAGAGAGAGGGACAGACAGACAGAGATAGAGAAAGAGAGACAGAGACAGAGATAGAGACAAGCAGAGAGACAGACAGGGACAGAGACTTGCTAACTCACATTTATTGTGGGGGTAAAAACTGAAGAATTGGATGTAGATCCAGTGAAAGAGAAAGTATGGTTAGAGAGAAGGGAAGGAAAACAGAAGAATGGTATCTGTTAAGCCAAGGCCAGAGTGGATATTTAGAAGGAGCCAGGAATAAGCCTTTATTAATCTACTACTATTTTCCAGTGCTAAGTGCTTTACAGATATCTGATTTGATCTTTACAACAACCTTGTCAGATGTTATTATTATCACCATTTTTTATAAAGCAGAAGAATCTGAAGCAGAGATTGACTTACACAAGTAGTAAGTATCTGAGGCCGGATTTGAACACAGAGTTTTCTGAGTCCATGATGAGTGCTCTTTCTACTGTGCTACACAAGTTGAAGTTAAAGACTGAAAAACAGACATTAGATATGCTTCTTAAAAGAGCACAAGTGGTGGCACATAAATCAGGTTCAAGGGACTGAGAGAATACATAGTGAGGTAATAGAATAATCAGATATGGGAAAAAATATGCATTTTACTAGTGAGGAGTAAGAAATAAGATTCCACGGTAGCTTTATAGAGTGGAAGAGGCAAGGCAAAAGGATTTTGGTATTTGTATTTTGAGGTTTGTTTTCTTTTTTGTCTGTTTGTTTGGTTTTAATTTTAAAAAGACTGGTATATTTGTTAGCATTTGAAAATGATCCGATGGAAAGGGGTTGGAAATCCATGGGAGAGTTAGAGATGAAGTTACTGCTACAGTAACATACTAGAGAAAACAGGAGGGATAATGATAATAATGATGATAATAATAATATTTATAATTTTTATTTATGCTGGCTATTATTTATATAGTATTTTATATTTTTAATGTACTCTATATACATTACATCATTTAACATAGGCCATAGGATCAAAGGTACAGGTAGAGAGACTAGCTTTATGAGAAGTAGGGAAAATTCTATGATCAGAGGAGGAAAACAGGAGAATTATTAACTTATTATATTAAATAGTTTCAAAAGATGGAGAAAAGAGGATAACGTAGTTCATATCAGGAGAATTGAATCTTCTCAGTGAAATGGAAGGCTAGGTCATCTATTGTACAGTTGGGTTCAGGGAAAAGAGGAGAGAGGGGAAAACAGTTTGTCACAGTTGCTATGGTGAATAGCATGGGTTACAAACAAGGGCTGAATAGGATTGTAGAGATTCAGTCAGCTTCAACAGTGACCTGCTTAAGAACATCTACAGTATTCTACATTTGTATTGGATTACATTAACACATTCCTGTTTTTATCCATTGATAGTCTGCAGCTCTGGTTCAAAACTGGAATTATCAGATAATGAGATTGCCCAGGATTTAGCATTAACATGTCAGAAATGAAGGAGAGTCAGCTAAGCAAGGGATCCTAGGGTAGAAGCTGACATAATATTGAAATGGGAGGTCATGGGGAAAGGGTGGCATATAGAAATAAATGTCACAGTGGGACAGAGGCACCCAGGGATCAGGATATTTTCAGCCACTGAAAGGTAAGAAAGAAAGATGAAAAAGCAAAATAAATGAGTCATAAATTTTGAGATGGAAGGGATCTAAGAGGGTGTTTGCCCTCACTCCATTTAATAGATGAGGAAATTAAAGCTCAGAACATATAAGTGCCTTACCTAATGATATAAAAGTCAAATCTCAGAAGTTGAGTCCTCTGAACCAGTATTATTACTACCATGTCACATCCTTTTTCAAGAACAGAAAGTGGTTTTGAGACTGCACACACACACACACACACACACACACACACACACATGAGATACTAGGTCTAGATCTATCCATCTAGTCAAACCTAATGCTGTATGTGTGTGTTTATAATTTTTTTTTTTATCTAAGACATGGTGCAGCTCAAAGTTGACCCAGGCTAAGGTCCATGGCTAAATTTTGGTGCAGAAAGTGGGCCTTGGAGTTGAAGAGTTGAGTGGGCAGATTATTAAAGGAGTCAGCAATATGATTTAAAAAATTATATTGTCAGTCCTACAAAGAAACCATAGAACCAACTCAAATATGCACATACTGTAGAACCTAAAGAAGTAGAAGAAAAAACTCAGGTGCTCTCCTCAATCCTTCTTTTTACTAGAAAATACCATATCATCAGATGGGACTCAGAACTCAAGGGATTTATTAAACAGGTCCCTTTTGGAGCTTTTTCCCTCCCCACCCCCTCAGTAACCACCAAAATGAGTAGCCTATTTTTAGAACCTCTTAAGAAACCTGCAAATGGAAGCCAGACCCAATTTGTACATGCTTTATTACAGGAATGTCTGAACTACATCATCACTGTGCTATTGCAGCTGCTCTGGAAGGATAAGCATGATTATGGAAGCAAAGAAATTCCCTGACTCATTTAAAGAGTTTACCCTTTACCTTCCTAGTCATTCTTCTAACAGTTCATTTTAGTGGGAAATTCCTTATTACCATGTGGTAAGGTACAGAGAAGGCCATACCAATGTCTGTTGCTGCCAGGCCTCCAGTTACCCAGGCAACTGCTGGAAGGTGTGGGGCATGCATTAGATTTCTAATCAGCTGTTCTATTCTTATTCAACACACTGTTTTACATGATATATATTAACAAGTCAGAGAGTTATCAAAAAAGTACAACCAAACCTAATGCTATATATATATATAATGTATACATAGATAACTGTATGTACTGCATGTGTATGTACACACACACGTGTGCATATATGCATAGATACATACATACATAACATTTCAAAGAGTTTCCCTTCCCTTCTCCTACTACCTGTCACAGTGCCTGGCACATAGTAAACACTATAGAAATGTTACTGTTATTATTATTACTATAATTGTCATTATTATGATGATTCCTCCTCCTCCTCTTCCTCCTCCTCCTCCTCCTCCTCCTCCTCCTCCTACTACTACTACTGCTATTATTAGTGTATCACCTTAGGAAGTTACCCTTTCTAAAAAGTATTTTAGGCTATCTGACTAAAATTCTTGTGATCTGATAATCATAAGAGCAAGAACATTGGTGGATATTTGAGCAAATTGCATTTAGAAATTACCTCTGATCTACCAGAAATACTACTAGGACCCTGAGAGGGAAGTATAACTAGCAATATATGGGTATCTAATTCATCTATGAGAGTGGTAATTGGATTAAGGTTGCCTTAGAACACATAAAGACCAAAGAAGTTTATCATTTAAATGAACAAATAAATACTGTATAATTTGAGTAATAATAGAACACTAAGAACTTGAGGAATTAGAAAGGGCTTTCCATAAGAGATAGGGGTCTATTGAGAAGCAATTTCCACTGTCCAGCCAGGGAATAGTGAAAGTCTATCCTAGGATCATATAATGTTAGACTGGAAAGGGACTTTAAATATACAAATTTTCAAATCTTGTCAGTAAGGAAGTGTCAAAAGTGAACTTTGAAGGAAGTTAAAGGATATAAGACACAGAGGTGTGAAAGGATTCCAGATATCAGCAACCTCCCCCCCCCCCAGATAAAAAGCATGAAGGGGTAAGATAAAATGGAAAAGGTGATGAAGAACAATCAGGTCAGTTTATCTGGAATGTAAAGATTATGGAACATAGTGTTAAAAAATAAGGGCAGTGACCTCCTTCCTCCTCTGTTAGATCTCTCTGTTGTAGATGAATGTGACAGAGGAAAGTGGCAGATAATAATTATGTAACACAATGGTTTCTTTGGTGTAAAGTACAGAATACAGAATTATATGCTAATGTCTCATCTGTTTCTCTGAGAGGTTCTTTAGCATCTCCACAGACAGACATCTGGGGAGTGATTTTCTCCAGCAAAAACCAACAACAAAACAAGAAAAAAAAAGCTAACAACAATTAAAAACAAAACAAAACAAATATCCTCAATGATGATTCTTATACTAGACTAAATTAAAGTTAGTCTCTGCTGTGACATTTTTGTATACTTGTGGTCACATACACAATTTATTCTCCTGGGTTCAGGGCTGGCAGAAACCTTTGTTCATCATCTGTAAAATGAAGGTTTTCCAGGAGATGATTATTTAGGCTTCTTCTAGCTCTTAAATCCCCATTAACCTATTATAAAGAAGGTTGTCATTTTGTTGCATTTATTACTTGAATATAACAAGTTTAGAATCATTGAATTAGTTAACAGCTAGGATGAAAAATGGATAGGATCTCAGATCTGAAGACATGAGGTCCTGAGATGAAATCTGGCATCAAACATTTACTAGTTGTGTGTTTCTGAGCAAGTCACTTAACCTCTGCTTCCTTCAGTTTCCTCAACTGTAAAATGTTAATAATAATAACATCTAATATTCGAAAAACATTTAGCTCAGTGCCTGACATATAGTAAATGCTAACATTTATCATCATCATCATCATCATCATCATCATCATCATCATCATCAATCATCACACTGGAAGTCAGAATCATAAAAGTCATCTCTTCCAAGACCCTCATTTATTGATTTGGAAACATAGGTTTGGACAGGTAATTTAAATTGTCGTGGTCACAACTATAATAGAACTTAATTCACTATCCAGTATTATTTTGTTTTTAAATGCAACAAACCTCCTCAAACTAAAGAACTATTTAATTTGTACTACATTAAAAGCCAATATGAAAAGACAGTACAAAATTAAATTGGTACAAAATTAAATTGTCAAGGCTGTGACAGTCATGGATCATTCAACACACCCATTATCAATTGATATCAATTAACATCAAACACAATGCAAGAGGACATTGCTAAAGATTTGGCCATAAAGTGATACACTTGAAATGAACTCTTAGGACTTAAAATGATTTCCTCCCTCCTCTTCTTCTTTCATTTTGAATCTTAGTTCAAACTATATGTAACCGTACTGTGATGTTCACTTCACTTTTATTTCGAGGACTGATATACTTTCCCATTCTTAAACTTACTAAATTAAGTCAAATCATCAATTAATCAGTCACCAGTTATTGGGAGCTTTCCATGTTCAAGAACACTTTTAAATGATAGCAGTGGACCTGAGGCCAGATAAAAAAGTGGAATATATCATATAAGTTAGATGGCAGATTTAAGATTCTCAAAAATCTTAACACACTAGACCTTTGGATGATATGAAACAAGAATAAATGGGGTGCCTTGGGCACCACACAGTATACTCAGATCTTAGGCCCTAAGTGATTGACAAAACCAAGTAATATTAGTCATTGAAAGCACATGCATAGTCCTTAGGCACAGAGAGGTTATAGGAATCAATGTAATAGGATAATATTTTTAGCAGAATGGTAAACAAACTAAGGATTATTTATGTTGATGTATTGAATCTTAGATAAATCAGAACTGAGTAGGGCAGGTATTTCTTCAGATGTGACAGAATTTCATTCTGATTCAGTCTGTTGTTGCTACTAACCTAGATATGATCCTATGAGTTTGTCATGTTAAGAGGTGTGGGAGAGACAGACCTAGAGAGCTGAAACTCTCAATGTTTACCTTTGTCAAGTGGTTGTACCTTTGTTCTTGTCCAGTAAAAGAGTATTTTTTTCTAACTGCCTTGTTGACTCCACCTCATAAAATCCTGAATTTGGAATTCAGTCTATGTATACCTATTGCTAAAGAAAGATGAAGGTAAAATATTATACTTAAGTTAAAAAAAAAGCACACACACAAAATGAGAATACTGTCACTGAAAAAAGGGTCATATGGAAAAGAAGGTACAAGGAAGAAGAATGGGAATAGTGTTTGTAGAATGGAAGATTGATATTAGTAACTGGTATGATAAGACATCCAAAAATTCTAATTAAAGCTTTGCCTGAAGCCACCTAGTTGCTAGAAGCAGAACTATACTGCTACTTTACTTTGATCTATTTAGAGCTTACCTGGAATATTTTATTCAGGTCCAAAAACCTCATTTTAGTGATAATATTAGTGTTTTTCCAATGTATACAGTTGAGTGTTATTAGGATGGAAACGAAGCCCTAGTAAAATTAGTTGTACAACTTAAAATGCTTTGTTGCAGAGGAAAAAGTTTATAATTTATGTAAAATATTAGAAGGGCTATTACATGGAAGAGGAATTTGTCTTGTTTTCTTCAATGTGGAGGACAGAATTACCTTTAAATGTATGTATAAATGAATGGACAAACTTGGAGCTTTGGATAGAATTTGAAGAAATAAATTTCAGGTCCATTTGAAGAAAAAAAATCTTATTATTATAATTGTCCAAAAGTGGAAATTGGCTATTATATGTCAGTCTATCTATCTACTTAGCTATCATCTTTCTTTATCTCAACCTGTCTTTTTATCTCTTTATCTCATATTTATCTCCTATCCCTGTAAATCTTTTTTATTAGCTATAGAACATGGGGATCTTTATCAATGAAAAGGGATAAGAGGGACATGATAGTTGTCTTCAAGTATTTGAAGGGTAGTCAGATGGAAATATTGGACTTATTTGGCTCCTCAAGACAAAATTAATAGCCATGGAGAGAAATCAGTAAGAGATAAATTTCATTTTTATGTATGGAAAATCTTCCTTATATTACGAGCTATCCAAAAATGGAACTGATTGCCTCAGGATAGAGGATTCCCTTTCACCAGAAGCCTTCAATCAAAGTCAAGTTGACCAATTTTCAGGAATGTTAGAAAGGAGATTCATGTTTGGATATGGGTATTATCAGATGGTATCTAAGGGTCCTTTCAACTCTGAGTTCCTATAGTGTTTTGAGTTCTCTTTGACCTAAGGCTAAATCTTAAATATAAAGCTAAATATTTTTAAACATTCATTTATTTTTAGTTTTCAACATTTCTTTTATAAGATTTTGAGTTCTAAATTTTCTCCCCCTCATTCCCCTCCCCACTCCCCAAGACAGCATGTAATATGATATCTGCCATACATGTATGATCATATTAAACATATTTCCACATTATTCATGCTATAAAGAAGTAGAACCAAAGGGGAAAAATATGAGAAAGCAGAAACAAGAGAGAAAGAGAGAGAGACAGAGAGAGAGAGAGACAGAGAGAGACAAAGAGACAGAGAGAAAGACAGAGGGAGACAGAGAGAGACAGAGAGAAAGAGAGACACAGAGAGAGAGGGAGAGAGAATAGCATGCTTGGATGTGAGGAACCACAAGAAAGAAGAAGAAAAGCAAAACAGAAGGGAAAAAAAGCAAATAGTATGCTTGATCTGCATTCAAAGTTCATAGTTATTTATCTGGTTGTGGATAGCATTTTTCATCATGAATCTTTTGGAATTGTTTGAAATTCTTACATTGCTGAGAAGAGCTAAGACTATCAAGGTTAGTAATCACACAATCGTCATTTCTTATGAAACAGTAGTATTCCATTACATTCATATATCACAACTTGTTCAGTCATATCCTAATTGATGAGCATCCCCTAAATTTCAAATTCTTGGCCACCACAAAAAGAGCTGTTGGAAATATTTTTGTGCATGTGGGTCCTTTTCCCATTTTTCATGATTTCTTTGGGATACAGACCTAGAAGTGCTATTGCTAGGTCAAAGAGTATGCACAGTTTTATACCCCTTTTGGCATAGTTCTAAATTGCTTTTCAGAATGGTGGGATCAGTTCACAGCTCCACCAACAAGGCATTAGTGTTCTCATATTTCCCCATCTCCAACATTTATCATTTTCCTCTTTTCTTATGCTAGCCAATCTGATTGGTGTGATATGGTATCTGAGATGTTTTCATTTGCATTTGTATAATCAATAATGATTTAGAACATTTTTCATATTACTATAGATGGCTTTAATTTCTTCATTTGAAAGCTGCCTGTTCATATCCTTTGATTATCAATTAGAGAGTGATCTGTATTCTTATAAATTTGACTCAGTTCCCTCTCTCTAGTATTTTTAATAGGAAAGGGTGGTGTATTTTATCAAAAGCTTTTTCTGCATCTATTTAGATAATCATATGATTTCTGTTAATTTTGTCATTGATATTGTCAATTATACTGATGGTTTTCTTAATATTGAATCCATCCTACATTCCTGGTATAAACCCCACTTGGTAACAGTGTATTAACCTTGTGATAAGTTGGTCTCTGCTCAGAGTCTAGATTCCAGTCATAGCTGTGTTCCTGACTGAGAAGCCTCCTAGCAGGACATACAGGGTGCATTCATGGAATAGAAATCATTGGGCCGAGACTAGCAAATCACTTTGGAGACTGGTTCAAGAAGTACCTTGTGATAAGTTGCTCTAAATTCTTAACTAATATTTTATCTAAAATTTTTGCATCTATATTCATTAGGGAAATTGGTCTATACTTTTCTTTCTCTGTTTTGACTCTTCATGGTTTAGGTATCAGCACTATATTTGTATCCTAAAAAGTGTTTAGTAGAACTCCTTCTTCACCTGTTTTTTCCAAATAGTTTGTATAGTATTAGAATTAATTGTTTTTTAAATATTTGGCAGTATTCATTTGTAAATCCATCTGGCCCTAAAGATTTTTTCTTGGACAGTTCATTGATGATTTGTTTAATTTCTTTGAAATGGGGTTATTTAAGTATTTTACTTTGTCTTTTATTAATCAGGGCGATCTCTGTTTTTGTCAATATTCACCCATTTCACTGATTGTCAGATTTATTGGCATAAAGTTGGGCAAAATAGCTTCTAATTATTGTCTTAATTTCTCCTTTCTTTGGTGATGAAATTACTCTTTTTCATTTTTGTTAGTGGTAATTTGGTTTCCTTCTTTCTTCTTTAAATCAAATTAACTAAAGGCTTATCTTTTTTTTTCATAAAACCTGTGATTAGTTTCATTTATTAGTTTTATTTATTAGTTCAATAGTTTTCTTAATTTCAATTATTTTAATCTCTCCTTTGGTTTTCAGAATTTCTAATTTGATCTTTAATTGGGGATTTTTAATTTGTTCTTTTTTTAGTTTTTTTTTTAGTTACATGCCCAATTCATTGATCTCCACTTTCTCTATTTTATTCATGTAACCATTTAGAAACATAAAACTTCCCCTAAGAATGGCTTTGGTTGCATCTCATAAGTTTTGGTATGTTGTCTCCTTATTGTCATTCTCTTAGATGAAGTTATTGGTTGTTTCCATGATTTGTTGTTTGACCTACTCATTCTTTAGAATTATTTGGTTTCCAATTAATTTTTAGTCTATCTTTCCATGGCCCTTTATTACATGCGATTTTTATTGCATCATGATCTGAAAAGGATGCATTTAATATTTCTGCCTCTCTGCATCAGATTGCTAGGTTTTTATGCCCTAGTATGTGGTCAATTTTTGTTTAGTCACCTTCTTAACTTCTTTCTTGTTTAATTTGTGGTTAAGTTTATCTAGTTCTGAGATGAGGAGGTGGAGGTTACCCACTAGTATAGTTTTGCTGTCTATTTCTTCCTGTAATTCACTTAACTTCTCCTCTAAGAATTTGGATGTTATACCACTAAGTGTGTATATGTTTAGTATTGATATTACTTCATTGTCTATGGTACCTTTTAGCAGGATGTAGTTTCCTTCCTTATCTCTTTTAAGAAGATCTATTTTTGCTTTTGTTTTGTCTGAGATCAGGATTTCTTCCCCTGCTTTTTTTTTTTTACTTCAGCTGAAGTATACTATATTCCACTCTAGACTTTTACCTTTACTCTGTATGATCCCTCTGTTTCAAATGTGTTTCTTGTAAACAATATATTGTAATTAATTCCACTATCTGATTCCCTTTTATGGGAGAGTCCATCCTATTCACATTCACAGTTATGATTTCTGTGTCTTTCTCTCCATCCTATTCTCCACCCATCATGTATGCTTTTCTCTCTTCTTTCTCCCTTTCATTCACCCCTCATATTTTGCTTCTGACCACCACCTCCCTGAATCTGTCCTCCCTTCTATCAGCCCAACCTCCTTTTTCTTTCTCCTTTCCTATACTACTTCTTCCTTCCTTTCTGCTTCCCTTCTCTCTATCCCTCCTTTTCTTTCTCCTTACCCCTCCTACTTCCTACAAGGTAAGATAAATTTCTATACCCAAGTGAGTGTGTAGACTATTCCCTCTTTGAGCCAAATCTGATGAAAGTCATATTCAAACAGTACTCACTTCCCTCCCTTCTTTCTTTCTACCGTAAGAGGTTTTTTGCCATTTCATATGATGTAATTTACCTTTTTGTGTCTCCTCTTTTTCTCTTCTCCCAATACAATCCTTTTTTACCTTTTAATTAATTATTTTTTTATCATCCGTAAAAGTAAATTTATATCCACACTTGCTGTCTATACACATCTTTTCTAAATGTTATGATAATCATACCGTTCTCAAGAGTTACAAGTATCATCTTCCCATGTAGGGATGTAAAAAGTTTACCCTTATTAAATATTTTTTCTTTCTTGTTTGTCTTTTTATTTTTCCCTTGAGTCTTGTATTTGAAGATTGAATTTTTTGCTGAGCTCTATTCTTTTCATCAGGAAGGTTTGGGAGTTCTCTATTTCATTGAATATCTGTCTTCTACCTTGAAAGATTATGCTCATTTTTGCTGGGTAGTTGATACTTGGTTGTAATCTAAGCTCCTTTACTTTCTTGAATATCATATTCCAAGCTTTCTGATCCTTTAATTTAGAAGTTGCAAGGTCCTCCATAACCCTGATTATTGTTCCATGATATTTAAATTGTCTCTTTCTGGTTGCTTACACTATTTTCTCCTTGACCTGTTAACTCTGGAATTTGTCTACAATATTCCTTGAGGGTGTTCATTTTGAGGTCCCTTTCAGGAAGTGATTGGTGGATTTTTTCAATGACTATTTTACCCTCTAGTTCCGGGATCTCAGGGCAATTTTCCTTGATAATTTCTTATAAGATGTTATCCAAGCTCTTTTTTGATCATAGCTTTCAGGTACACCAATAATTGTTAAATTATCTTTCCTGGATCTATTTTCTAGGTCAGTTTTTTTCCCAATGAGATATTTTAAATTTTCTTCTATTTTTTTCATTCTTTTTTATTTTGTTTGACTGATTCTTGGTGTCTCAAAGAGTCATTAACTTCCACTTGCCCAATTCCAATTTTTAATAAATTGTTTTCTTCAGCTGGCATTTGTACCTCCTTTACATTTTGGCCAATTCTACTTTTTAGGGAATTCTTCTCCTCAGAGAATTTTTGTACCTCCCTTTTCATTTAACCAATTCTATGTTTTTTTTTTAAAGGAGGTCTTCCCTTCAGTGCATTTTTGTACCTCTTTTTCCATTTGGCCATTTTTTAAGAGTTATTTTCTTCAGTCAATTTTTGTCCTTCTTTTTCCAAACTATTGACTCTCTTTTTCATACCACTCATTTCTTTTCCCAATTTTTCTTCTACCTCTCTTATTTGACTTTTAAAATGCTTCTAGAGGTCTTCCAGCAAGGCTTTTTGGACTTGGCTCCAGTTCATATTTCACTTTGAGGTTTCAGATGTAGGTATATCGACAGTGTTGTCTTCTTCTGATTTGTGCTTTGATCTTCTCTGTCCCATGATAATTCTCTATAGCCAGTGTTCTTTTCTGCTTTTTGCTCATTTTGTTTGTCTATTTCCTGGCTTTTAAAGTTGAGTTCTCCTGCTGATGCACAAGGGGCATTAGCCCAAGCAACTTTTCCTGGAGTCCAGGGGCCTGGTCACTGGCTTTGTATATTGGGGCCTCAAGTTCTGGCAGCTGGAGGCTGTAAGGGTCTAGCAGCTTACTTGGTGCTAAGGTGGGGTTCTAGTGGTGGTGTCTGGTATGTGATGAGTCCAGGTGAAGTTTTTCTGCATTTCCCTAGAGCTACACTAAAACATGGGTAGGTCTGCTGCTGGAGGATGCCTACCTTTGGGGCTGTGCTAACACACATGGTGGTTCCTGAGCTGGAGTCTGCTGGTTCCCCTAGCTATGCTAAGGTATGTGGAGGGTCCTGGTGTTGGTGTTTGCCTGCTCCACCACACTAGGGTTCAGGATCTCCTGCTGGCTTGCTGAGCTGTTGCTTGCTGCTAGCTTGCTGGGATGCCTCCCATACTGGACTGAGCTCTCTTTTTTACCCAAATGAAACAGACTTTTCCTGGCAATCCTCCAGGCTAAAAGACTTCTTCTCCCTGTCTTTCTACTGTCTCTACTGTTCCAGGATTTTTTTTTGGGGGGGGACACTATTTCTTTTTAGTTTTTTTATTTGTAAGTAAGGGAGAGTGAATATGATTTACTGCTTACTCCACCATCTTGGCTCCCATAAGTGTCTTCTTAAGGAGACTAAATCTTGGCTAAATTGGCTAAATCTTAAATCTTTTTGTTAAGTAGTTTGTAACACTACTAGATCTGTACCCCCAAAAAGATCAAAGAAAAAGGAAAAGGACCTATATGTACAAAAATTTTTATAGCAACTTCTTTCATAGTGACAAAGAATTGAAAATGGAGGGGATACTCATCAATTGGGGAATGACTGAACAAGTTGTGACATATGATTTGTTTGAGTATTATTGGTACTATGGGAAATGACAAGAGGGGTAGTTAAAAAAAAACATGGCAAGACCTATATAAGCTGATGTAAAGGGAAGTGAGAAGAACTGGGAAATCATTGTACACAGTAATAGCAATGATGTAATGATAATCCACTGTGAAAGACTTGGCTACTGTGATCAATACAGTGATCTAAGATAATTCCAAGGGATTTACAATGAAAAATGCTGTCCACCTCCAGAGAAAGAACTAATGAACTCTGAGTGCAAACTGAAGTATAATTTTTGTACTTTATTTATCTTTTTTTTTAAAAAAATATGGCTAACATGGAAATGTCTTGAGTGATTACACATATGTAATTAATACTATATTGCTTGCCTCCTCAGTGGGTGGGAGGGGGATGAGAAGGAAGGAGAAAATTTGGAACTCAAAATTTAAAAAATGTTAAAAGTAAATCAATAAATTAAAAAATATATTTTTAAAAGAATAGAAGCAAAAATTAAATTCCACCAAATTGTAAAAAAAAAATTCAAAATTTTACAAAAACTATCTACAAAATCTTTCCCAAGCAAAATATGTTTTGAACATTGAGATACACCAAATACTATTCACTGATTCCATGAGACAATAAAAAACATTAAAGTGAAATGGAAAGATTGAAGAAAAGAAAAAAAGGTAAGATTTTACACACACACACACACAAATACACACAACTGACCTGGAAATGGATGAAAGAGGAAAAATTTAAGAATCATTGAACTATCTAAAAACCATAATATGCTACTCTTCCCTGCCCAAGGCAAAGAACCTATGTTGTATTTCAAGAAGTCTTCAAATTGTTCAGAACTTTTAGAAACATAGGGCAAAATGGAAATAGAAATAATTCATACTTCATTTCTGAAAGAAACACCAAAATGAAAACTGCCAGAAACATTATAACCAAACTCCTAAGTTCTCAAATGAAAAGAAAGAAAGAAAAAAATACTGAAGCAGCCAGAAGGAAATCAGGATCACCAATTATTTACTAGCCACCTCTATAAATTAAGAGTTTGGATTATGATTTTCAAGAAGACAAAGAATATAGTTTTATAGTCCAGAAGAACTTATCAGGAAACAGTATCAAAAAAATGGACCTATTATCAAGTGGATTCCAAGCATTCCTGATGAAAAGATTTGAATTTCAAACATGAGAATTAAAAGAATGTGAAATGGTAAGTACACATGATCACTAAGTACTAAACAAAGAAACACTGCTTATATTCTAAAACATGATGATAAATATGAAGAGATGATACATGTCCCCTCTTAAATATATCTATATACATGTATGTATGCATGTATGCATGTATGTATGTATCTGTCTATATACACATACATACAAATATTTACACATATACACACATTTCTTATACAAGAAATATAATTATATAAATGCATGCATATATGTATGTGTGAGCATACACCAATTTTATATGCATGCATGAATGTATGAGTGTATGTACATAGTTGTGCATGTATATATACACATATGCATACATGTGCGTATATATGCATATATGTATATACATACATATACATATATGTCTTTATCCAATGTCAAAACCTTTTTTTCTTGATTATTAAAAAAATAGTGGTTTTGAAGTTAGGTTCAAATATTCTGGCTTTGATTCGTACTAGCTTCATGATTTTGAACAAGTCATTTCTCTTTTAGAGTTTCAATTTCTTTATGAAAGGACAGATTTATACTAGATAAATTCCAAGGTCCCTTTCTAGCTCTAAATCTATATCCTCTAGGTGAGTGTTAGAACTGGCCTGGACCTTAGGGAATATTTTTCCTATTCCCCTTCTTTTATGGATCAGGAAGCTGAGCCCATAATGTTGAAAGGTCTTGTCAAGTTTATCAAGAGAGGTAGTTGCTGAACTTGGGCAAGAATTCATTTCACTACCGACTCCATGTTCAATTCTGCCTCTCTTTCCTCACTCTCATCATTTCCCCAATGAATTTATCACTTTACTTGAAGTCAATGTGTTATTGGAAAGTTTTGTAGTGGTTAGTAGTGTAGAACAGACCTCCTCAAAATCTTTAATCAATTCTTGCACCTTCAAAATTTGCAGTCACATTCCAACATTAATGACTGTTAAAATACTAGAGTTTAAAGTTAGGAAGTCCTTATTGATTTCAATAGTATAAAATATCCTTTTTTTTTAAGTGTATTTCCTCCTCACCAGGATTTCTCCTTTGATCAGAGAGTCTTCTTCTTCCAAAGTCATTCAAATGCAGTGGACTTAAGTTAAGCACTTTAAAGAAGAGAACTCCATCTAAAACTCTGGGTTTCTGACTACATATAATTCTCCTCCCATTTAACCAAGAGAGAATAATGACAGCTACCATTTGTATAACACACTAAATTTTACTAAGCTATTTTATATGCTTAAACAACAATGCTTTCTGGTGGTAGATACTATAGATTTTTTGTTGTTGTGTTGTTTTGTTTTGTTTTGTTTTAATCCTGACATTAAAGATGAGAAAATTAGGGCACAGATCAGTCAAGAATGGTCTTTGGTTACACATTTCAAATGGTTTGAGGTCAAATTTGAATCCAGATTTTATTGATTTCATGTCCACAACTCTATTTACTATATGTTCAGGCTTCCCGGTAATGAACTGATTTGATATCTAAATTTGAGACTAAAGAAAGAGGACACTGTTCCTGAGATGAAAGGTAATATTTCAACATATGTACCAGTTGATTAGCAGCACCCTAATTTCTAATTTGATCAATGAATCCAGACACTCTGCGTCGAAGTTTTCCTTCCACTTACTTGACAAGATATGTCATCTAATCCTAAGTACATCTTAACATGCCATCTAATTAACAGGCCATTTTTCAAGTAAATCTCATAACTGAATCTATTTTAGAAAGATTTTCCACATGCTCTAACTAGTTATAGATGTGCACTAACTGGCTGACTTTTTCAGCTATACCTTGGATAAATTATCTATTCCTCTCTCCTCTGATCAAGAACATACTGGAAATACCAAATGATTATTCATGTGTATTCATCTACACTACCTTTTCTAGGATGAGTTGGCAAATCACTACTATAACATGAAATACTTTGTTTATGCCTTGAAGTTCAAACTGATATCCAGAGTGCGAATTAATCTGGGGAAGAAAATGTCCATGTATTTCAAATAAAGAATGTATTTGAGTGCTGTCCACGGATGTTGTTAACCTTTTGGCTACTCAACCAACACTTGGATTTCCACACTGGTATCTTAAGTAGATAAATGTGCAGAGATATCTGAAGACCCAAAAAAGATAAAGTTTTAAAGAAGGCTATTCTCCTGGCATGGTGGACTGGTAACAACTCTATAGGAAGTGCAGTTGCCCTAGAGAAAACTTTTGATATGGAAAATAGCTCAGATTTATCCCACTGAATCTTACAATTAGCTCTTTTACTAAATAGGTCTATTAATCTCAATATTTCCAGGATAATTGTTTGTGGCTCAGTGATAAATAGCAAGGCACCATCTGCACATAAAATCTCTTTATAGTCCTTTTCTCTTGTTATTACATCTTGATTTTAATGCTTTTCCTTAAGGCCATATATTTATTGGGAAATAAATAGGTTCATGGACCTTAGTGAGTCCTTGACTATATTTACAAACGTATAACAAATGTTATAATTATGCCCTTATTTGTGACTCACTTTTTGGGGGCTCCCACTCAGTGAAATTAATAAGAGGTATATGATACAAATGTAAGGAAGAAAATGGACCTTTTAACATCAAGCCATCATAGGCAGAGTTGGACTGTGTCTAGATGTACCATTACTTTGGTATTTAAAATGGCCAGTTACTTACTGGGAAGCAGCATTCACAATATGTATATTAATGGTAACTGCTTAGTAATTGATCAGTTCAGTTTTGGTTGTGTGGATGGATAGAGTAATAAATTGCTTCCTCTACAAATGCGATTGTGCAGCACAATTAACAACATGGAATTTACATGACAGCGATGAAAGATGTCATCATGTAACCCAGTCCTATCATTTTTTCAGACAAAGAAACTGAAACTCACAGAGGTGAAAGGATTTACTGAAGGTCACATATCTAGTTAGTGTAAAGGCATGTGATAGAACATATCTTTTCATTTTTCACCTAGTTTGCTTCTTATAAGGTTAGGGGATAAGGTATACCCCAGAGTCACATAACAAATATGTGCTAGAGTTAGCTCATGAACCCAGGTCTTCTTTGCTCTGAGGCCAGTTCTATGTCAGTTATGCCACAGTGCCTTTCTACTATTCCATGAGAAAATGGACTGATTTGCAAGATGTCTAATATCTCTGCCTCATATGTAAAATGAGGATGATAATAGCACGTATGTGATAGAGTCGTAGTGAGGATGAAATAATTTAAAATGTGTACTTCTTTACAGACCTTAAAGTAACATATAAATGCTAGCTGTCATTATTATTTAATAGATGATGACTACATTTATTTGTTGTACTCTGACAATAAATACTAAACAATTTATACCTCCCCAGTTGAAGCTCATATAAAATAATAAGTAGTTACTTTACAGCATTTGTTTTTGCAAAGTGCTTTAGATATTTTGCTTGATTTTCACCACCTTGTGAAATGGATGTTATACCCATTTTTCAAATGAGGAAACTGAGGTTTAAGCAGATTAAATAGCTTATCCAGATTCATATAACCAATATGTATATGAGGTAAGATTTGAACTCAAATCTTCCTGGCTCAAGGTCTAGCACTCTATCCACAACTAATAGAAGGCATTGATCAATGAATATAAAATTCAATTCACCATGCACTTACTAATCACTTTCTGCCTGTATGAAATTTACCTAAGTTCTGGTGATACAAAGTTAAAGACAAAAGAGCCCCTTCCCTCAAGAAACTTATATTCCATTGATTTCCCTATATTGTAGGCTACTGGGCTCCATGTAGAGATTAAGCCTAATTTTCAACTCTGGAACCAATTTAGTCTCTAGGCAGACTGCTCAATTATATATTTAAAGCTGGAAGGGTTGTTGGAGGTAATCTTTTCTGATTTTAATATTTCACATATGAAGAAACTAGGGCCTACAGAAATTGACTTACAGATAGTAACGCACAGAGCCAGGATTTTAATCAAGGTTCTTGGACTCTAAAATCAGTGTTTTTTCTAGTGTACAGTGTCTCTACCCTGCCTTTAATTAGCACTTCCTATTCACTTTTATAGTCTACCTTATCTTTCCCTGGACAGTCTTTCCAGGTGGCCGAATTTCATATTCCTAGCTGCAATAATGGACTGCATAAACTTTGCCTCCTACTCTTCTAGATATTCACTTCTTGTCAGCCTATTTAATGCCACTGGATTCCTGTGAGGTTTGGCTTTCATCCAAATGAAGATCTACCAGATCTGCTGGTAAAAGGAAAAATAGCTCACTCATTTTTGAATCTCTGCTGTACCCCGACACTAAACTCCAATCACGCTTTGTTTCAGAACCCTTGTAAAATGTTCCTAATGCTTCAAAAATATCAAACAAATAGTGTTTCATTGTTTGTTCTTATTTAAATTTAGAGCAAAAGGAGAATCAAAGAAAATGTATTGCTTGGGATGGATAACATGATAATTGGCAGTAATGAGAAGACTGAACCACTCAATTCTTTTTTTTTTTTTTTTTTTTTTTTACTTCTCTAACCTATTCTAAGGAGAAAGATTCTTTCAATAGGAGGAATATAACAAAATGGTAGTTTGGCAGTGAAAAAGCAATGTAAGTGAAGACAAAAAGAAATAACATCTAAGCCACCCTTAATGAGTTCATATAATCAAGCCCAAATAAAAAACAAATGGACAAGCAAACAAACAAAAACAAATAAAACCACAAAATACTTTAAGGTGCTGGGAGAAAATAGGCTGATGTGATTTTTGTACACCGATCTGCAATTTTTGAAAGGTCTTGATAGACAGGAAAGGTGACACTGTAATGGAGAAAGCCAAATTTAGGATAACAAGATTATTTTGTGCCCTTTCTCAAAAAGTGAAGAGAGTAAAATTTAAAGCATGTAGGCTAGTGCACTTGACTTGCAGTCCTGGCAAAATTCAATAACACATCAATAAAATGATTATTTTTAAGTACTTCAAAAGAAAAAAAAAATCTGTTCAGTAACAGCCAGCATAGCTTTAGGAAAACAAGCAAAAAAAAAAAAAAACCCAAAAAACAAAACAAACAGCAGGCTATTCCCAAAATAATTTCATTTACTTTCATATATATATATATATATGTATATATACACACACACACATATACACATGCACATATATACATACACACACATATATATACATACATATATATACTTAGATTCAATTAAATTTAGCATGAACCTATTAAAATTCCCCTATGCCAACAATAACATTAGTTTCTTGGGATAAAAAGACACAAATAAAATAGTTCAAGGGGTATACGGGCCGCATGCCGACCCTCTGCCAGTCATGCGCCAGTACCCACTTCTCTTAAAAGAAGTACACTACCAGAGTCTTACCCACTCCCGGGTCTTTGGTTCTGAGCCGGATCACCACACAGAGATGAGCCATCGGGAGGCACCAACACCAGAGCTTTATTCAGAGGCCAACACAGCAAACCATCATAGCAAGCCCAAACAGCAAGGCCAGAGCAACAGGGCAGGAGCCAGGGGAGCGCGCACGTGTGTGATCTGACCACGCTTGTTCCTAAGTACCTACCTAGCCCCTCCTCCCCAGCCCGCTACTAGCCAATGATTGTAGGGTCAGATACCGGAAGGGGCTGTCTGAGTTTAGCACACCAAGGGGGAGGGAGTGACGTAGGAGGCTAGGATTGGATACAGGAAGGAGGCATCTGGGATTGATGCATAGACAAGAGTACGTGACCTAGGAAGTCAGACTCAGGAGGGGACTGGGTCAGTGCTGCACAAAGGGACCAAGGAAGTCAGGAAGGTCACAAGAGGCATCTGGGGATGACGTTGCATATAGGGAGGGGACTAAGCAGAGGGAACTCAGTCCTCTGCCATCCCACTCCCACGTGGCACCGCCCCTTGCCTCAGGAGCTCAGGCTTGGCTACTTCCTTGCACCCAGCTTATCTCATAGCACTGCCCAATTGCCTCATGGCTTCTCTGTATCCAGCCCATCCCAGTACACACGACTCTGCCTACCACAGTCCCTGCCTCGACTTCCAAAATACCCATATCTTACCTTACCCTTGCCACAGCGCCCAACCTGGTAGCTGCCAACATCAGACAGACCCTCACAAAGGGGCAGCTAGGTGGCACAGTGGATAGAGCACCAGCACTGAAGTTAGGCGAACGTGAGTTCAAATTCAGCCTCAGACCAAACACTTGACACTTACTATTTGTGTGACCCTAGGCAAGTCACTTAACCCCAGTTGCCTAAAAAGAAAGAAAAAGAAAAAATATATAAAATAGTCCATACATTCTAGTGGGATTTTAGCAAAGTAAAAAGTTTGACATTTCCAATTATGTTCTTTTGACCAAAGTACAGAAACATAATGGTAGTTCAATGATATGGATTTGGAAATAGTTGAAAGACTTGAAGAGCCATTACCACTGGGTGGAAATAGCTATTGAAGGAGAACTTTTTTTAGAGTTTCCTAGTGATCTGTTCTCAGGTCTGTGGTATTGAAAGTCTTCATCAGTGATTGTATGAAAGCATATATGACATTCTTTTCATATTTTCAGAAGACACAAATCTAAGTTAAACTAACACATGGGATGATGTTGCTACAAAAAAAATTTTTTTGACAAGCTAGTGATGTTCCATGTGTTTAATTTCAACTTTGCAATAATAAGGTGGAGAGAAGTGGTGAGACACTGTATCCTTTATAAATGATTCAGGGGTTTTAGTAGCCCAATAATATCCAACAGAATGTTGCAGCAGGGTTAAAAACCAACACCCTCCCCCCCCAAAAAAAAACAGCTAATCTTCTACTAGAGACACTAAGAATCAGAGCATTTAGAACAAAGGAGGGAATACAATAAAATCTTCCATTATCTGCCCTGGTCAGGTCACATGTAAAATACTGTTCAATTCTGGGAACAACATTTTAGGAAAGGCAAAGACTGGACTGATTGAGATGTTAAAAGAACTAAAAAATCTGCCATGTGAGTACTGGTTGAAAGGAGGATGAAGAGGAAGAGAAGACATGAATGGCATGATATTACTCTTCAAATATTTGAAGGATAAGGGAATAAACTTGTTCTTGGTCCCAGAGAGCAAACTTTGGATTAATGGGAGGGGTGGTGGTAGTATTACGGAGAAACACTTAATCTTAAAGTAAAGAAAAAAAATTCTTCAAAATTATAGCTTTTCAAATAGGTTGCCTTTGGAGGTAGTTGATTACACCCACCTCATTTCATTCATATTATAAACTTAAACTTTAAAACTTAAATACAAAATAAGAAAAGAAATAAAACATGTCATGTGCACAGGAGAATGTAATTCAGGATTCAAAATATATAGCAATAAATTTCTGTTTCATGAAAGCCTATGTAATAAATACTATGCATTGTGTTGAGAGCTATCTATATTTTCTTCTCTTTCTTGTAAGTTTTCTTTTGTTTTTGCTGTGCACTTTTTACTTTGTTCTTTTTCCCCTTTCCTCCCCCTACCCAAAAGGCTATGATTAATCATGGATATATTAATAAATATAGATATATACATACACATATATACACATACATACATATATGCATACATACATAAACATACTTTCCCTAGCAAATTCTACTCTTGCTCTTTGTTTTATTTTTGTGCTTATCTCTTATTTCCTATTTCTCTTAACTCCTCTACTTTACTTCTGCCCACTACCTTGCCTTTCTACTACTTAACCTACCCCTCCTCCAAGGAAGGATCCCTCCCTTATCCTCTCATTCCCATAAATCTAAACCCCCTTCTACACTCCACCATTGACCTATTCCTTCACTCTCCCCACTAGAAATCCCTCCCTTATCCTCCCAAGAATCCCTCCCTTATCCTTTCATTCCCATTAATTTAAACACCCTTCTATGCCAGCCTTAACCTATTCCCTCACACTCCACTCTAGAGATCCCTCCTTTATCCTTTCCCCCCTCCCTATCCTCTTGGTGTTTTATGTCTTTCTGAATTTAGAGGACTATTATACATATATACATATAAATATACATATATACATATATGCATAATTTCTCTCTTGAACCCATTCCTAATGAAAGTGGGTTTCCAGAAAAAACATCGCTCCTCCCCCAACTAATTCCTCTGTGTCTGTTCTTCCTCTCACACCTCATTTGTATAAGATAATTACTCATTTTAACTGTTCCTAAACAGTTTTACTTTTAAAGTCATATCATGATGCTCAGGTCTATCCCAATCTTTCTTATGGACTACCCAATTACTAATAACAATCTTAGACATATGTTTTATATTTTACATACATAAAAGGTAAACAGTCTGTACTCATTGTGTCCCTTGTAATGAATCTTTGGTATGTACCTTATATTTCTCTTGCCTTTTGTATGTCCAATCTTCTATTAAGTTTAGATTTGGGTTTTTGTTTGTTTGTTTGTTTGTTTTTGTTTTTTACAAAGTCTCAAAAGTGTGACAATTCATTAAATGTCCTTTTTTTCCATTCAGGATCATGCTTAGCTTTGCTGGGTATGGTATTTTCAGCCAGAGCCCCAGTTCTGTTGCTCTTCTATATAGAGTGTTCCGAAACCTGTGATCTTTTAGTATCACTATTTCTAGGTCTCATGTGATTTTAACTATGGCTCTGCCATTTGTAATTCTTTTTATCTTGTTCGTCATAATATTTCATCCTTGAGTAGGGAGTTTCAGAATTTGACTATAATATTACTGTGAGTTTTCATCATAAGATCGCTTTCAGGTGGTGATCAGTGGATGTTTCCTATTTCTACTTTCCCCTCTTGTTCTAATGCTTCAGGACAATTTTAAAAATGTATTATTGTATCAATTCTTTTTTTTCTCATGGCTTTCAGTCTGATTATTCTTATATTTTCTCTTTTCGATCTGTTCTCCAGATCAGTTGTTGTTTCTCATGAGATGTTTCACATTCTCTTCTATTTTTTCATTCCATATATACACATACATAACTTACATATATGTACATACATGCATACATACATACATATATATAATTTCTTGATGTCTTATAACTTCTTTGGCTTCCCCCTGACAATATTGATTTTCAAAAAGTAGTTTTCTTCCTTAAGATTCTGGACCTCTTTTTTTAATTGACTGGCTTTCTTTTCATAATCTTGTTTTTTCTTGGATTGTTCCTATTCTTTTTTTTTTAAGTTTTTCCTCAATCTCTCTCATTTGATTTTTAAAGTCTTTTTTTTTTAAAGTTCTTCTATGAATTCATTTTGGTCAGGTGATAATTTGACATTACTTTTTGGGGTAGAAGAGGGTTTCTTTACTTCAGTATCCTCTCCTGAAGATGAATCCCAGTCTTCTCTATTCCCATAGTAATTCTCTAGGGTGGAATTCTTTCTCCTTTGCCTGTGCATTTATTCATTCATTCATTCATTCATTCATTCATTCATTTATTCATTTATTTAACTATGTATTTATTTATTTGCTTATTTATTCATCAATCTATCCATCTATTTATTTATTCATTCATTCATTCATTCGTTCGTTCGTTCGTTTGTTTGTTTGTTTGTTTATTTATTTATTTATTGGTAATAGCTCAATTTTTTGCAATCATCCCTAGTCCTGGGGCATGAGAGCTTATGCCTCTGACCTCAGATCTTCCTTCAGTTTTCCCCTCTGGTCTGAAACTGGAACCAAAGCCTCAAGTTCCAGCATATGTGCCTCACTGCTTCTGTATTCATTAAGTGTATACTCCACAGCACAGCTGGATCTGGTGTTCCTTGACAGCAGAGGTTCCCTTGATCTTCCCTGCCTCACACTCCCAACACTTCTCACTTGGCAGTTGGTGGTGGTAAAAGTTCCTGTGGCTGGGGCCAAGGCAGCCTCCCACCCTATCTAACCAGAGGGCATGTTTAAGAGGCCCTTAGCCTGGAAGTGTTTACTCTTCACAGGGACCAAACCTCCACCTGGGATTTTCCTTCAAATCTTGGATTATCCCTGGAGGACCCCTGTTTTGTTCCTACTCTTATTTATTTTTACCCATTTTATGTTCACCCTGAGGCACTAATTTATCTCTTTTGTGGAGGAGGGGAATCTTGAGAGCTTGGAATTTTCTGACCTACTCCACCATCTTCCCAGAATCCTCCACCTCTTATTTCTATCAGAGGCTATGTCAGGGGTTTTTTAATCATGTGTGTGTGTGTGTGTGTGTGTGTGTGTGCGTGTGTGCTATTGGCTCCCTTGGCATTCTGGTGAAGCCCAAGGACCCCTTCTGAGAATAATATGCTGTAATGTATAACATGTTAAAAATAGGAATACAAAAGAAAACAAAATTGTATGAAATAAAAGTTTTTTTTAATTCCAATCCAATTCCCTGGGTCCCTTGAAATATAACAGACCTTTGCTAGATGCAAATTTATTGGAATTTTATCAAGCTAATTCTTTGCCAAGATTAGTTTAGACTAAATAGCCTGTGAAAAACATGGAAAGACTTAAATGAATTGGTGATGAGTGAAGTGAGCAGAACCAGGAGAACATTTTACACAGTAACAGCCACATTGTATGATAACTAATTTTGATAGACTTAATTCTTTTCAGGAATACAAGTTTCTCAGACAGTTCCAAAAGGCTCATGATGGAAAATGCTATACACATCCAGAGAAAGAACTATGGATTCCGAATGCAGATCAAAGCATATTATTTGCTCTCTCTCTCTCTCTCTCTCTCTGGTTTTGTTTTGTTTCTTCTTTCTCATGGTTCTTCCCATTTGTTCTAATTCTTCTTTACAACATGACTAATGTTTAATATGTTAAATATGAATGCATATGTTTAATATGAATTTATATGTACAGCTTGTATCAGATTTCATGCCACCTTGGGAAGGGAGGAGGGGAGGGAGGCAGAGAAAATTTAAAACTCAAAAGCTTGTGGAAGTGAATGTTGAAAACTAAAAATAAATTAATTAATTTTTAAAAAATGGACTCTGAGATCCCTTACTACTCTTAGCTTTTTTTTTTTTGGTGATTCTACCTACCTGTCTAGACTCTCCCCACCCCCTTCTCCCATGGTTAGAAACAGGGTTGCATGGGTAAATATTTTAAAAATGGCTCGCTTGAAAAAAATCATACATACATGAAACTATTCTACTCCAGAATACATACTACACAAGTCTCTGATCTGTCATACTCTATGTAACTCCTTATCTCTTGTATTTATTGGTAGAATCATTAGCTTAGTAAGTATGACTTCGGCAGGGACAGAATTGACTGTGTAAACTCCTGGTAGCATAGCAACAATTAATATGTAGATTCTTAGAAATGTCTTTATGCCATTGTTAAAACAAAGCAAAAAATATTGGTCTTAACCATCCTTGTTGGTTTGACATGTACAATGCAGTAGCTGAGGTGTTGAAATTAAATCTTTCTTCTTTAGGATAATAACTTTAAAAATATGTCCCCATACTGCATGATCTAGGTGCCTTCACAATTGTAGTTGCTTTCTTCTGTATATTTTAGATTATTAATATCATTCCTAAAATGTGATGGTTATGTTCTAATAAGAGCAAAGTACAATAGGACTATAATTTCCCTTTTACTGAATATTGTTCTTTCTTAATGAAGATTAAGACTAGGGATATTTTTATTTATTTACTTATTTTATATTATATTGTTTCTTCAAAAGATATCACCTCCTTTATCTCTCAATATTTTAATGGATTTGAAATTTTGATGATCTGGATATTGCCCCCAACCATTCATTATATGAAGTATACACAACGTTGTCCATGCATTCCAATACATTATAAACTTTGGTTGTTGCAATTAACACAAAGTCATTGGCAAACTTGTCTTTTTATGGTATCATTCTTCACTTTGGACTCAGGGTCATATATCCTCCGTGATAGTGGAGTGCTTGCTCTGGCAAGCAAATTATCTCTCAGTTTTATGCAAGCTCTTCTTAAAGAGTTTTGTTTTTGCCATCTGTAAATCTTGAAAGCCAGGATATTTCCTTCTCATACCTTCATGAAAAAGGCCCATTATATATGTGCAGGTTATAATCATAATGATTTCACAGAAATGGAAAAACATTTTTCATGGGAATTAATGATATTTTCTCAATAATTTTTGTAATAATTAGATACACTTTTTTTTCTTAAGCATTTATAAGCATATCCTCCATTTCTATTATTGTGGAGGAGCAATCATTGCAGAGAGGAGGCTCACCTACTTCATCACTGTCAACAACATTTGCTAAACAGCTGCCCTCAACAGGCAGAGAACATACGCCCAAACCAGGAGTATTCTAGTTCATCCTTCCCAGCCATTTTCAGGGGAAGCAAATCACATGAAAAAAATGTGAAACAGTCCCACCAGGTGCCAATCAGCTGTTACAGTCAATTAGCCTAGCTTAGTTGAAGACTCAGGGCATGCTAAAGAACAGATAGGAGGTAACATCAGGCAAGTCAAACTACCATCATCATCATGACCACCATTTTCCCTCACATCCTGACAGAGATAACCCAGGACCCTGAAACTAGAGTGTTTGAAGTAGCTCTGCTTCCAGCTCAGTATACTCATTCATAAACTTAGGAAGCAATCTCTTGTGCATATGCAGTCTGGTAACTGCTCCTGCAAAGGCTGCAGATTCAGCTATTAAAGCCAAGGAAAAGAAAGCTCTTTCCTGCAATGTCCCTGGCGCTGTCAAATGCCTCAAAATCAGAAACTGGTAATATTTTTGTCATTGGAGATGGCATTAAAGAAAGAGCATTAACATCTGCTTTGTGTCTTTACCTTAAGGGTTATGGAACTTTTCCATCTCACATGTAGCTGAAACCTTTCATATGTGTTATCTTCCCCATTAGAAAATGACCTCCTTGAGAGCAGAGTCTGTCTTGCTTTTCTATTTGTATTTCCAGAACTTAGCTGATTTGACTTGAAGAATATTACCAAGTCCTTTGTAGAAATTCTAAACTTCTAAACCTCAACCTGCCCTGTTAGCATATAAGCCATCTTTAACTTTCTATTGTTTTTTTGTATCATGAGCACTGCAAGACAAAATAACAACATATTCCATTTAATATGTATCTTATTGCCTTTGGAAACATGAAAAATTCACACTTGACCTATAGCATCTACTTCTATTAATAGAACCTGTGAACTATGTTGCCATTCAATTGCAACTTCCTTTTCTCCTTTAGTTTCATTTGTATCAAAAGTTCTAAGTTTGAAATAATTCATTTCTTCCCATTATATATTCAGTTGATGGTCACTGGACAGTGATCTCAAATGTAATGTGAGATATAATGTTTATAATGTCTATCCATGTTCTAAAATTTTTGTGATACTTAGCATCCTCTGCTTTCTCTTGGCTTTCTTCTTGCCAGCTGTCTTGCTGCCTGATCAGAAAGTATATTCTAGAAGATTTCACTCTCTCTCACAGCCTGAAACTTTTCATCCTAGGGATATCTCCTGTCTCAAGTGGTGATTCCCTCAGTCAACCAATTTCTCTCTCTCTCTCTCTCTCTCTCTCTCTCTCTCTCTCTCCCCCTCTCTCTCTCTCTTTGTCTTTCTCTTCCTCCCTCCCTCCCTCCTCCATGCTGGCTTTAGGCATTCAGTCATACTTTAGTCCATTCCCTAGACTTCTCTCTAGCTGTTTTCATGCCAAGCATGGATTATCTGCACGCAGATCTAACTACCAATTTCATGTTCCTGTGTTCTTGAGTCATTACTACTGTTAAGGATATACAAGTCTGCTTTATTATATATTGACTTATAATCTTTCAAACTTTTCCTGAACACTAATCACCTATGTATATTATCTGTTCATTGGAGTGATTGATTGTTTCTTGATGCCAGGGACTATCTTAACTCTTGTATTTGTAACCCCAGTGCTTTTAACTGGCCTTATAATAAGTCTTTGAAAAATATTTTATTTACTATGTTATCTATTTCTTTTTTATTTGTCATTCACTTATTCATTCAGTTCTTCATTCTTCTTATATCACCTTGCTATTGCAGAAGTTGCAGAGACATATAGCATAAAGGGTACTGGTGCAGAATTTAATCACCAAGTGGCCAATACACTGGTGATGAGCCTTTCTATACTTACTAGTCTGGTCCTTGCACATCAACATAATATATTGCTTAGTCTGTACTCAAAGTTTTCTAGCATGCTAAAAAGAATCAGAGATGATCTTTTCTGTCATACCCTTTGAGAGCCTGAGGTCACTTCCATTCTATGATGAGTCATCAGGCTAGAACTTTGGAGTTATTTTAGCAAAATTAAATACCATGCAAATGTTATGCAATATCCATGCAAATGAGCACCTGGATTTTTAACAATCAACTGCCCTGTCTTTTTTTTTTCTTTTTTCATATGAGGCTGTAGCATAGAATTTAAAGCCAAAGGAGACTTTTTAGATCATATAGCCTAACCCACTTATTTTAAAAATGAGGAAACCAAGAATTAGAGGAATGAAATAATTTTCTGCACATCATGGATTGTAGATAGCAAATTCAATATTTGATGCCATGTTGTCTGTCACCAAATTTGCTGCTCTTTCTTTTACATCATGTTGTTCTCTGAAGTAGACAGTTTTTGGGTCAGTGTAATGTACTCACCCCCTTAAAATACCATAAATCACAAAGAATAGAGCCCTGCAGAGAGAGGAGATATGGGAAAATCTGTGAAAAAAATGACCTTACAACAGTTGCGGTGAATCTGAAGGACAAAATTTTTGGAGGCAGTTGTAAAGACTTGATAGGAAATCCTATATATCCTAAATATTTGTTTTAATAAGAAAATTTCTTTATAATTATCATTATTATTTTGAAATGTAATAGTGATGATTACATTCCCACCTAATTCCATTAAATATGAGAATACAAATAATAATAATGCCCTTATAGTATACATTTCTTGTAAAAAGTATCTTTTAGGTTGGGGACATTAATTTATATTTTGTGGCATGAAAGAACTGCTTCCCAAAATGAAGAGCTAAAAAAAAAATGTTCACTAAAAATATATGGATGAGTTAATGGCATTTATTCAATAAATGAAACATGTACATGTACATGCTGTTGCATGCACACACATGCATTCATGCACATGTTTCCAGAGTACCTTGAACACCCAAGCTTCTCAAAACTCTGAAACTCATTGCAAAGAACTCTGCTTGTTTCATGGAATAACCAGAGAGCAGAAACATCTTTGTAGAAAGAAGCTATGTATGTGCCATTTGGGTGACAACCTCTGCATTTTCTTTGTAAGAAAAAAAAGGTCTTAAGGATATAATGGATGATGTGTTTAAACTTCAGCATCTGTAGAAGGTTCTTGTGCATGTTCCTTTTTTACTTATAGCTTCATTGAAGCAAAGGGATAATTTGTGAGTTAAATCACTAGGAAATCCAACTCCAATTTCATAATCATTGCCTCATGACTGATAAACTGTAGGCTCAAACTGGAGAGCTGAAGATTTCCTACAAGGCCACAGAGAAGATCCTCGAAGTATATGGAATGCTTCCTCAAATCTCTTATCTCTTCTGGCTTAGTTTAGCCAGAGGCAGGAAAGAAATCATTATAAATAGGTAGAGTGCAAAGCATTTTCAAGACTGCATACATGTACAGTGGGAAGGTGAGGAGAATGTCAACTCAGCTCTTTTTAAATATTTCTTCTTTCTTGGTACCCTTCCTCCTCCTTCTCATATACATATAAATATATATATATATAATACATACATACACACATATGTGTGTATATATGTGTGTATATGTATGTATATATGTGTATATATTCTTACATGTATGCATATGTGTGGGTATACATGTATACATATATACATATGTATATGTGTGCATGTACGTATGTGTGTGTATGTATATATATGTATATGTATATGTTTATATGTGTGTGTGTGTATGTATATATATATATATATATATATCTCAAATAACTGCCAATTGTGTTCTGAATACATTTTGAGATGTTGAGAGAGTTACACAGGATATATCTTACTTACCATTTTTTGGAAATGTAAAACCTAGAAGAGGACATTAGAGAGAGAAAACTAATTTTGATGTATTTTTGATGTATTTTGATTTTTTGCTACTATTTCTAAAACAGATGGTCCATCTCCCTAGATATCCCAAGACAAAGTCCATCTCCACCATATGTGTTTGATAACTAGAAATAGTTTTCAATACTAATTTCTCATTGACCATTAGTGGCTATGTATATACACATATATACTATATGTGCATGTGTTAATATATTCATATGTTTATATATATATTATATATATTATATATATATGTATGTTTACATATTTGACCATCCCAGGAAGTCATTTTGATTTATTTGAAGTTCACAGTTCGTGGACTTCTGAGTTTATCATGGTCTCTTATGAACATTTTTTTCTTAAAGACATTATAATGATTAAAATGTTTAAATAAATTAACTTGTGCTTTGGCCAGCAAAAAAAAAAATATAAATTCTTTATAAAATTTATGTCAATCCACTGCCATGTAAAGATGGCTCTTCACAATCTGGCAACAACATTTTCTCCCTACTTTTTCATCCACAACTCTCCTTAAGCCATTTACGCATTAGCCAAACTATATTATTTGCTCCTTACCGGATATAGCATTGTTCTTTGCTCATCATCTACTTCAATTCCTTTCATCTGTAATGCTCATCTTCTACCACCACCAATCTTATCATGTCTACCTTTCATAATCCATCTCAAAATTACCTCCTCCAGAAAGAATTTACTGATTTCAGCACATAACCTCTAATCCCAACCCAATGTCATAGAGCAAGCAATGAGTTTTCTCTCCTTTGGACCCTCATATAACTTTGGCTTTTATGTATTGCACTTAGACTCTTCCATGTATTGTGTATGTGTGTTTATGTGCATGTGTATGTATGTATGTATGTATGTATGTATGTACGTATATATGTGTTTATAATCTTACCTCTTCTACTAGATTTGAAATCCTACGAATGCCAGGATAATTTACACCATTCAATCCAACATCAGTACCTTCTACATAGTAGATGCTCATAAATGTTTGTTGCCTAATTGATATGTTAATATAGTTCTGATTTCATTTCATTTTCTTCTTCCTTTGAAGACTGTTGTTTTAATTATTTTACTCCATATCATCACTATTCTTTAGAAATGGCAGTCATTATTTTGTGATTTGAAAAATATTCCTGCTTCTTTCTAAGTTTGTGAAGCATGATATGGTGGTACATGAGTGTAACGGGACACTTCTGTGCTATAATGAAATTATGAATATGAATATTTCAGAGAAGCATAGGAAGATAAACACAGAATGACATAAGGTGAAGTAAGTAGAAACAGATAATAATATGTACAATGTAAATGTAAAAAAAATCAGCAACAAAATACTTGATATATAGTTATAATAACCAAATTTGTCTCCCCCAAATAAATGAGAAAATGAATTTGACTTCAAGAGGCAGGTGTTTATGGATAGAAAATATAGCATATATTCTTAGGTTCAATTTTATATATAGGTCAATATTCCTTAACCATTTTCTTTAAAAAAAATAGGATTGTTATAAGGGATGATTTGCTGAGTAGGAGGGGAGAGAGGGATATATTCATTAATAAATGTGATAAAAAGGAAAAATAAACTAAAACTAAATTAGAAAAAAAGTATAGTGAGATCATCAGCTGCTTTTACATTTAAAAACAAAATGACTGAAACAACATAATTTTCTTGGAACTCATTCTTGACAGATTTCTCCTTTTTTCCCCTAGAATTGTCTATACTGACCATAAATACAAAGTGATCGATGAGGGCAGAGACCATTTTACTCATATTTTAAAATTATTTACTGGATTCGGAGAACATACTTGAAATGGTCAGGGAAAGTAATAGTAAATACTTCAAAGAGATAGGCTAGAGCTTACAATAGATTTTTATGAGAGTTTTGTTGAGGGGTATCTTTTAAGGAGTGATTGGTTGTCCCTTGTGTTCAAAGAGGAACAAAATGATATCACTATGTTGGTCTCAAGGTACAGTGTACCGAGTTGTGGCTGATTGAACAAATACGAGCTCAGAAGGCTCTATAACAAGTTGGGCACAAATAGTCCACATGAACATTTGGAGTGGAGATGTCCCTGAATTTGTGTGTCTCATATTTATTTTGAGCAACTGCAATTCTATTCGGGTCTAATTCGGGTCATACAGCACAGCACCTTCTTTGATCCAGGCATGTCATGCTGGCCTGTGCTAGTGTCTCTGGCCAGTCCTGTGCCAGTGTTTTCCATGTCTCATAATTGATTCCAAAGTTCATCAGAGAGATCTTGAGAGTACCCTTGTTTCACTTCTTCTGATGCTTGTGTGAGTGCTTGTCTTGTGTAAGTTCTCTGTAAAACAGACTTTTAGGCAAATATTCGAATCCCAAATATACAGTTGGACACAATGTACCTTGACCCACTGGAGTTGTGCTCTCTGCAGTACAGTTTAGATGCTTGGCAGTTTAGCTCAAAGAAGGACCTCAGTATCTGGTACCTTATCTTGCCAGGTGATCTTCAGAATTTTCCTAAGACAATTCAAATGGAAGGGATTCAGTTTCTTGGTATGGTGGTGGGATATTGTCCAGGTCTGTGTTAATGAGGTCAGCAAAAAGGCTCTGTAGATTGCCAGTTTGGTAGGCAGCCTAATACCTCTTCTCTCCTACATGTTTCTTCAGAGCCTCCCAAATACTGACCTAACTCTGGCAATGTGTGTGTCAACCTCATCATCTATATGTACATTACTGGACAGTATACTGCCAAGGTAAGTGAACTTATCCACAGCATTAGAAATTTCTCCATTAACAACGTTTCCATGTATAAATGGTGCAGTGCTGGCTGGTAGAAAATCTGTTTTCTTGGTGTTACTTGTTAGGCCAAACTTAGCACAAGTGGCAGAGAATCGATCCATACATTGTTAAATTTCAGCCTCAGAGGCTGCATTGAGTACACAATAATCTGTGAACAAAAAGTCACCAACTCTCCCTCCACTTTTGTCTTGGATTGTAGTCTTTCCAAGTTAAATAATTTGTCACCAGTTTAATGGTTGACCTTGATGCCCTTCTCATGCTCATTGTAGTATCTGACAACATCACTGAAAACATCATACTAAAAAACAGGGGAGCAAGTGCACCCAGTCCTACTTCACTCCATTGGTGACTGGGAAAGCATGAGAGCATTATCCATTATCCAGAATCTGTGGAAGGATATTATCATAAAACTGATGTAAAATATTTATGAACTTCTTTGGATAACCATATTTTGACATGATTTTCCAAAAGATACTCGTGACTGACAGTATCAAAAGGCTTGGTCAGAGCTACAAATGTCGTATAAAGATATCTGTTCTGCCTCTTTCATTTCTCATGGAGTTGTTGGGCATCAAACATCATATCAATTGTTTCTCAACCCTTTCTAAAGTCACAGGTAGATGACCATCTTCCAGGTGAAGCGTTAGCTGATTAAAGAGGACTCTGGCAAGAATCTTTCCAGCAATGACAAAGAGAGAGAACCCCTGTGATTGTCACAGGACAACCTATTTCCATTTCCTTTATAGGGATGGACAATGGAGACATCCTTGACTCCTGGAGGATAACCTCCTCTTGTCATACAACCTGGAAATTTTCAGCTTTTGAATGAGCAGTCAACCCCCACCTTGTAATCTCAGCTGGAATAGGAGCAGCACCAAACACTTTGTCACACAGAACAGGCCTAATAGCATTTCAAACCCCTTCTTCAGTTGGAAGTTTGACTAGAGAGGGATTGATTTCAACCTGAGGTACATGGTCAATGGCTTCAGCATTGGTTGATGACGGTCTGTTGATAACACTATGCAAGTGTTCAGCCCATCTCTCCAGGATTATGTCCTTATCATTAATCAATGTGACCCCATCAGCTCTGAATAGTTGAGTCACCATAAATCTTTGGCCAATAAATAACCTTCAGAGCATCATAAAAACATTTTGGATTGATATTATTAGTATAAAACTGAAGCCATCTGCCTTCTTACTGAGCCAAGAATAGTGCATCTCTCTAAGCTTCACTTGCACTTTACTTTTAATGGAGTTAATGCTGCCATCTTATAGATGAATGAACTATTCTACTGATTAAGTCTGGAGTTTTCATTTTTTTTTTGTTTAGAAGCTTCTGAATTTCCCCATAATTTTTGTCCAACAAATCTTAACGTTTACAAATGTTCTGGCCCAGATGAGTAAATGCAGTGCTGTATACCAAATCTCTGAAAACTTCCCACTCCCTTTCTGCTTCATTGTTGACAAGCATGTGTTGGCTCAGCTTTCCCTCTAAGTTAGCAACAAACTGTTTGCACTCAGAAAAGTACTCTAATCTGTTTTTGTTTTTTTTATTTTTAGGCAATTGGGATTAAGTGACTTGCCCAGGGTCACACAGCCAGTAAATGTCATGTGTCTAAGGCCAGATTTGAACTCAGGTCCTCTTGACTCCAAGGCCAGAGCACCATCCACTGTACCACTTGCCCCTCTAATCTGTTGATATTAAGTCTTCTGGTACCTGCCTTGTCTTGGGGGTGCCACTTTTGTTAAATATGAATGTTTAGCTTGGTGAGGATAAGTCTATGATTGGTCCAGAACCCAGCCACACACAACACATGTTACTCTGACAAACAGTCTGTCTATTCTCCTTACTATGACATAGTCTATTAAATGTCACTATTTGCTTTGAGGATGCATCCATGAAGTTTTATTTATATGTGTCATTATTTTGGGAGATATACAAGCTTGTTGACTAGAGTAGTTTTGATTGTGAAACCTACACAAGCTTCATAGCACTCCTCATCACTGTGGCCACTCCAGAAAAATGTGTATCCAGCTCTGACTTCAGTAAACTGGTCTTCATTTGCCAGCTTTGTTTCACTCAGGGCTGCTATTTGGAAGAGACACCTACTAAATTCTCATCAGAGTCCAGTGGCAAGATAAGAATCAAGATGATGCATGATTACTGGGGATGCAGTGAATGACCTTGGCATCTTTGAGGTCTAACCAAACTGTCAGTCTTCCACAGTGCCTGCTTCAGCTGCCTTCTTGGCCTGTTTGAACAAATTGTTTACATCTGCCCATTTTGCTGAAGGAAGTTTCCAGATGTTCTTCTAAGTCATTTACGGGTTTGAGGTTCATTGGTTAACCTCAACCTAGTTTAGGCTGTCTGCTGAAATGATTTAATGGGGTATGGCATGTGGGCACACATACCACAGCTTCTTGGAGACCCAGGTGAGAGTTGGGTGACAGTTGGACACCAAAACTGGAAAGTTGCCTTGAAAATGACTTGGCATCCCTCATACTAGATGTTCTAGTCTTCCTTGACACCCACACACTCCTCTTTTTAGGGAAAGCATAAATTGGAATCAAGCAACCTTTTCTATTCACACACCCCTTTAACTTAGCTGTTAGTGACTGCAAAAACTCTTTCCTGTTCCATTGAGGTCCTTTGAATAAACCTTTTATCCTTCTTTCCATAAATCTAAGTTAGTTCCATGGTTATATACTTCATCAATTTGGACACTTCCTGAGTTTCTATGGATTATGTCCTCTCTATCATTTCTCTTAGTTGCAATGGCTTACCAAAAAAAAAAAAAATTACCTAGTGGCCAGCTATGATGATGAGCTTTTCTAAACTTATTTAGCTTGATCCTCAGATGATATACAAAGTAGTCTATGGCCAGGCCTATAACTTTATAGAGTTTATAGAGCCCTTTTCCATCTTGACTGGACTTGCTAGAGGTTGTATTCTACCAGCATTGCCTTCTGGGTTACTTCCACATGGTGATGAGGAAGTCAATTAGAACTTCACTTGAAGTCCCATATGGTCACCAACTGGTGGGTTTCTGTATAAGAATGAAGTAAAATAAGATACGGCTAATTCACATATGGTGGTTCTGGTTCTGGTAGGAAATTCTTCATAGGGTCTCATTTTGAGGCATGAGGAAATAAGGGCAGTAGTACTGAGGGACTGGAAAGCTGACAATGACACTTGAACTGGAGTGGGAAGAGCCCACCTTCATTTTTCCATTGGCAGCATTGCTGTTGCATGGTTATTTCAGTTATGTCTGACTCTTCCTGACCCCATTTGGAGTTTTTTTGGAGAAGATAACTGTAGTGGTTTGGCATTTCCTTCTCCAGATCATTTTATAGATGAGGAAATTGAGGCAAGCAGAGCTGAGTAATTTGTTCAAGGCCACACAATCAGTAAGTGTTTGAGATCAGATTTGAATTCTGGAAGGTGAGTCTTCCTGATTCTAGGCCTGGTACACTATCCATTGTACTACCTAGTGACCCTCCATTACCAGTACAACAATAGTATTTGGAACTAAGCCTGTGGTAAGATGAGATATAGGGATTGCTGTGTGTTCTGCTAGGGTGGGTATACATGCATATTTGACATGGGAGGAGGCAACTACTGTCTTAAATCAGAAGAGGGGAAAACAGTATTACAAAGATCAGCAAATTTTAGAATGATAACGAAATTTGGAGTTTTCTCTGACCAATCCCCTTATTTGGTAGATAAGAAAACAAGCTCATCTGGTTAAACTTACTTGCCCATAATTTCAGAGTGAGTTATAGGTAAGGACATCATAAGTACTCCTAAAACTGAGAATCCCTGATTTCCACTGGATGGCATTTCCCATTACCCTTTCCACTTTTATTTTAGTCTATTTTAAGTACTCTAGCTATAGATGACTACAGCTGTTGATCACCTCTACAATTAGATTGCAAACTACATTTGGGGAGGGGCTACTTCAAATCAATCCAGTCTGTAGCCCAGGCTTCAGAACACACACAGGATAACCTTAACAAATGTTTGCTTAATTTGAAACATCATATGGTAGAAGAAGGAAAAAAATGCATTTGGTAACAGAAATAATAAATTTGAATACTGTCTGTACTTCTTGCCCTTGTGACTTTGAACATGTATTTTAATTCTGCTTCTTTGTCTGCAAAATGAATTGGTGAGATTAAGTTCTTTCTAAGTCTTATGAATTTGCCAGAAATTATCTTGCTTGTCTATAGTTATAATCCTAAGGATTTTATTAAGAGGATCATAACTCTTCAACACTTCTGAACTGTGTCTCAAGTTTAACCTTGAGCCAAGACAGAATTGAAAAGGAAATGACCATCATTTCAGAATCATAGTCAAGGATTGCAAGACGACTTTGGAATTTGGGACAATACATACATATGTACTTGTGCATATGTGCATGTACACATTTTTAACCCAACAGACCATTAGTAAAGGGGAAAAAAGTAAGGATGATGATGATGATGACGCGGAGGATTACAATAGCATTTATATAGAACATTGGGTTTTGCAAAGCCCTTCACAAATAATAACTCATTTGATCCTCACAAAAGCTTTGAGAGGTAGATACAATTATTATACCCATTTTGCATCCAAGGAAATTAAGTCAGGGAGATTAAATAACTTTCCTATGATGATAAAGCTAATAAGTATCTGAGATCAGCTTTGATCTCATGTCTTCCTGACTCCAAGACTACTGTACTTTCCACTGTACCACCAAGCTGCCTATTGTAATTGTAATGAATTCCAGTTTTAACAAAGTTGGCAGAATTTTAAAATGAATCCACTTTCCTAAGATAAGTTGATAAGTTTAATGATAGGGGGCAGAGCTAAGATGGTGACGAGAGCCAGGAAGTTGTCTGAGCTCTCCCCAGTTTAATTCAGAAAGAACATTAAATCAAGCCTATAAATTGATTTGAAGTGACAGAACCCTCTTCCTCCAAAAATAAAAAATAAAAAAAGATGTACTGAAAGTTTTCTAGCTTAAGATAACTTAGAAGGTCTTCAGGGAAAGATCTGCTTCACTTAGATAAAAGGAGAGCACAGCCTAGCAGAAACAATATCTGGGCAAGCCAAAGGGAAGCTCTTATCCTCAGCACAGATCAGCAACCAAGGCTAGGTAATATAATAAAAATGACAATTCTACTTAAATTAATTTACTTATTCAGTGCCATACCAATCAAACTACCAAAAATTATTATGTAGAGCTGGAAAATATGTAACAAAATTCATCTGGAAGAACAAAAGTTCAAGAATTTATAAGAATACAAGCCACTCTCCAACTGATAAATGGTCAAAGCATATGGACAGGCAGTTTTTAGATAAAGAAATGAAAACTATCTGTTATCATGTGAAAAAATGCTCAATCACTATTGATTAGAAAAATGTAAATTAAAACAACTCTGAGGTACCTTCTCACACTTATCAGATTGATAATATGATAGAAAAGGAAAATTATAAATATTGAAGAGTATATAGAAAAATTGGAACACTAATGTGCTGTCGGGGAGTTGTAAACTGATTCAACCATTCTGGAGAGCAGTTTATTACTACATCTGAAGGGCAACCAAACGGTCTGTACCCTTTGATCCACCAGTACCAATACTATCTCTGTATCCCAAAGAAATCATAAAAAAGAGATAAGGACCAGCATGTCCAAAAATATTTATAGCAGCTTTTTTTTTGTGGTGACAAAGAATTGGAATTTGAGGGGATGCCCATCAATTTGGGAATGGTTTAATAAGTTCTGGTATATGAATGTAATGGGATACTATTGTGTTATAAAAAAATGATTAGCAGAAAAATTCCAGAAAAAAAAAACCTGGAAAGTCTTATCCGAATTGACGTGAGTGAAGTGAATAAAACCAGAACTTTGTATACAGCAACAGCAATAGATTAATTATGATAGACTTAGCTCTTCTTAGCAATATAATGATCCAAGACAATTCCAAAAGACTCATGATGGAAAATGCTAACCACATCCAGAGAAAGAATCATGGAGTCTGAATACAGATGAAAGCATACTAATTTTACTTTTTTTTTTCTTTCTCATTTTCCCCGCTTTTCACATGTATAACCTATTTCAAATTGCTTACTGTCTTTGGTGGGGGGGAGTGAAGGGAGGGAAGAGAAAAATTTGAAACTCAAAATTTTACAAAAATTAATTGTCTTTTCATGTAATTGGAAAGAAAATAATAAAAGGACCTGCCCTTAGTGTTATTGGAAAAAAAATTCATGTTTACAAACATTTTTAAATTAACTCTTAAACTATATGTGTGTCTGTGTTAAACTATATATGAAGGAAAATAGGATAATTAATATAGACTTTGCAGTAAATTGTGACACATAAATTGTGATAAACCTTACCTATTAAAAGAAACAAAAACACACATGAAATGTATAAATACAAAGGTAAGAATTATGGACAAGTAATATATTAATTTCTATAAAGAAATCATTTATGAGAAAAACTGAAAGATTTTTCTTCTGACTAATATTTATTTCAGACATAAAACAGAAGCCCTAATTTCAATGAGAATAATTATGATGGCAAGAGCTATTCAAATAGAGATTTAGTCTCTCATTATAACATACTTGCAACAACATCTGGAAAAGAAAAAGAAAAACAAGTGAAATAGCATTTTCCCCTATCTATAAATGATCACTACCAGCTCACATTAATATGGCATTTTAAAATTTAAAAAAAAAGCTGATCTCACAGTGACATTTTGAAATATGGGTTTTATTTATTATAATCCTAATTTTATAGATGAAGAAACAGAGGCTTAAGAAGTGATGTGCCTCACCTGTGATCACAAAGCAAATGAGCATCAGAGAAAGAATTCAAATCTTGGGATCCTCACTACAATACAACACCCTTTCAATGGTAATACATCGCACTCCAAAATTTGATAAAAAACAAATCAGATTCCATCCACATCCAGAAAAAGATGAGTCTGAATACAATGCAGATCAAAGCATACTATTTGCTCTTTCTCTCTCTCTCTCTCTCTCTCTTTCTCTCTCTCTCTGGTTTTGTCTTGTTTCTTCTTTCTTGCAGTTCCTACCATTCATTCTAATTTTTCTTTACCACATGACTAATATGAAAATATGTTTCATAAGAATGTAGATAAGATCCCATATCAGATTGTGTGCCATCTTGGGGAGGGTGGAGGGGAGGGAGGTGGAGAAAATTTAAAACTCAGAAGCTTATGGAAGTGAATTTGAGCACTAAAAATGAATTAATTAATTTAAAAATTAGAAAAAAAATAAAATCAAGGAAAAAAGTCAATAGAAGGATTTCCTTCTACTAGTCTCAAAAGTCTCCTGGGTAGGGATTATTAAGGCCCTGACACATGTAAATGATCTTGCATTCTCTGCTCATCCTCAAATGATAAAACAAACAAAAAGGAATTAACCAGGTTCCTCATGTTCTGATCAAGTAGACAGGGACACTCATTTGGGAGATGGCAAGGACCTGCTTCTAGCAGAAGAAATTCTGCATTCTTTTGTCACCTCTTTACCTTGGTTTTCTAGCCAAAACAGGGTACATCTTTAAAACTACCAGTCTGGGGAAATCTCTCTTTTTCAGGCAGTATTTAGGAACCGAAAGTACTTTTTACTCAAATCATGGGCATCACAAAATAATCTGAGTAATGGAAAGGCTTACCTTCTCCTCTTCCCTTTAGCCTCTGTGGTCCTAAGAATAGGGCTTGAGGTTTTGATGCAGTTTCATTTGTCCTTTTCAGTTCTTATTATAGGCATATGAGCATTTGAGTCTTCAGACCAAGAAGCTCAAAGCATAGTTCCTTTGAAGCCAGGATTCCAGGATGTATATTGCTGCCAGAGCAGGGAAGCCCTGAGAAGCAAGGCTAATAGAAAAGAAGTAAGGAGTAGGGGTTGGAGAAGTGGAATTTGGAGTTGTGATTTAATGGGTCCAAGCTATGTAATAACTGATTTGAGCTCTGAACTTAAACCTACTCCCTTCCCATGAGACTAAAGGGCATGAGGTGGAAATAGGAGTCCTACATATTGGGGGTGGGGGTGGGAGGTTTGCTTATTCTTGCTATAGCATTAAAGTAAATTTAACCATTCTGGAACACAATTAGTGGGGGCTTGATCCAATGACAGAGAGACTAGTCATTTAAAGTTAATCCCTTTAAAATAACTGCAGAGAGTATTGGAGTCAAGATGTCAGAGTAAAAGCAATGATTTGCTTGAGCTCTCCACCAAATCCCTCCAAATACCTGTAAAAAAATGGCTCTAAACAAATTCTAAAGCAGCAGAGCCCACAAAAAAGACAGAGTAAAACAAATTTCCAGCCCAAGACCATCCAACCTGATGGTTGATCAGAAAGACATATTGTACCTGGCTAGGAGAGGAACACAGTTTGTTGTGGGAGCACAGGCTTCAGGGAACCTGCAGCAAGCCTCAGAAGACTGAATCACAGGCAGCTGTGGTAGCTTCCAGACTTGTCAATCCATGAATGCCAAAGACAACTTAGAAGGTCAGTAGGAAAAGTCTGTGTCTAGGATGAGAGAGAAGCCTGGGCGGTACCATCCCCAGTGGCAGAGCTCAGCCTTGGGGCGATGGATGTCTCCTGAGCTTCCAGCCCACAGACTGAGGGGGAATTGGGTGACTGATCAAAGAAGGATTGCAGGGTTCTCTTTGCTGGTGCAGGATTCTCTTGCTTTGCCTGTATTTGGATCTGGGTCACAGTTCTGGGTGGCTATCCTGGGGTGAGAAGGAGCGCTGGCTTTGTGGAGCTTGTAGTGGTGGTGGAGAAGAAATCCTCTTCACAGTTCCAAGACAGAAAAGAGTGCTTGTGGTCACTCATAAACCACAGCACAGGCCAGAAAAGGAGTAAACACTTCGTCCTTATTCATAGCACATTGGAAGAACTGAAAATTTACAGATCCCTAGAAATATCTCTGAAAACAGCTGCACAAAATCCACGAAACTTGGGACAGTACATTCTCCACACTGGAAGCAGACTCCTACCTTAACAAAGAGTTTATAACTCAGGTAATTGACTGGGATCATGAGCAAGTAGCAAAAAAAGAGTCAGACCATAGGATCTTACTTTGGTGACAAAGAAGATCAAAACGTAAAACCTGAAGAAGACAACAAAGTCAAACTCCTACATCCAAAGCCTCCAAGAAAAATATGAATTGGTCCCAGACAATGGAAGAGCTCAAAAATGATTTTGAGAAGCAAGTAGGAGAAGTAGAGGAAAAACTGAGAGTGATGCAAGAAAATCATGAAAAACAAGTCAACAGCTTGCTAAAGGAGACCCAAAAAAATACTGAAGAAAAGAACACCTTAAAAATAGCCTAACCCAAATGGTAAAAGAAGTCCAAAAAGGCAATGAGGGAAAGAATGCCTTATAAAGCAGAATTAGCCAAATGGAAAAGGAAGTCCAAAAGCTTACTGAAGAAAATACTTCCTTAAAAATTAGAATGGAGCAATTGGAAGCTAGTGACTTTATGAGAAATCAAGACACTGTAAAACAAATTCAAAAGAATGAAAAATTAGAAAACAATATGAAATATCTCATTGGAAAAACAGCTGACCTGGAAAATAGATCCAGGAGAGAGCATTTAAAAATTATTGGACTATCTGAAAGCCATGATCAAAAAAAAGAGTCTAGACATCATCTTTCAAGAAATTATCAAGGAAAACTGTCCTGATATTTTAGAACCAGAGGGCAAAATAGAAATTGAAAGAATCCACCAATCTCCTCCTGAAAGAGATCCCCAAAGGAAAACTCCTGGGAATATTGTAGCCAAATTCCAGAATTCCCAGGTCAAGGAGAAAATATTGCAAGAAGCCAGAAAAAAAAAATTCAAGTATTGTGGAAATGCAATCAGGATTCACACAAGATTTAGTAGCTTCTACGTTAAGGGACTGCATGGCTTGGAATATAATATTCCAGAGGACAGGGGAAAAAATGGACCTTCAGTGAAATAGAGGACTTCCAAGCATTCTTGCTTAAAAGACAAGAGCTGAATAGAAAATTTGACTTTCAGATACAACACTCAAGAGAAACATGAAGAGGTAAACAGGAAAGAGAAATCTTAAGAAACTTATTAAGGTTGAACTGTTTATATTCCTCCATGGAAAGATGATATTTGTAACTCATGAGTCCTTTGTCAGTATTAGAGTAGTTGGAGGGAAAAAAAATTATATGTATATATACATCTAGACATCTAGACATATGTATATATGTATATCCATATATCTATATCTACATATCTATATATATGTAGATAGATTAATAGATAGACAGATAGATAGATAGAGGGCACAGGGTGAATTGAAGATGAAGGAATGATATCTGGAGAATAAAATTAAGGGGTGAGAGAGGATTATACTGGGAAAAGGAGAAAGGGAGAAGTAGAACGGGGTAAATTATCTCACATAAAACAGACACAAAAAGGTTTTTACAGTGGAGGAGAAACAGGGGAAGGTGAGAGGGAATAATCGAATCTTATTCTCATTGGATGTGGCTTAAAGGGAAAATAACATACACACTCATTTGGGTATGGAAATCTATCTTACCATACAGGAAAATGGGGGGGGGGGGGGGGACAAGAGAGCAGGAGAATGATAGAGGTGAGGGCAGATTGGGGGAGGGGGTAATCAGAAACAAGCACTTCTAAAGAGGAACAAGGTAAAAAGAGAGAATAGAATAAATGGAGAATAAATAAATGAAATAAATAGGATTAAGGGATATATACTTAGTTTTTCACAACATGACTACTATGGAAGTATTTTGCATGACTACACTTGTATAACCTGTATCGAGTTGCTTGCCTTCTTAATGAGGGTAGGTGGGGAGGGAGGAAGGGAGAAAATATGTTTTAAAGACAAAAATTTAAAAAAATATTTTCACATGCAACTGGAAAATAAGATATACAGGAAATGGGGTATAGAAATCTATCCTGCCCTATAGGAAAATTGAAGGGGAAGGGGATAAGAGATGGGGAGAGAGATAGAAGGGATGGCAGATCAGGGGTAAGGGTATCCAGAATGCTTGCCATCTTGGGGTAGGTGCAGGGATGAGATGGGGAGAAAATTTGGAACTCAAAATCCTGTGGAATTGAACATTGAGAACTAAAAATGCATAATTGTTTAAAAAATCAGAAGAGCAAACCAGCAAGATAAATAAATAAATAAATTAAAATTAAAATATAAAAAAATAAACTAACTGCAGGACCTTGGGTGAGAGGAAAAATGTACCTGGGCTTCAGATTGTATGAGACAGTGTAGGAATGTTTATGAAAGGAAATGAAGAAAGGAAGAAAGAAAGGAAGAAAGAAAGAAAGGAAGGAAGGAAGGAAGGAAGGAAGGAAGGAAGGAAGGAAGGAAGGAAGGAAGGAAGGAAGGAAGGAAGGAAGGAAGGAAGGAAGGAAGGAAGGAGGGAAGGAGAGAAGGAAAGAAGGAAGGAAGAAAAAGAAGGCTACAGGAAAGGAGGAGAGAAGGAAGATCATAAACATTTTAAATGATAATGAACCAAATGATTCTTCTATTTTGCCTACTATTCATTGATATATAAAGGAAGAAATCTCTGTTCAGTAAAGGAAAGTTCCTTATCTTATCTTAGATATATTATGTACTTTCTCCATGTCTCAGAGGACAGAACTACAAACTATCATTTTGTGGTTTTTCATGTATGTGGGACTGTATTTTCTGTAGAAAAATTCTGGAGATTCTATAGCTTCATGGTTTGTAAAACAAAGTGAAATATGTCAAACAACGTGATGCCTCCTTCTTGCAAAGTTGAAAATTGATTTAAATTTTACTTTGTGAAGACTTCATCAAGCTAGATTTAATATTCCCTTTTATTTCCTTCCCCTTATAAACTTTACCCACCTAATCCCTGAGAAACTTTTTGTCTAAAGATGAAGATTTTGCCTTATGATTACCTCCACCTTTGTAACCCCACCCATCACCCACATTGCAGAGAAACTTGGTTAACCTAATGTCAAATCTCGTCAATTTAAACTACTGTAGCAACTTCATCACCAGAAGACTGCTCCCATTCGCTAAAAATCTTTCTCTTGTGACTCAATCATATGTCTTGACTGTGGTCAAGGAGGCTTCAGGAGCTGGGAGGGGGAGGGGTGGATCAAATGATGTAATCTCAATTCTGACTGTTATTGGTAGCCAATCAGAAGAAGAAACACTTATGTTGCTCAGGACTTTACTCTGTCATCTTGCTAATGGTTATAAAAGACCATGTCAGCCTTCACTCAGGGGATTTGGTGATTGAAAGAAGTCATTGACCCTATTTATTGATTATTGCTAGCTTAATAAACTGATTCTATTCAGAACCCTATGTCTCAGTTTACCTTAATTTTCAAATGTAACATTCTTAAGCATCAATATCTTTCTAGAATTGGAACACAAAGATTCCTAGTCTCCTCTTTGTTGTTTAGTCACTTCAGTCATATCTGATTCTTCATGATCCCATATGAGGTTTTCTTGGCAAGATATAGAAGTTTGCCATTTCCTTCTCTAGCTCATTGTACACATGAGGAACTGAGGCAAAGTGGGTTAAGTGACTTTTCCAGGGTCACACAGTTAGTAAGTGTCTAAAGCCAGATTCAAACTTAGGATGATGATTCTTCCTGATTCCAGGCCTGGCACTCTATGCACTGTGCCACTTACCTGCCACTCTCCTCTTTGTATAGTCAAAAAGTTGTTGGATGATTGTCATCTTTCTTGCTGTCACTTCCATTAAAAAAATTCTTTAAGGATGGAAGTCACAGGTACAGAAAAGAAAGATACCCTAAAGATTATTTAAAGTAACACTATCATTAAGGACAAAATGAAGTCCATGGTTAAGTTACTTTCCCAGTATCAACTAATAAGCAGAAAATCTGGGATTTTGGCCCTAGAGCCTCTGCTAGACACTATTTTATTTTTCAACTGCACTACTTTGTACCTGATAGCATGAAAAATTATATCTGACTCGCATTACAAAAAGATAAGGTGTACAACTAAGAAAACTGCAATATGATCTACTTTAGTCAGTTAAATACACAAAAAGATATTGACATCACTACAACAATTTCATACGTGTTCTTAAACTTTGAAAGTTAATTGTCATAACAAAGAGACCAAGAGAGGTGAAGAACTACCTTATTCGGTAAGCTGCTTCCCTACTTTCCAAGCAGAGAGAGAATAGAGTAAAGGGAAATATTTACCCAGGAAATAAACTTTATAAAATCTAAACAGGGATCTTAGAAGATCATAAGCAAAATAATCTCAAAAACAGTGAGAAACTTTATGAGAGAAGGAAGAGAGGTGAGACGTAGGTCAGGCCGAGATAGTAGAGGTAGTAGAGAAAACACTCAACTGAGCTCTTCCAACTCTCCTCTCCAAACAATTTAAAATAATATCTCAATTCAAATTCTGGAGTTGTAGAATCAACAAAAAGTCAGTGTGAGACATTGTTCCAGTCCAAAATAATACAGGAAATCAGAAAAAAGGATCTGTGAGATGGGGAAGGAGGCTGGCCCAGAGACCACTTGAGTAAAACACCAGTGGTAGGACTAAATGGTGACAACAGAAGCAGCAGAGCTTCAGGAGCTCTCAAGTCAGAGATAGTAAGAGAACATGGCAATTTGTCAGAAAGAGATTACAAGGTACCTGTATTAGCACCGGAAGCAAGACCAGATGCTGTTTGGTGCCTCTATCACCTATACTAACATCTGGGTCATAGTTCAAGGGTGGAGAGGAGACTTTTGGTAAAGAGGAAATAGAAGCCTTGAGGCACAGCATCATTTACAACCCAAATGATCAGGTGCCTTGAGGAACAGTACCATTTCTGGTCCCAAGGGAGGAGAGTTCCTGAAGAACAGTATCTATTGCAATCCCAAGTGATCAGGGTTCCTTTCTAGGTAAGAGCCAGAGTGCAGATCAAGAGAGCGGTAACCACAGCTGTTCCTGGATTATACCACCTTATAAATACCAAACACTTCAAAATCCTCAGAACTAGTTGTGAAAACAGCAATAAGAAAAAAAATATGAAGATTAAGACAACACCCCTTTCCCCCATCCCAGGAATACAGCCCAGAATTAACATAGAGTCCCAAAATTAAAAAAAAAGTGGAAAAATGAGCAAACAACAAAAAAGAACCTAGCCATAAAAAACTACTCTGGTGACAGGGAAGATCAAGACACAAACACAGGAGACACTGAAGTCAAAACAGCTCTAAACAAAGCCTGAGAGAAAAAAAAAGTGAAATGGACACAATCACAGCAAAAATTCCTACAAAAAGTAAAAATGATTTTCAAAATCAAATAAGAGTGGTAGAAGAAAACATAGTAAAGAAATGAAGGGCTCAGATTCTTAAAATCTAGCCACTGCTCAGATTCCTTAAGAACTTAGCCAATAGCTCAGTAATGTTCAGATTCCTTAGGAGTCTGCCCAATATGACGGTTGTTCTAATAACCCTTGTCTTTGGCTGAAAGAAGGCTTGGGTTGAATTCATTTGGGCAGGACCTGCTTATCATGATTTTGGGGTCCCAGCATCTCTAAACTTCTAAACTTCAACATTTTGGTGGACTGTACAAGGAAAACTGCCTAACCCCAAGACTAGAAGTTATGTAAACCTCCCCTGCCTTCTTTCTTGCCTTGCAGTTGGGGTCACTCTTCAAGCACCTAGGAAGGCTTGGAGGTGCTTTTTGGGCAGGCAGTTACGAGGCTGTCTTGATCTCAGCCTGACACTCATAGGCTCTTGGTCCACTGGCTCGGTTCAAGGCCATGGACCTGGGCACACCTTCCACAGCATAGAGGACAAGGATGGACACCCTATCCAGAAGTATATGCCCAATTTTGTCAATTATCTCAGCACTAGGGAATTGGGAAAAACTGCAGGTGCTTTTTGGTTTCCCAAGGCTTACTTACTCCCTTCCCTCTACACCCCTGAATCCTCCTTTATGGTGGTTATGGGGAAAAGTTAGAACAGCTAAAAACATCTTAGCAGATTCTGGAGTTTTGAAACACTTCCTTACAACTCTGGTCACTCCATTCTCCCACTCCCTTTCCTTGAGTCAAGAGGGTATCTGTTAATCCTTCTCATAGGAGAAGAGAGTTTCACACCCCTTACCTCTGAATTCTCCTTCTACAGCATGGGCCCCTCTGGCAATGACCTTGGACCCTGGGGCAACCTTTGTCTGGAAGGTTCAGCATATCCTGCTCAAGGTAAAGAAGCTAGCCTCCGAACTTGGGTAAGTATGCTCTTTAAAAGTTGTAGTTTTAACTGTTAATGATAAGTTGATTCTCTGTGTAAAGTAATTTGGAAATGCATTTAACAAAATTGAAGCCACCTAATTGGTAATGGGTTTGTTTCAAGTTTCAAATTGGTGAACTTTTTGTATCAGTTATGTAAAGCAACTTTTCATAATTTGGTTACCACTAAAATAATTTGGCTATTGTTGGTTATTGTTTTAATGTGTAAACTTGTCAAAAGGCTTGTTTAGGTTATGTATGGCTTGCTGACAGTTTGCAAGTATATTGAAATAATCTCTAACGATTGGCTTTTTACACCAAGACAAATTTAAATTTGAGATGTAAATCCTGGAAAAGTTTTTCCTAAGCTGTAATTAGTGAAACTTATTGTTTGAGGTAAAGCTCATGGGATTTTATTTTGACCTGTCTGATGAATCATAATAATCCATCGATAATCAGTATTCCACCATCTGAGAGAAATGACACAAGCTACTCAGAGAGAATGTGATAACAGTGGGAAGTCTGCATCAGGAAAAGCTGAGAGGACAATTTTTGCCTCAGTCTAAGATGGGATCCTGCTGGCTCAGTTTCCCCATTATGTTCCTTTGAAAAGGAATGTTACCCACCTGGCTGTTCCTGAGTCTGGCTATGAGGTGAATTTAATACTGCATGGTTGGAAAACTGAATTGTCTGAATCCAAATAGAGCTAAGGATATTTTATCCTGTCATAACTGGGCCCTTCAATCTTTTCTGTCAGATTTGTGTCTTCCAGACTACAGGCCATTCACCTACGTTTGGTAGCAAACAGCAGGTACCAGCCAATGTCCTCTCATTATTCCCTGGATGCAGTCTGTGCTCAGTTCCAGTCAGCCTCCTCTTTGGGACCCCCTCGAGGCTAGGACAGCTCTACACCCCTTGCCAGTAGGAAGTAGTTTCAGAAGCCAAAACCTTCATCCCTTACCTCAAAAGAATTGGGGTCCCATTTGTTTGAGGGGGGAATGAGGAGGATGGGATCTGGACCCCAAAAAGGAAAAACCCTGTACTTTTCCACATGGACAAATCTCTGGAGTTGGACTGAGGATATAAATTTATCAACTAGCCTTTCATTAGCACCTATGCCCAATCTATCTCCAGGTGGTCCCTGGCCACTTCCCACCCTTAATCCTATCTAGACTCCATTCTTCCTTGGCCACATGGTCCAGGTCTATCACCCAGCTTACTGGTCACTCCCATCCAGATCTTCCTTAGATCCCTCCTCCAGTCACCCCAAACTACTTGGCCACTTCTAGATCCCTCCCACAGTTTTTTCTGCATATGAGATCCATCTTGTCTCCATTAAGGTGATCAGATTCTTAAAATCTAGTCACTGATCAGATTCTTAAAAATCTAACTACTGCTCAGATTCCTTAAGGACCTAGCCAATAGCTCAGTAATGTTCAGATTCCTTAAGAGTCTGCCCAGTATGATGGATTTTCTAATAAACCTTGTCTTTGGCTGAAAAAAAAAAAAGAAATTAAAGCAAAGGAAGACAATTATGGGAAAGAAAATTAACAGTTTGATAAAAAGAGGCACAAAATTACTGAAGAATAGAAGAACTTTAAAAAAGCAAATTTGGCCCAATGGAAAAAGAGGTACAAAAATTTTCCTGATAAAAATAACTATTTAAAGAACAGAATTTACCAAATGGAAAAATAAATGCAAATTAAAACATTTTGAGGTACCATTTCACATCTATCAGTTTGGCTATTATGACAGAAAAGGAAACTGACATATGTTTGAGAAGATATGGAAAAATGGGAACTCTAACATACTATTAATGGAAGTATGAATATTTGTTAGGGAAATAAAAATTAAAACACCTCTGAAGTTCCACTTCACATGTATCAGATTGGCTAATATGAGAGAAAAGGAAAATGACAGATAATGGAGGGGGTGTTGCAAAAGTGGACACTAATACACTGTTTATGGAGTTGTGAACTGATCTACCCATTCTGGGGAACAATTAGGAAGTACACCCAAAGGACTTTAAAACTGTACATACACTTTGACCCAGAAATACCACTACTAGGTCTTTATCCCCAAGAGACTAAAGAAAATGGAAAAGGACCTCTTTGTAATATAGATATAGATATAGATAGATATAATGTTTCATATATATATATATATGTATATATATATATATAATTGTATCTCTTTTTATGGTGGCAAAGAATGAGAAATTGAGGGAGTGTCCATCAATTGGGAAATGGCTGAACAAGTTATGGTATATGATTGTAATAGAATATTATTTTGCTATAAGAAATGATGTGCAAGTTTATTTCAAAAAGAAAAAAAAACCTGAAAAGACTTATATATACTCATGCAAAGTGAAATGAGTAGTACCAGAAGAACATTGTACACGGTAACAGCAATATTATAATTATGATCAACTGTGAAAGACTTAGTTATTCCCTTCAAGACAATGATCCAAGACAATTCCAATGGACCCCTAATGAAAAAGGATCTCCACCTCCAGAAAGCGAAGTGATGAACTCTGGATGCATATTGAAGCACTTATTTTAGCTATCTTTATTTTTGTTGTTTCATTTTGTGTTTTTATTTTTCCAACATGGCTAATATGGCAATGTTTTTAATTACCTCATATCTATAATCCATACGAAATTGTTTACCTTCTCAAGAAAGGTGTAGGGAAAGGAGGGAAGGATAGAATTTGGAAGTCAAAATTAAAAAGAAAATGATTGTTATTTTTTACATGGAATCAGGAAATATTTAATAAAATAAAAATAAATTTTAAAAATAACAAGAGAGGAGAGTTTAAAAATGCTTGGTGAGATGCCCATAGAGAGAGACCCAGTTACCTGAGGATTTATTTGGAAAAAAGGAAACACAGAACTGAAAGATGAAAAAGTGCTGCAAACATTTTACAATGAAAGCTTTTCATCATTTTATGCTAGTGAGCTATCTTTGATGTCTAAAGTCACATTTGTAGATATGTTTACAAAGGAAATTGAAAGGAAACTGAAGAGAGCAAAGACTGAAAAATGATTTGATCTACATTAAATGGACACAGAGGAAGTCTAAACTGAGTAAAATACAATTTTGAGGGTATCAAAGGGGTTGTTTCAGTATTTTGAATGGAAGACAGCAATAGTATGTTTACACACATACATACACACACATTTAGATTTATAGATGGTAGGATGCTACAGATAGGTTTGTTTGGAGTGTGTGTGTGTGTGTGTGTGTATACACAACTAATAAGTGTCTAAGGCCAGATTTGAATTCAGGTCTTCCTGACTCCAAGGAAATTTCATGGCACAATGAATAGCGTGCTGGACCTGGATTCATCTTCCTGAAATCAAATCTGGCCTCAGAAACTTACTAGATAATGTCAAGACATTTGGAGACACTCTGTTGTCTAGAACTAAGGCTCAGTAAGCAGGCTGTGCTCTGAGCATGGAATAACAACAATCTTTTGTGCTTACCCTTTGCATGATCTCACCCTCTTGGCAAAATGCATTGTTTTGACCAGCACCAGATGTTCTCTGAGCAATTTATAATTTTCATATTAATAGCTTCCCTATTTCCCAGGGACCTGAGAACTAGAAGGAGTCAACATTCTGCAGCAGAAAGTGATCAATCACCTCTCCTGACACCTGTGCTGGTAACTGCTAAGTGAACCAAACCAGAAGCAGCACTCCTATTCCTGCCACCCTAACTCTGATTCTGTACCCCACTGAATGGTCACAAGACCCAAAGACCCTTACAACATGAGACAATCACAAGGCTCAATGATTCTAATAACTTAAGGACTGCTTCCACAGAACTCAGGAACAACTGTATCATCCCCCAAATGCCTGCCTCTGTGGGCCTGCTGTGGGAACTGTTTACTCAAGACCTAAGAATGACTGTGTTCAGTTCTGTCTTTTTGTGGCTTTCAGGCTTATAAGTTTTACCTCTGTCTCAACATCTCAAGCCCCTCTTCTGAGGTGGACTTTGGTTTGCAAATCTGTTGTTCCTGACGTTGAAATTAATTAAAATGCTATTTGATTCCTGACTTACCTGCTTCTGGCCTACTTTGTTCAGCTCTGGCCACTCACAGGTTAGAGACTGGTCCAATCTTGACTACATTTAATTTTTTTTTAAACCTTGGCAGCAATTTTTAATTTATATTTGTAAGACTCCTTACCATATATTTTTAAAATTTTATTTATTTATTGTTAGTTTTCAACATTCTCTTCCATAAGATTTTGAATTCAAATTTTCTCCCCATATGTCCCCTCCCCTCACCCCAAGATGACTTGCATTCTGATTACCCTTTCCCCTAATCTGTTCTCCCTTCTATTACTCCACCTTTCTTTTATTCCTTTCCCTTTCTATTTTCCTGTAGTGTAAGATATATTTCTATACCCCATTGCTGTGTATCTTATTTGCCAGTTACATGTAAAAACAATATTTAACATTTGTTTTTAAAACTTTGAGTTCCAAATTCTTCCCCTTCCTCCCTCCCCACCCACCCTCATTGAGAAGGTAAGCAATTCAATATAGGTTATACATGTGTAGTCATGCAAAACCCTTCCATAATAGTCATGTTTTAAAAGATTAACTATATTTCCCTCCATACTATCCTCTCCCTGTTTATTCTGTTTTCTCCTTTGACCCTGTCTCTCCTCAAAAGTATTTGCTTCTGATTACTCCCTCTCCCAATCTGCCCTCCGTTCTAGCCAGTTACTTGACTTTTTAACTCTTTGCTATGATAGGACTCTGCTTCCAGTGTGGAGGGCATACTGTCCCAAGCTTCAGGGAGTTTGTGTAGCTGTTTTCAGAAATACTTCTAGGGACCTGTAGGTTTTGTATTCTGCCAAGGTGAGATAATCTAAGGAGAGGTGTTTACTTCTCTCCTGGCCTGTGCTCTGGTCTGTGAGTGACCTCAAGCACTCTTCTGTCCTAGAACAGTGAGGATAGTTCCCTCTCCACTACTGCCACAAGCTCTGTTATTCTAGTGCTCCTCCTTGCCCCAGGAATGCCACCGAGGTCTGTGACCCATATCCAAGTATGGGGAAAGTAACAGAATCCTGCCTCAGTGCCAGCAAAGATACCCCCATAATCTCCTTCTGGTTAGTTGTTCCATGCCTTTACCATCTGTGGGCTGAGAGCTCTGGAAGCAGCTGCTGTCACTGCCCTGGAGCTGTGCTGGGGCCAGAGCTGACCTTCACTCCTCTCTCACCCAGATCTGACAGACCTTTCCTACTGACCTTCTAAGTTGTCTTTGGCTTTTGTGGGTTGAGAGAAGTCTGGAAGCCACCACAGCTGCCAGTGATTCAGTCCTGTAAGGCCTGCTCCGGGTTTGCTGGCCCCTGGTCTGTACTGGTGCATATTGTGCTGGATTGTGCTGCTCTCTCAGCCTGGTGCAACAGACCTTTCCTGTTGACCTTCCAGGTTGTCTTGTGCTGGAAATGTTTTTCCTTCTGTCTTTTTGTGGGTTCTGCTGTTCTAGAATTTGTTCAGAGTCATTTTTATAGGTATTTGGAGGAGTTTGTGGGAGAGTTTAAGCAAGTCTCTGCTTTTCCTCTGCCATCTTGGCTCTGTCCCTAAATTTAAAATTCTTTTGTTACTGTGTAAGCCTGGACCAGTCACTTAATCCCTCTTTCCCTCAGTTTCCTCATCTGTAAAATGAGAAGGAATAGCAAACCACTCTAGTATTTTTGCCAAGAAAATCCCACATGACATCATGAACAGTCAGACATGATGGAAAATGACTAAACAACAACTTCCTGATTACAGATCTGGTGCTCTATTCACTGAGCCACCTGACTGCCCAAGGTTTTAGGCATGCAATCTAACTTCTCTTGGCCACTATTTCCTCCTATGTTAATTGAGAAGGCTCAGATACCTGATTTCTAGGGTCCCTCTACCCATAAAACTTTGATGCAATGATCATTGGAGAGAATATCTGCATGGATGAGATTACACATCATTTTGATTAGACATTTTACTGAGTCAAAAATTGGAACACACTCTAAGAGAATTTTTTTATATTTATGAATTTATATATTTCATTTATAAAGACATACTAATGGTTAAGAAAACTGTTAAATATATTTATATTTTGGAAAATTAGAGCCATGGTGGAAAATTCATACCATGTAGTCTTGGCCCCTCTCTGAACATTAAATCTAATATAGCCTTAAGTCTAACTTAAAATCACTACAGAGTTCCTTGACTTCATCTCGAAGTTTATTTAAAATGATAACAAGTTCAGAAATCACTAAATGAGGGAAAATGTGATCTGAATAATAATTAAGAAATAGTATTTTAATATTTTGTAAAAGGTTTATGCCTATTATCTCATTGTATCCTCAAAGTAATCTTATAGGATTCTATTATCCATATATCATAGATCAGAAAACTAAGTTTCAAAGACCTACAATGACCTGCCTGTATTCATATATCCTACTAAGTTATGGAGGTGGTATTTGAACTGAAGCCTCCCTGACTCTAGGTCCATCATGCTAACTACCAGACCATGTTGCTTCTCAAGGAAGAACAACTGGAGATCATGTTATGTCTTTCACGGTTCATTAGTACCAATGGTTAATGTTATTTGAAACTATAAGAATCCATATTTGGAGGTCCTGATACAAGACCTAAAATATCCCTACTATCCCTATCCTCATCACTAATAATAATTTCATCTTTACATAATACTTTATAGGTCATGAAGCACTTCTTTTCAAAATAACCCTGTCATAAACATAGTCAATGTGTTTGTGTTCATTTTACAGATAATGAAAAAGAGTATAACAAGTAATGATTAAGTAATTGGATTATAGTCATAAAGCTAATAAGTGTAAAAATTAGGATCTGAACCCAAGTACCTCATGGTTCCAATTTCAGAACTCTTTCCACTTTGCATTCAATATAAGAATTAGCTGTATCCATGATTGGGAAAAGTGGGTAGGGAGAAAGTTTGAATGACAATTACACTGTAATTGGCATCTTTACTTATCAAGACAAACTGGGAAAAAAATAGGATGCCTTGACAAATATCTTAGTGATAGGAGAGAAATCATAAAATCCTATTATTTAAGGTGCGAAAAATCCTGGAGGTAAGTTTTCAGTTTGCAAACAGGGACAGGACTGGTGGCTTTCCAATATCTCAGGGCAGTTTTCAAGCTAAGAAGGAAGTAAGGATGAGTTACTCTACAGGATGGCCCTGCCCCAGAGTAAACCTCTATACTTACAAAGGCATTTGAGTTATAAATGACAGATATTTCCCAAAGAAAGACATTCCTTGGTTTAACACCTTATTGCCAAAACTGTTAGCTCTGCTGGTGGAATTCTATTCAATAGCAATGCTAGAAGGCAAACTCTTAGATTTTCCAATAAATATGCAGGGTATTATGAGACAACTGAAGATAGCTTCAAAAAGTACTTTCCTCATAAGCTTGTGATATAGCTCACATGAGCATTTTTATCCCTATTTTACAGTTAATGGATACCAGAGGCTGAAAAAGTGTCACCCTATGGAAGAAGAGAACATGTTTCAGTCATACCAATAATTTTACTACAGCAAGAAACCTTCCCACTTCCTCAAACTTCTCGGGAGTGGCTCACAGACAGTTACCAAAATTAAATCTAAAATAAATCAACCATAACATGATATATCAATAAGAGGTAACTGACTTTTGTGATGAAATATCAGCCAAGACTATCAAATACCAGCTGGTTAGAAACTCTATTCAGAGAATTCCAATACGAAGAGAATATTTATAATGGAGTGTGAATATTTATACTGGGAAATGCTATACATAGAACCTTTCAAAAATACATTTTCCATTTCCTTTGTTTTTTTTTTTAGGACCCAGGGTCTTTCTAATGTAGAAATATTTTAGATATTTCTTAATTCATAGTACTCAAACAATAATCATCTATCTCAATTCACAGCTGATAAGACCTTATGTTCAGTGAATCCCCCTAATCACTTAATCAATCAACAAGATCTTATTAAAGGCTTATTATGTTCTAGGCACTTTGTTAAGTGCTGGGGATAAAAGACCAAAATGGATAAGCCTCTGACAGCTTAGGTGTTGTAGTCAACAGATAACAGCTTGCAAGTACATAAAGCTAAGTAAATATAAATAACATAATAAAATATTAAAATATATTATATTATAAATACATAATAGATATATAATACATGATATAACATATATTAAATTAATAATATAATTAAAATATAATTAACAATATAATTATAGTAATTTAATATGAGGTCATTTGTGGAAATTCCGTTTGCAGATGTAGGGGTAGGGAAAGTGAGGAAAGACCTTATGTAGAAGCAGATGTTTGAACCTAGTTTTGAGGATGGAGAGGTGGAGATGAGGAGGGAGTGCACTCTAGGAAGAGGACATTGATAGGCTGTATGAGGAACACCAAGATCACCTTAACTGGAAGAAGGAGGGCAATGAAAAATAAGGAAATGAAAGGACATTGGAATAAGGTTGTGAAGGGCTTTACATATCAAACTCTGTACTTTGTATTTTATTTTACTTTTTTGGGGGAGTGTAGGCAATTGGGATTAAGTGACTCTCTCAGGGTCATATTGCTACTATGTATCTGAGCATGGATTTGAACTCAGGTCCTCCTGATTCCATGACTGGTGCTCTATCCACTGCACTACCTAGATTCACTTGTATTTGATTTTGGAAGTAATAGGTGGTCACTGCAATTTAAAAGTTGCAATGTGGAAGAAGCATTAGATATATTCAGATTGACCCTGGAAGGAGGAACTAAGAACAATGGGTAGGACCTTTAAAGAAGAAAATTTGGGTTTGATATAAGATCCCCTTAAAAATCTTACTAACAATTAGAGTTATACAAAAGTATAATGGGATATCTTAGGAGAAAAAATTACTCTCCAATAGAGAGATTCAAGCAAAGGCTGGATAATTATTTACTGTTTGTGTTGTAGAAAGCATTCCTATTATTTTGGAAAGGGGTTGGACTAGATAACTGATAAGAATCTTTCCAAAATTAAAATTCTATGATTCTATTACTCAAACCTGGGAGGAATGGCTAATATACTAGATCTTATATATATATATATATAATTTTAGACTTGAATACTAAAACTTCAACACATAATAAAAAAAAGAAAAATAAACTTAAATATTAAACTTTGGTGGGGGAAACATGTCATGTGCAAAGCAAAAGCAAAATGTAAGAGAGGATTCAAAATATATAGCAACAAATTTTCATTTCAAGAAAGCCTATATATTTAATACTACATGTTGTGTTGAAAGCTGTCAATCTTTTCTTTGTTTCCTTTTAGGTTTTCTTTTGTTCTCTGGTAAACTTTTTACTTTGTTTTTTTTCCCCTCTTCCTTCTCCCCCTCAGGCTATAATTGAGCATGGATATATTTATATATAAATATTGATATATACATAAACATATGGATACATACATATAAATACATACATATATAAACATATACTTTCCCTAAGAGATTCTACTCCTAATCTTTGTTTTTATGTTTGTGCCTATTTCCTATCCTTCCTGACTCCTCTTTGCTTCTATCCACTACCTTGCCCTCCTATTACTTAACCTACCCACTTCCAAGGATCCCTCTCTTATCATCTCATTACAATTAAACACTCTTCAATATCCCCCTTTAACTTATTCCCTCATCCTCCCCTGTAAAAGATCCCTTCCTTATTCTCTGGCCCGTTCCTATAAGCTTAGTGGTTTATTTCTTTCTAAATTTAGAAGACTTTTATACTCTTCTAGATGCATTTGTATTGTTCCCTCTTGGACCCATCCCCAGTGAAAGTAGGTTTCCAGAACTAACAGCCCTCCATCCCCATCTAATTCCTCTGTATTAGTTTTTCCTCTCACACCTCATTTGTATAAGAAAATTGCTCTTTTAACTGTTCCTGAACAGTTTTACTTTTTGAAGTCATATCATACTCAGGTCTACCCCAATCTTTCATATGAACTACCTAATTACTAATAACAATCTTAGACATATGTCTCACATTTTACATATATAGAAGGTAAACAGTCTGCCCTTATTGTGTCCTTTGTAATTGGTCCTTGGTATGTACCTTATGTTTCTCTTGGCTCTTATATGCCAAATCTTCTATTAAATTCATTTTTTTAACAAAGTCTTGAAAGTCTAAAAATTCATTCGATGTCTTTTTTTTTGTTTGTTTCATTTGGGATTATGCTTAGCTTTGCTGGATATGGTATTTTCCTCCTGAACTCCAATTATTTTGGAGTTCCAAGTGTTTTATGTATATATACACAATGTTCCAAGACCTACAATCTTTTTAGTGTTGCTGTTGCTAGGTCTTATGTGATTTTAATTGTGGCTCCACCATATGTAAATTGTTTTTATTTTCTTGTTGTTCATAGTATTTTATCCTTGAGCTGGGGGCTTCAGAATTTTACTATAACATTCTCGTGGGTTTTCATCATAGGATCACTTTCAGATGGTGATTAGTGGATTTTTTTTTCTATTTCTGCTTTCCCCTCTTGTCTAATGCTTCAGGACAATTTTCTTTAATTATTTCTTTTATTATTGTATCAAGATTCTTTTTTTAATCATAGCTTTCAGGTAGTCCCATTATTCTTAGGTTTTTGTTTCTTGATCTGTTCTCCAGGTCAGTTTTTCTGAAGAGATGTTTCACATTCTCTTCTATTTTTTCATTCTTTATATTTTATTTTTTTTTTGTTATATCTTGGTCTCTTACAATTTTACTAACTTCTTGCTTGCTTCTGATTTTCAAGGAGTCATTGTCTTCCTTAAGATACTGGCTATCTTTTTCTAATTGGTTGAATTTCTTTTTGTAATTTTGTTTTTCTTGGATTGTTCTCGTTTATTTTTAGTTTTTCCTCAGTCTCTCTCATTTGGTTTTAAAGCCCTCTTTACGTTCTTCTGTGAGTTCTTTTTGGGCAGGTGATTATTTGACATTACTCTTTGGGGTAAGAGAGGGTTTCTTTGCCTCATATCCTTCTCTGAAGAAGAATCCTGGTTTTCTCTATTCCCATAGTAACTCTCTATGGTTGGATTCTTTCTCCTTTGCCTGTGCATTTTTTTTCTAATAGCTTAATTTTGGTAATCACCTCTAGTCCTGGAGTGTGGGATGATGCCTCTGGCCTCATATCCTCCTTAAGCTCTCCTCTCTAACCTTGAACCCAAACCAAGACCTCCAGCCTCTTGTAAGTGGCCTCAGACAGCAGAATCCCCAAGGAACTGCTTCTGCAATCACTGGGTGTGTGCTGGTTCATTATTGCACCTGCTGCTTCTCCATCGCTGTCTCTGCAGAACAGCTGTGTCTAGTGCTTCTTCTCAGCAAAGATTCCCTTGATCTTCCCTGGCTAGTCTGAGCCAACTCCCCTCTCTGTCCTGGGGGTAAAAGTTCCTGTGACTGGGGCCTAGGCAGCCTCCCATCCCAGCTAACCCCAGGGTTTGTTGTGGTCCTTTCCTGGGGGTGTTTACTCTTCACAGGGACCAAATACCACCCTGGGATTTTTCTTCAGGTCTTCTCTGATGATCCTAAGAGGACCCTTGTTCTGCCCCTTCTCTTATTTATTTTTTCTAGCTCTATGTTTGCCCTGATGAGCTGTTTTATCTCCTGTGGTGGAAAATCTTGAGAGCTTGGAATTTTTTGACCTACTCCACCATCTTCCCAGAATTCTCTCCCATCATAGACCTAAAACAATAAAATGTAATAGGATAAATGTAAATTCTATGATGTGATTCAAAATGGCAACTTCATTATCATAGATTTGGAGCTTGGAGACACTTTAGAAGACACATAAATGATGAGAGACTGATCCTTAGCAGGATAGAATAATTTGCCTAAGGTCATACAAATAATATGTGGAATATCCTTGATTTAAACACAAATCCTCTAATTCAAAATGCAGTGCAATTTCCACTAAACCTCCTATGGCTGGAATAGTATGCCCTCACCTCTATGAAAGTTGAGCTACACTTTTTTTAGTTGTTTTTTTTCCTCTTAAAACATATTGAAACTGCCCTTGAGATTTGTTTAGTTCAGGGGGTTAAGTTTTTGCTGTTGATACTTTCTATTCAGTTAGACACAAAACAGCCAGGATATGATGAGCTGAAACTTCTGACTGATGTTTCAAACTATAGATCAGCAACATGAATACCCCTAAAAATCCGTGTTCATTGAAAGAAAGGAAGAAAGGAGGGAGGGAGGGAGGGAGGAAGGGAAAGAGGAAGGGAAGGAAGGAAGGAAGGAAAAAAGAAGGAAAAAAGGAAAAAAAGAAGAGAAAAAAATTAAGCATTTACTATGTAATAAGAATTATGATAAGAGCTGGGCATGCATCTCTATCTCTAAAAGCTAGATTGTCATTGCTATCAAGGACCACATACTCTAATTGAGGGAGACGACATAAAAGAATATCCTGCTGGGGAAGTCCAGAATTACTTAAGTATGGAAGACATAAAGGCCCATGAACAAAGCCAGATATATGGAGCATGCAGAGGCAGGGAATACGGTAAGGTCTTATTTCCCTCCATCTCATCAGTGCAAATTCTACAAGGTTCTCCTAAACTAAATGGCTTAGAGTATGGGTCTTCTGATAGATTGCAAACTGTTCTGTTGTCTGAGAATCTTATTGTTAAGACAGATTCACTACCAGACTTGCTCCAGAGTGGCATTTCTTGACTGTATTGATTCTTGAAGGATTGAAATCCTATATTTTATATAGGACATTCCTTATGGTAACTTTTTAGGTAGGTAGTGAAAGTATTATATCACCTCTTAACAACTAAGGAAATAGGCTCAGAAAAGGTGAAGCGATTTCATAAGGGCAAAGAGTTTGTAAATGTCAGAGCTGAAATGTGAACCTAGGTTGCCTGATTCCAAACCTAGTTTTCTTTTGCAAATAATATGAGATAAATTAATAGTCAAAAGACAGCCTGTAATTGTGTCATTAGCACTATATTAGGCAAGGTATTTCACTTCTGTAGCCTCAATTTCTTTGTCTATAATATATGTGGTTGTGAAGAATGATTTATTGTGAACTCTTCCAGTTATAACTTGAAATGAATTTTCTCTAAGATTCCTATCCAACTCTAAAAGTCTCTATGAAACCACTAAGACAAACAATCAAGTATTAGACAAATACCATATGCCAGCCACATGTGACTTTAAGCTTCCTATCAAGTCTGTCACTAAGTAAATGTATTTTTACTAAAAGAAAAAAGAATGAATGAAAAAGGGGATGAGTTTGTACATCATACACACACATGTATGTATATAATGACAGGCAAATGCAAATGATGATACACACACACAATGGAGGATAATCAATTTTCTAGTTTAATTAGGCAGTGTAAATAACCAATGATGATATTTGCCAATCCCATTTTTTTTTCATTTAGTATTGGATGTTTTCAATTGAATGTCTACTCACTCCTCCTTTTAAATACCATACTACTTGTCATGCATTTGTTCCTGATCATTTCAACATATTTCTTTCCTCATATCAACTCATGGTAACTACTGTCTATGTTGTTATGACAGGCAAATGCAAATGAAGTTTCAAATTGTGTTGAGAGTGATAGTATCAAAGACTAGAAAAGCAGTCCCCCTGTGCTGTTATCTTATCAGACAACTCATACAACAAGTACCCCAACACTGTTTTGTGACATATATGTGTAATAACACATGTTTACATATATAAATGTATGTATATGTATATGCATGTATGTATATACACATGTTTGTGTGTGTGTGTGTGTGTGTGTGTGTGTGTGTATATATATATATATACACACACAGAGCTAAGTGGTGTTTCTCCTTTTATGAGTGACTTTTTGGAGACCTCATTTTGCCTTGTGGTTAATTATTACTTACTTGACCATTCACTGTCTCACATTTTTTTTCACACTTCAAATGGCTGTTTCAAGCCATTAGAGAGAAAAATGATCCAACTTTCCCTGTATTCATTTTCCTGATTCAAATCTACAAATTAAAGAGATTTTCATATCTTTCACATTGCTGTTTCAAACAAAAATTTTAAAACTTGAAAAACTTCTGTTTTACAGAGTATATAAAATGTTTAAATTGTACCCAACTAAAAGGAAGTCAAGGTATCACACAAATATAAGCTCTTCATATCCTTATTTCTATGCTTTTCAGGCAATTCTGGGAATATGACAAAAATAGCACCAGAATGATTATATACACATATATACATATATGTGTATATACATACATATATACACATATATGTGTATATGGAAAATAGCTACCCTCTTTCAATGTTATTTAATGCTTAAGCACATGATTTTAATGTAATGTAATGCTGTGAATGTGTGTGTGTGTGTGCATGTGATGTGTGTGTCTTGTACTATCTGAAGCAAGATCATTGATTAAAAAAACCTCTGAGGGGGCAGAGCCAAGATGGCAGAGGGAAAGCAGTGACTTGCTAGAGCTGTCCCCCAAACCCCTCCAAATACCTACAAAAAATGGCTTTAAACAAATTTGAAAGCAGCAGAACCCACAAAAAAAACAGAGTAAAACAAATTTCCAGCCCAAGACAACCTGGATGGCTGATCTGAAAGGTATATCACACCAGGCTGGGAGAGGAGCGCAGTTCAGCGTGGGCACGCAGGCTGCAGCAACCCTGGAACAGGCCTCAGAAGACTGTATCGCAGGCAGCTGTGGCAGTTTCCAGACTAACCCACGAATGCCAAAGACAGCTTAGAAAGTCAGTGGGAAAAGTCTGTTACATCTGTGAGAAAAGAAGCTAGATCTCAGTCGCCCCGAGGGCAGCAGCTGGCCCACAGACTGAGGGGGAATCCAGTGGCTGATCAAAGAGGGATTGCAAGGATCTCTTTGTCAGGGCTGAGGCAGGAATCTCTTTCTTTACCTGTGATTGGATCTGGTTCACAGTTCTGAGGGGCAGTCCTGGGGCAAGGAGGAGCACTGGCGTGGTGGAGCTTGTTGTGGCAGTGGAGAGGAAACACCTCACACCTTATCATAGCACCTTGGAAGAACTGACACTTTTCAGGTCCCTAGAGGTATCTCTGAAAACAACTGTACAAACCCCCAAAGCTTAGAACAGTACATTCTCCACATTGGAAACAGACTCTTACCTTAACAAAGAATTTAAAACTCAAGTAATTGGTTGGGCTCATGAGCAAGCAGTGCAAAAAGAGTCAGACTGTATTATCCTACTTTGGTGACAAAGAAGATCAAAATATACAACCAGAAGAAGAAAACAAAGTCAAACTCCTACATCCAAAACTTCCAAGAAAAATATGAATCAGTCCCAGGCCTTGGAAGAGATCAAAAGGGATTTTGAGAACAAGTAAGAGGAAAAACTGGGAAGAGAAATGAGAATGATGTGAGAAAATCATGAAAAGCAAGTTAACAGCTTGCCAAAGGAGACCCAAAATATACTGAAGAGAATAATACTTTAAAAAGTAGCCTAACCCAAATGGCAAAAGAGGTCCAAAAAGCCAATGAAGAAAAGAATGCCCTAAAGATCAAAACTGGACAAATGGAAAAGGAAGTCCAAAAGATTACTGAAGAAAATACTTCCTTAAAAATTAGAATAGAGCAATTGGAAGCTAGTGACTTCATGAGAAATCAAGACACTGTAAAACAAATTCAAAAGAATGAAAAATTAGAAAACCATGTGAAATATCTCACTGGAAAAACAACTGACCTGGAAAATAGATCCAGGAGAGAGAATTTAAACATTATTGGACTGTCTGAAAGCCATGATCAAAAAAAGAACCTAGACATCATCTTTCAAGAAATTATCAAGGAAAACTGCCCTGATATTTTAGAACCAGAGGGCAAAATAGAAATTGAAAGAATCCACCGATCTCCTCCTGAAAGAGATCCCCAAAGGAAAACTCCTAGGAATATTGTAGCCAAATTCCAGAGTTCCCAGGTCAAGGAGAAAATATTACAAGCAGCCAGAAAGAAACAATCCAAGTATTGTGGAAACACAATCAGGATAACACAAAATTTAGCTGCTTCTACGTTAAGGGACCGCAGGGCATGGAATATAGTATTCCGGAGGGCAAAGGAGATAGGATTACAACCAAGAATCATCTACCCAGCAAAACTGAGTATAATTCTTCAGGGGGAAAAATGGTCACTCAGTGAAATAGAGGACTTTCAAGCATTCTTGATGAAAAAATCAGAGCTGAATAGAAAATTTGACTTTCCAATACAAGTATCAAGTGGAACATGAAGAGGTAAACATGAAAGACAAATCATAAGAGACTTATTAAGGTTGAACTGTTTACATTCCTGCATGGAAAGATAATATTTGTAACTTATGAGACCTTTGTCAGTATTAGGGTGGTTGGAGGGAAAAAATTATATGTATGTATATAGATAGATAGATGGATAGATGGATAGATAGATAGATAGATAGATAGATAGATAGATAGATAGAGGGCACAGAGTGAGTTGAATATGAAGGGGTCATATTTGGAGAATAAAATTAAGGGGTGAGAGAGGATTATACTAGGAGAAGGAGAAAGGGAAAGATAGAATGGGGTAAATTATCTCACAAAAAAAACAGAAAAGAAAAGGCTCTTACAGTGGAGGGGAACCAGGGGAAGGTGAGAGGAAATGAGTGAATCTTATTCTCATAGGATTTGACTTAAGGAGGGTATAACATACACACTCAATTGGGTATGGAAATCTATCTTGCCTACAGAAAATAGGAGGGGAAAGGGAGGAGAGAGTAGGGGCGTGATAGAGAGGAGGGCACATTGGGAAAGGGGGTAATCAGAAACAAATACTTCTGTGGAGGGACAGGGTCAAAAGAAAGAATAGAATAAATGGGGGCAGGATAGGATTAAGGGAAATACAGTTTGTTTTTCACAGCATGTCTACTATGGAAGTGTTTTGCATAACTGCACAGGTGTAGCCTATATTGAGTTGCTTACCTTTTCAAGGAGGGTGGATGAGGAGGGAGGAAGGGAGAAAATTTGGAACCCAAAGTTTAAAAAAACACATGTTTAAAAAAATGTTTTCACATGCAACTGGGAAATAATAAATACTGGAAATGGGGTACAGAAATCTATCCTTCCCTACAGGAAAATAGAAGGGGAAGGGGGGAGAGGTAGCAGGGAAAGCAGACTAGGGGAAGGGGTATTCAGAATGCATGCTGACTTGGGGTGGGGCAAGGGGCTAGATGGGGTGAAAATTTGGAACTCAAAATCTTATGGAAGTAAATGTTGAAAACTAAAAATAAAAAAATAATAAATTAAAAATAAAATAAAATAAAATGAGGGAGAAAAATATAGGGAAAAAAAGAAAACCTCTGAACAGAGGGGGAAACTAGGGCTGAGGATTTTGATGGAGTCTGAACTGGGAAGAGAAAAATAATAAGCAAGCCATAGCTCAAATAATGTCAAGATGGGCAGATGGATTAGTTGCTAAGGCAGGAAATAAAGCAAAAAGGATCCTTGAGAGATTTGGAAAACAAAATTTATGAACTACTATGGAGTGTATATTTGTCCAAATCAACTTGATTCCTCAATTTTTCATTCTTACATTGCTAAATATTACATTTTACAACCTTATATGGGATATATCATACCTGCATGATCATGGGTAAAGTCTAACACACTCCCTCTGTCAGAGCCAACCATATTAGTCCAAGGCATCTATAATAAGCTACATATGGTCTTTCCACATATACTAATTCTTTAATTCACCAATTCTAACATTTTAATAAAGGAATTAGCAATATTATATAGATAAAACCTTTAACATTTGTGATATGTAGATAAAACATTTAACATTTCTGTGCATTTAGAATAATGCATTAAAGAAAATTTGTGGAGCAGTTAGGTGGCAACACTTAGTAGCTGTGTGACCCTGGGCAAGTCACTTAACCCCAATTGCCTTGCAAAAAAAAAAGAAAGAAAGAAAGAAAATAAAGAAAATTTGCAACATATTTCCAATGTCACAGATATTTTAATTTATGGAGTTATCATATAGTATGAAGACTTGATGCCTTCCAAATTGGTTTAATCCTCAGGAGAAAAGAAATGAGAAGTAAACATCTGACACCATCAAAATACATAAAATAACAAAACAAGATTGGATTTGATCTTAAGTTCATATAGCCAAAGTCAATGTCAATTATATAAATGAATATTTTATACCATTGACCTTGGAAAGAATACTAATACAAGTATATTATTCCTTACAAAATAGCAATACATTGAACAAGTTCAGAGAGACAATATATGCATTCATATCCAAATACAAGCACATGAACATATGCATACATGAAAGTGTATGTGTATGTGTGTATACATGTATACATACATATATATGTATACATACATACACACACATATATACACACACATGCACAGTGTAAGAATTTGGATGCTATACCACTTGGTGCATATATGTTTAATAATGATATTACTTCATTGTCTATGGTGCCTTTTAGCAGGATGTAATTTCCTTCCTTATCTGACTTTTTTTTTTATTGGCTAGGCAATAAGGTTAAGTGACTTGCCCAGGGTCACACAGCTAGTAAGTGTCAAGTGTCTGAGGACAGATTTGAACTCAAGTACTCCTGACTTCAGAGCCTGTGATCTATCCACTGTGCCACCTAGCTGCCCCTCCTTACCTCTTTTAATAAGACCTGGTTTTGCTTTTGCTTTGTCTGAGGTCAGGATTGCTACCCCAGCTTTTTTTTTTCCTTTTTTCACTTTAGCTGAAGCATAATATATTCTACTCCAGCCCTTTACCTTTACCCTGTGTATGTCCCTGTGTTTCAGATGTGTTTCCTGTAAACAACATATTGTAGAATTATGGTTTTTAATCCATTCTGCTATCTGCTTCTGTTTTATGGGAGAGTTCATCCCATTCACATTCACAGTTATGATTACTATCTGTGTCTTTCTGTCCATCTTATTTCCCCCCCATTTATGCTTTTCTTTCTCCTTTCTTCCTTTCCCTCCTCATTTGGAAATTGGCTTTTGACCACAGCTTCCCTCATTTCCACCTCCTTTCTATTACCCCCTCCCTTTTCTTCCCCTTTATCTTTACTACTTCTTCCCTCCCTTCTATTCCCCCTCCCTTTTCTTTCCCCTTTTCCCTCCTACTGCCTATAGGACAAGTTAATTTTCTATACCAAACTGACTGTTATTCCCTCCCTGAGCTAAATCTGACAAGAGTAAGGTTCAAACAATGCTCATCTTCCTCCCTTCTTTCCCTCTACTTTAATTGATTTTTGTGTATTTTCCTGTAATATAATTTGCCCTCATCTTCCTCCTCTTTTCCTTTTCTCCCAATAAAATCCATTAATTAGATACAGTTAATCCACTTACTTAGATCCATTTAACCCACTTGAATTTTTTTATCATTACATCAAAGTCAACTTATACCCACCCCTTCTATGTATACCCCTTTTAAAGTGGTGCAATAACAATACAATTCTCAAGAGTTACAAGTGTCATCTTCCTTTATAGGGATGTAAACAGTTTGTCTTTATTAATAATATGCTGGGGTTTTTTTTTCTGTCCTGTTTACCTTTTTATGTTTCTCTTGAGTCTTGTATTTGAAGATCAAATTTTCTGTTGAGCTCTGCTCTTTTTATCAGGAAGGTTTGGAAGTCCCCTATTTGGTTGAATGTCCACCTCCTCCCCTAAAAGATTATGCTCATTTTTGCTGGGTAGTTGATCCTTGGTTGTAATCCAATCTTCTTTGCCTTTCAGAATATCATATTCCATCCCTACAGTCTTTTAATATAGAACCTGCAAGGTCCTGTGTAGTCTTGACTGGGGTTCCATGATTTTAAAATTGTTTCTTTCTGGCTGCTTGCAGTATTTTCTCTTTCTATGGCTATTTTACCCTCTATTTCTAGAACCTTGGGGCAGTTTTCCTTGATGATTTCCTGAAAGAGGCTGTCCAGGATCTTTTTTTTCATAGTGATTTTCAGGTAGACCAATAATTCTTAAGCTATCTCTCCTGGATCTATTTTCCAGGTCAGCTGTTTTTCCAATGAGAAATTTCTTTCATTTTCATCTATTTTTTCCTTCTTTCAATTCTGTTTGACAGATTCTCATTCTCTCATAGAATCATTAACTTCCAATAGCCCAATTCTAATTTTTAATGAATTGTTTTCTTCTATTAGATTTTGTACCTCCTTTTCCATTTGGCCCATTTTACTTTTTAAGGAGTTCTAATCCTCTTTGAGTTTTTGTGCCTCCTTTTTTACAGTGTTTGCTTATTTTCTGACTTTAAAAAATAATTGAACTCTCCTGCTGGGGAACAGGGGGACACTGACCCGAACTTCTTGTGCTGGGAACCTGGGGCTCGGTCATTGGCCTTGTGTGCTGGGGCCTCACTTCCTGGCAGTTGGAGGCTGTAGGATTCTGGCATCTTACCTGGTGTTGGACTGGAATCAGCAACATTAGAGTTCTAGGTGTAGGGGTGGGAAGTTTGACCCCTGGAGGGTACCTACTCACTTGGGTCTATTGCTCCTTTCTTTGACTCCTGCTCACCTGGGCCTTGCACTCCTTTCTTTGACTCCTGCTCACCTGGGCCTTGTAGATTGATGTTTCTCGGCCTGGAGCTTTTCCTCTTGGAATTGTGCTTCCTAGAATTCTGCTGAGTTACCGGGAGACTTGGCTGCCAGAGAACAACATGGCACGTACTGGTTTTCTAAGCCGGTTTCCACTGGTTCCCCTGCCCATACTGAGACACTTGCTCCACTGTTTTGGGGTTCAGAATCTCCCCTTGGTATGCTGAGGTGGGGCTTTCTGCTGGCTTGCTGAGATGCCTTCTGTTCTGTACTGCTCTCCTTCCCCCAGAGCTAGAGGGGCCTTTCATGTTAATCCCCCAAGCTTCCTAGGCTACCAGATTGCTGCACCCTGTCTTTCATCTCGTTCAGCTGTTTCAGGGATTTTCCTGGGGTGATATTTTCTGGCCTTTTAGAGGTCAATAAGGGAGAGTGAGAGCAGCTTACTTCTTACTCTGCCATCTTGGCTCCAAACAACTCAAAAACTGATGTATTTCAAGGTATAAAGGAAGGACCAGTAGATAAGTAGAGGGTGAAAATGAGAAAGGTGATGATTATGAAGTAATTTTTTCTGGAAAATATGAGATGTGCTATGATGAAGGTTATAACAGGGGTTGGGTTGATTAGAAGAATCACCTTTTCATTAGAAACATGGATAAATGAGAGAATAAGAAATTATATGAAAGAATTTTACTTATACAGAAGGGCAGATGAGAGTTCATGACGATTGCTTTTTATTTTCCCAGTAAAGAATTGGACAATGTGATTAGTTGATGGGGTTCAAGAAAAAAAAAAAGTATGTCATGAGATATTTGAGGAAAGATTAGAAGTTTTAGACAATCTTTGTGGGGAATGGCAAGTATATCAATTAAGCTGGAATGAAATGATTGCCTTGCTGCAGAGAGGACAGAGTTGAGATGAAATAACACAAGTTTGTGGTAGATCCATTTGATCTGGTTTTCAAGCAAAACCCAGATGGCCACTAATAAAGGGCAGACCAAAAAAGCACAAAACTCTGTGAACATTCAGAAAATCTGCATTCAAGTCTAAGAGTTAATGCTGTCTAGGAAAAAAAAAAAACTTCTAGACAAGCTACTCATCCTCAGTAATCAACAGGCCTTACTTTACTAATCTCTAAAATAGAAGACAATTCATTTTCATTTGTCTTGTTTTTGTTTTCCTTTCCCTTTATATTTTTTAGTCATTGTGTATTTTTCTTGGTTATTCTTGTTTCACTTTGTATCAATTTATATAAATATTATGATTTTCTATATTAATCATATATCTTCTAGCTCAGTAATATTCTATTATATGTGTGTACCACAACTTATTCATTCATTCTCTGTTCCATGAACATCTACTCTCTCTTTTAGTGTTTTTTTCTTCTACAAGAAGTGCTGCTATAAAAATTTTGGTACACAAGAGGCCTTTTTATTATTATATTTCTTTATCAGTTTGAGGTAATTCCTGGCCTCTGTTGCATGAAAATTTGCCACATATTACCTAGGTCAAAGCCTACCACCCCAGTTCTTGCTCATCTTTTTGCCATGACACTAACCATATACCTTCCATACCCTATACTTTTCAACTCAGGCTTTGTACACAGTAATCAAATCAGTATTGCAATTCCTTGGAAAGACATGCCAAGCAATTATCCTAGATTCCAATTACCTTCTCTGTTCAAATGTCTCCTCAATATTGACTACTTCTTCATGCATATTATTTCCCACTTTTTGATTGCAAGAATTATCTTATCTACTGGTATTTGTATCCCCATTGCTCAGGACAATGTATAACACATAGTAAACTCTCAATAAATGATTTTTCATTCATCAATTTTTCAGAAAAATTACACAGTGCTTTCTGGAATGATTGCACCAGTGTTTTAGCATTCCTTTTTACTTTTTAACCCCTCCAATTCTGACTATTCCCTGATTATGTTATGTTTAAAAATTTCCTGGATGTAAATTGAAAACTGAGTTGTATTCATTTTAAATCAATCTTTCATCATTTCATTATTTTCATTGATAACCCATATATGTGTGTGTGTATATGTATGTGTGCATGTATGTGTCTATATGTGTTTGTATGTATCCTTTGTCTATTTCCTTATTGAAAAATGGCTTTTTATCTTACAGATTTCTGTTAGTGAACTATGTACCTTGCATTTAAGACCCTTTTAATAGATATTTTCAGCCTAGTTGTACTAATTTTGCCCAACTTAAAGATAACACTTTTGATTATCTTACAATTGAGTTTATCTACTTTAATTGTTTTATAATTACATCTATCTCTTGTATAACTATTCACACTACTAGTCATAATTGTCAGTTACCTGATGTAGTTTACTTTTGTATATATTGTAACAAATAGTTTATCTAAACCGAATTTCTCTCTATCTGTCTCTCTGTCTCTGTCTCTCTCTCTCTCCACATACCCACACACATATTCACATTTATTGTTCTCTAGGTTATTCAGTTCACCTAAAATCTAATTATTCATTGCTTAGTCTGATTCAATAATCTACTTTTCTATTTTTACCTCTGTTAATTAATAAATTTGCTAATTAAAAATTTAGTCTATGACTACCAAAAGCCCTGTGATATTTTTCTTGTTATCTGAAATGTTCATAATTTCTGAATCTTCTCTATATTCCCCTCCATTTTCCAGAAAGTAGGCAATACACCTTTCCTTGGCAACCCATTCTATGATTTCTTCCTCCACAATCTAGTGGGCAAAATTTATCCATCTTTGTTCTATCACTGGTGCTTTCTGCTGATGCTCTCCCCATTCCCATATCCATACTACTAAATTCACCATCCTTTTCCTAGGACTGATGACATACTATTCCAGATCAACTACTTGGAAGATAATTACGTTCCTCATTGAGACCATAACATAGTCTAAACATTATTGATGTGCCAATTTATAAAGTGATAGATACAACTTTGTACAGGAGCCTTATTGTGAAATTCCACAAGTTTATTTTCCTTTTTTTTTCAGAGAATGTTGGTAAATCAATTAAGCATTTCTAAAATACAAGGGAAGGATTAAAATGTTCCAGGGTGGGAAGAAAGCAAATGCTCTACTGAATTAATTAGGTCATTTGACTTTTCAAGAGAACAGCTTCTTAGATGATTCAGAATTCTGCAAGAGTTAGAATTGAAAATTTGGGAAAGGAGATTTTTGTCAGAGGTTAAATGTATGTGTATGTATATATGCATACACATACATATATAATATACATATACATACACATACAAACATACATTCATACATATATGTGTAACCTTTATTTTCAGACTTCCTGTGGAGAAATTGCCTGATAATTTTATGGGAGTTTAAGGCTTCTTTTGTGTAACAATTACTGCTTGAAACCTGTGAAAATCTCCTTCCTGAAGAGACCAACATTCTTGTAACAATTCTATACTATTGAAAATACTTAAAGATAAATATTATTTTAAAAAAAGAAATGTAAAATGTACAGGATATATTTCAAAAGAGACCAATCCAGAAAGCTAGAATCTTGGGTAAATCAATAGATCATCATTAGCATTTCTCATTGTAATTTAATATTTCTGGATGAAATATTACTTCATCCTGGGAGCCTTTGTGAATAGCTCTCATGTAGTTCAAAGCTTGCTTGCTGTCCCGTCCTTTGCATGGGTAACCCTCCCTGTTGCGATTGTTTGCTACAATTCACTTTGCTTGATTCTCTGCTGGCAGAGTCTTCTCATCTACCTCTCTTGTCTTTTAAGTTAATATATTTTTTTCTCCTAGTATATCCTCTTCTGTCATCAGGAGAACCTGCAATTTTCATTGATAACCAAAATATTTGTGCTACCTGGTCATCTGTAAAATTTGTAACTCCAGTGATAGATGTCCTACACTTAAGGCTTACCCTCTCTATTTGTAGTTTGATTGTTTTAGTAAGACAGAAAATTATCCAGACTTAGGACTCTTATGTCTTCTCAAGGCATTATATGTTGTCCTCTTATAGAAAACCAACATTGCTAACTGTGTTTACAGTTATGATAATTGAAATCTCATTATGACCCAAGTGTTCTTCCTACCTCTTATATTATGATCAAGAGTCCCTCTCAAGCACAGGGGAAGACAAGGATTCTTCAATTTATTATCATTGGGCTTTTATGAAGTGGAAAAAATAACTTGGTATGAAGAGAATCGTGCTGAATTTCAAGTAAGATGACCTGGGTTCGAATCTCAAATACAATTTATCAGCTTTGTGAGCATAGAAACATCATCTTCCTTGTCAAGGCCTCATTGTCCTCATAGATAAGATGAGGTTGTGTTTATTGTCTGAACTCTGACTTCCCTTCCAGTTGGAAATACTATGATTTTTTTCATTACTCAAATCACCTAGGGCCCTCACTGCCAAGTATAATTTATCCAATTTTATCCCAAATAAAGTGAGTTCTTATTGCTTTCTAATATATGCATACCCCAGAGGCCTGAATTCAATTCTTCTAAGTGAGCTAGCAGAGGAGGAAGGTCAAAACTGAGAAGTTTTACACAACTTACTAATTGGGTTATGAGTGAGTAAGATTGTACATATGTGTGTATATATATGCATATATGTATGTATGTATGTATATATGCATTTATATGTATATGCATATATATTATTTGTTTAAAAATAGGTCGACATCTTGTCATAATACATACCTTTTATTCAATTTTAGTAGAGTTGGAATTTCTTTGGATATATAATTCAATGTCTTTTAATGTAGGTCAGGTAGAAAGGCATACTTATATTACATGAACTCTAGACTTACTGTCCCACTTTCCACTCATGATGGTGGACCAAAGATTGGGGATTTTCTAGCATTGTTCCATAAAAGTCTCTGTTTGGTGTTTTACATATTGATTAACACTACCATCCCTATGCTAAACCTCAGACAAACTTTCCACAATTACACACAATTTCTCTGGAGAAAGTGGTCTGAAGCTTAGAAAGTGCAAATGATAAAGGGATAATTTGTAATTATTGATAGTTTCAATTTTCTGGAAATTATTTTTTTTCTTTTGTGGAAAAAAGAAATGCCAATATTTATATAGAACTTACCATGCACCAAGCACTGTGCTAAATGCTTTGCAAGTATTATCTCATTTGTTCCTCACAACAACCCTGGGAAGTAAGTGTTATTATCATTCCCATTTTATAGATAAGGAAACTGAGACAAACAGAGAGATTAAGTGACTTGCCCAGCTAGAAAGTATCTGAGCTCAAATCTGAACTTAGGTCTTCCTGACTCTAAACTGAAAATTTTATCTTCTGTGCCACCTAGTTGAAGTTTCTGTTAAATGAGTGTAACTCTCTACAGAGTACCAAGGGTCAATTCCTTTGTAGAATAATGAAACTAGATTTCCTCAGTGTATAACTTTGTTTTCAGCTCTTGATGCAGAAACTCTGTTAGCAATCACTATTCTCGGAATATTGTTACGGATGCTGAAGAGAAGTCTAAATCATCTAACCTTTTGAAGTTTACGTGATCTTTCACTGGTCCAGGTTGGGGAGTGGGGAGGAGAGACCTTCTTCTACCCCAAACAGTTGCCTTTAGAGGGCTTGGCTGGAAAGGCTTCATCACTGGGTCCACCACTTGTCTGCTATTAGAACACTAGATTCCTGGCTAATCTGGTATTTTATCTAAGCCTCAGAGGATGTGACTAATTCTCTTCAACCAACCACAAGATATTTCTTTTGTGGTGTCAATTGTTTTCATTCAATCAGCACATTGTTTAAAAAATGATTAATTGATTGATTGATCAATAAAGGCCATCTAATTTTTTTTCTTCACCTTGATTGCACTTGTGATTAAATTTACAACTCAAAGAGGTATTTTTACTTGAAAAATTATCAGGGTGGGTGAAAGCATTGACTCTCTTGAGTTCTCCCCCAAATCTCTTCAAATACCTCTAAAAAGTGACTCTGAACAAATTCTAGAGAGGCAGAACCCACAAAGAGACACAGTGAGGCAGATTTCCAGCCCAAGACAACCTGGAAGATTGACGGGAAAGGTGGTTGCATTGACCTGAGACAGGAGCATCCAGCACACAGGGCACAGCACAGATCTGGCCTAATCAAAACCTAAGCAGGCTTTGGGGGACTGAATCAACAGCAGTACTGACAGGTTCCAGTCTTCTCAGCCCACAGATGCCATAGACAGCTTAGAAGGTTAGTGGGAGTGGAAAGAAGTTAGGTCCAGAGCAAGGCTACAGAGTGTACCAATACAGCCCCAGAACCACCAGGCCTTGGAAGTGACTCAATCAGCAGGAGTAGCAGGGGCGGCAGCGGCAGCGGCAGTGTCAGCACTGCTCCTATTAGCCCACAGACTCAATGTTTGAAAAGTCATCTATTTAGACTTCCAGAAGCCAAGATGGTAGAGTAAGCAGTAAGTTGCTATCACCCTCCCTTATTGACCTTGAAAAACATAGAGAATGTTGCCCCAGGAAAAATCCTGAAATAGAGTCAGCAGAAAGACTAGATACAGCAGTCTTTCAGCTCCTGAGGCTAGGGAGAGTAAGGGGAAAGGTCCCACTTGTTGTGGCTAAAGGGGCTCAGTACAGGAAGGGAGGCCAGTGACAAGACCTACCTCAGCAAAGCAGGCCCTTAGCCTTCAGCACAAGAAGCCAGGGACAGTACCCCCTGTGCCCCAGAAGCAAAAATCAACTTTAAAAGCCAGAAAAAAGGCAACATGACCAAGAGGCAACATAGGAAAACAGTGACTATAGAAAAGTGTCTTGGTGATAGGGAAGATCAAAACACAAATTCAGGAAAGGATAACATTGTCAGTATACCCACATCTGAAATCTCAGAGGGGAATATGAACTGCTCAATTGCCCAAAAAGCCTGCTTGGAAGAGCTCAAGGAGGATTTTAAAAATCAAATAAGAGAAGTAGAAGGAAAATTGGGAAAAGAAAAGAGAGGTATGCAAGAGAGAGTCAATAGCTTGGAAAAAGAAAAAACAAAAATTAAATGTAGAAAAACAAGTCCTTAAAAAGTAGAACTAGCCAAATGGAAAAGGAAGTACAAAAGTTAACTGAAGAAAACAATTCATTAAAAAATTAGAATTGGGCAATTGGAAGCTAAAGACTCTATGAGACATCAAGAATCAGTAAAACAAAACCAAAAGAATGAAAAAAAAATTGAAGAAAATGTAAAATTCCTCATTGGAAAAACAACTGAAGGGGCAGCTAGGTGGCACAGTGGATAGAGGACCAGCCCTGAAGTCAGGAGGACCTGAGTTCAAATCCGACCTCAGACCAAACACTTGACACATACTAGCTGTGTGACCTTGGGCAAGTCACTTAACCCTGACTGCATCACTAAAAAAAACAAAAACAAAAACAAAAACAACTGACCTGGAAAATAGATCCAAGAGAAATGACTGAAGAATTATTGGTCTACCTGAAAGTTGTGATGAAAAAAAGAGTCTGAACTGCATCTTTCAGGAAATCATCAAGAAAAACTGCCCTGAGGCCCTAGAGTCAGAGGGTAAAATAGTCATTGAAAGAATCCACTGATCACTTCCTGAAAGAGATCCCAAATTGAAAACTCCAAGGAATATTGTAGCCAAATTCCAAAATTATCAGGTCAAGGAGAAAATCTTGCAAGCAGCCAGGAAGAAAAGTTCAAATATCATGGAACCACAGTCAGGATTATGCAGGATTTTGCAGCCTCTACATTAAAAGACTGCAACGCTTAGAATATGATATTTCATAAGACAAAGGAGCTTGGATTATAACCAAGGATCAACTAATCAGTAAAATTGAGCAAAATCTTTCAGAGGAGGATATGGACATTCAATGAAATAGGGGATTTCCAGACTTTCTTGATCAAAAAATCTGAGCTCAATGGAAAATTTGATTTTCAAATACAAGACTCAAGAGCGGCATAGAAAGTTAGACAAGAAAAAGAAAAAAAAAATGTTATTCATTAAGGGTAAATTGTTTACATCCCCACACATGGGAAGACAATACTTATAACACTGAGAACTGTATCTTTATTACAACATTTGGAAGGATATACATAGACAAAGGGGGTGGGCTTAAGTTGATTTTGATATGATGATAAAAAAAGCTAATGAAGTGGTGAAAAGGAACTGTAATGGGAGAAAAGGAAAGGAAGGAGCAGAAAAGGGAAAATTACATGACATGAAATAATGGAAAGACTTATTACAGTCGAGAGAAAGAAGAGAGGGAGACGAGCATTGTTTGAAATTTACTCTCGTTGTATTTGGCTCAAAGAGGGAATAGCATATTCAGGTATAGAAATTTAACTTGACATATAGGCAGCAGGAGAGAAAATGGGAAAGAAAATGAAAGGGGGATAGAAGGGAGGGAAGAAGTTGTAAGGGAAAAGGGAGAGAAAAATGAGGGGGCTGAAAGAAGGGAGGGCAGTTTGAAGGAGGTGGTGATTAAAAGCAAAACTCTAGTGAGGAGGGAAAGGGAGAAAAAGAGAAAGAGAAGCATAAATGGGGGAGGGGGGATAGGATGGAGAGAGACACAGATAGTATTTATAACTATGAATATGAATGGAATGAACTTTCCCATAAAATGGAAATGGATAGCAGAATGAATTAAAAACCATAATTCTATAACATGTTGCTTACAAGAAACACATTTAAAACAGAGGGACATACACAGGGTAAAGGTAAAGGTCTAGAGTAGAATATATTATGCTTCAGCTGAAGCAAAAAACAAAACAAAACAAAACAAAAAAACAGAGAAAGCAATCCTGATCTCTGACAAAAAAAGTAAAAATAAATCTAATTGAAAGAAATAAGGAATGAAACTACATCCTGCTAAAAGGCACCATAGGCTATGAGGCAATATTAATATTAAACATACGTGCACCAAGTGGTATAGCATTCAGATTTTTAGAGGAGAAATTCAGGAAGTTACAGGAAGAAATAGACAGCAAAACTATAATAGTGGGGGGACTTCAACCTCCCCATCTTTGAAACAGATAAGTCTAACCACACAATGCACAAGAAAGACATTAAGGAGGTGAATAGAATTTTAGAAAAATTAGAAATGGTAGACATCTGGAGAAAATTGAATGGGAATAGAAAGGAATATACTTTTTTCTCAACAGTACATGGCACCCTTACACAAAAAAATTGACCATGTATTGGGACATAAAAACTCACAATCCAATGCAGACAGGCAGAAACATTAAATGCATCCTTTTCATATCATGATGTAATAAAATTATATATAATAAAGGGCCATGGAAAGATAGACTAAAAATAATTGGAAACTAATCAAATCCTAAAAAATGAATGAGTCAAACAACAAATCATAGAAATAATCAACAACTTCATCCAAGAGAATGACAAGAATGAGAAAAAATACCAAAACTTAAGGATGCAGCAAAAGCAGTTCTTAGGGAAAGTTTTATATCTCTAAATACATACATGCATAAAATAAAGAAAGAGGAGATTAATGAATTGGGCATGCAACTAAAAAAAATCTAGAAAAAGAACAAATTAAAAATCCCCAATTAAATACCAAATTAGAAATACTGAAAACCAAAGGAAAGATTAATAAAATTGAAATTAAGAAAACTATTAAACTAATACATAAAACTAAGAGTTGGTTTTATGAAAAAAAACAATAAAATAGATAAACTTTTGGTTAATTTAATTTAAAGAAAGAAAGAAGAAAACCAAATTACCAGTATCAAAAATGAAAGGGGTGATTTCACCACCAATAAAGAGGAAATTAAAACAATAATTAGGAACTATTCTGCCCAACTCTATGTCAATAAATTTGACAATCTTAATGAAACAGATGAATATTTACAAAAATATAAATTACCCACATTAACAGAAGAGGAAACAAAATACTCAAATAACCTCATATCAGAAAAAGAAATTGAAAAATCCATTGATGAGCTGTCTAGGAAAAAAATTACCCAGGTACAGATGGATTTATAAGTGTATTCTATCAAATATTTAAAGAACAATTAATTCCAATAATATATAGACTATTTGGGAAAATAGGTTGAGGAAGGAATCTTATCAAATTATTTTTATGATACAAATATGGTGCTGATACCTAAACCTGGAAGAGTTAAAACAGAGCAAGAAAATTATAGACCAATTTCTCTAGTGAATGTAGATGCAAAAATTCTAAATAAAATATTAGTAAATAGATTACAACAACTTATCTCGAGAAGAATACACTGTGATCAGGTAGGATTTATAGCAGGAATGCAGGACTGGTTCAATATTAGAAAAAAACTATGAGCATAATTCATCATATCAACAACAAAACTAACAGAAACCACATGATTATTTCAGTAGATGAAAAAAAAAGTTTTTTGACAAAATGCAACCCCCTTTCCTATTAAAAACTCTAGAGAGTATAGGAATAAATGGAGTCTTCCTTAAAATGATAAGTAGCATCAACCTACAACCTTCAGCAAGCTTAATATGTAATGGGGATAAGCTAGAAGCATTTCTAATAAAATCAGGATGAAACAAGCATGTCCATTACCACCACAAGTGTTCAATATGGTACTAGAAACATTAGCTTTAGCAATAAGAGAAGAAAAAGAAATTGATGGTATTAGAATAGGCAAAGAGGAAACAAAGCTATCACCCGTTGCAGATGATATGATGCTATATTTAGAGAATCTTAGAAAATCAAGTTAAAAACAACTTCAGCAAAGTTGCAGGATATAAAATAAACCTACATAAGTCACTGACATTGCTAAATATTACTAACAAAGTCCAATAGCAAGAGAGAGAAAGAGAAATTCATTTAAATTACTGAAACAAACCCCGGAACTCTGCACAATGACAAAAGACATTTCACACAAATAAAGTCAGATCTAAATAATTGGAAAAACATCAGTTGCTCATGGGTAGGCCAAGCTAATATAATAAAAATGACAATTCTACCTGGAATATCAAGGGAACTAATGAAAAGAAATGCAGGGGAAGGCAGCCAAGTTGTTCCAGATCTTAAATTGTATTATAAAGCAGCAATCATCAAAACTACTTAGTACTGGCTGAGAAATAGAGTGGTGGGTCAGTGGAAAAGGTTAAGTACATAAGATACAGTAGTCAATGAGTATAGTAATCTGCTGTGTGATAAATCCAAACACCCCAGCTTCTGGGATAAGAACTCATTTTTTGTCAAAAACTGCTGGGAAAACTGGAAAAGAGTATGGAAGAAACTAGGCATAGACCAAAATCTTGCGCCATATATCAAAATTAAATCAAAATGGGTTCATGATTTAGATATAAAGGATGATACTATAAGCAAACTGGGAGAACAAGGAATAGCTTACCTATCAGATTTATGGAAAATAGAAGAATTTCTGGCCAAACAAGAAATAGAGAACATTATGAAATGCAAAATGGATAATTTTGATTATATTAAATTGAGAAGTGTTTGCAAAAAGCCAAGGCAACCAAGATTAGGAGGGGAGCAGAAAACTGGTAAAGACTTTTTGCAACCCGTGTCTCTGATAAGGGCCTCATTTCTAAAATATATAGAGAACTGAGCCAAATTTATAAGAACATGTGTCATTCCACAATTGATAAATGGTCAAAGAATAGGAACAAGCAGTTTTCTTTTTCTCTTTCTTTTTTTTATTAATTTATTTTGATTTATGAACAATCACTTCCATAAGCTTTTGAGTTTTAAATTTTTCTCTCCCTCCCTCCCTACTTCCCTCCCTAAGATGGCACACACTCTAATATAGGCTATACATATCCATTCTTATTAAACATATTTTCACATTAGTGATGTTGTAAGTAAGAATTAGAACTAATAGGAGGAATCACCAGAAAGAGGAAACAAAACACAACAGAAGGAAAAATAGCAAATAGTATGTTTTGATCTGCATTCAAACTCCATAGTTCTTTCTTTGGATGTGGATATCATTTTCCATCATGAAGCTTTTGGAGATGTCTTAGATTCTTGTCTTACTGAGAGGGGTTAAGTCTATCAAAATCAGTCATCACTCAATGTGGCTGTTACTGTGTACAACATTTTCCTGGTTCTGCTCACTTTACTCAGCATCAAACCATACAAGACTTTCCAGGTTTATCTGAAGTCTGCCTGTTCATCATTTCTTATAGCACAATAGTATTCCATTACATTCATGTATCACATTCACAATTATGATAACTATCTGTGTCTTTCTCTTTATCCTTTTCCCCCCTGTTTATGCTTTTCTTTCTCCTTTCTCCTTTTCCCTCCTCATTAATGTTTTGCTTTTGACCACTGCTTCTCTCAGTCCCACCTCCCTTCTATTACCCCTCTCCCTTTTTATTTCCCTTTTCCTTCCTACTGCCTATAGGAAATGTTAGATTTCTATACCTAACTGATTATGTTATTTCGTTCTTGAGCCAAATCTGATGAGTAAGGTTCAAATAATGCTCATCTCCCTCCCTTCTTTCCTTCTGCTGTAATTGAGTTTTGTGTCTTTTCCTGTAATATAATTTACCCTTGTCTGGCTCCTCCTTTCCTTTTCTCTCAATACATTTTCTTAGATCAGATTAATAAACTTACTTGGATCCATTTAACCCAGTTGATAAGACTGTTTTTTTTAATCATTACATCAAATTCAACTTCTATCCACCACCTTTATTTATACCCCTTTAACATGGTATAATAACAATACAGTTCTCAAGAGTTACAAGTGTCATCTTCCTTTGTAGGGATGAAAAGAGTTTGCCGTTGTTAATAACATGTTTCTTTCTGTCTTATTTACCTTTTTATGTCTCTTTTGAGTCTTGTATTTGAAGATCAAATTTTCTGTTGAGCTCTGGTCTTTTTATCAGGAAGGTATGGAAGTTCCCTATTTCATTGAATATCCATCTCCTCCCCTGAAAGATCATGCTCATTTTTGCTGGGTAGTTGATCCTTGGTTGTAATCCAAGCTCCTTTGCCTTACGGAATATCATATTCCACTCCCTACGGTCTTTTAATGTAGAAACTGCAAGGTCCTGTGTAATCCTGACTGTGGTTCCAGGATTTTTAAATTGTTTCTTTCTGGTTGCTTGCAGAATTTTCTCTTTGACCTGGTAATTTTGGAATTTGGCTACTATATTCCCTGGCATTTTCAATTTTGGCTCTCTTTCAGGAGGTGATTGGTGGATTCTTTCTATGGCTATTTTACCCTCTGGTTCTAGGACCTCAGGGCAGTTTTCCTTTAAGATTTCCTGAAAGATACTGTCCAGGCTCTTGTTTTCATTGTGATTTTCAGGTAGACCAATAATTTTTAAATTGTCTCTCTTGGATCGATTTTCCAGGTCAGTTGTTTTACCAATGAGACATTTTACATTTTCATCTATTTTTTCATTCTTTTGTTTTTCTTTGACTGATTCTTGCTCTCTCATAGAGTCATTAGCTTCCATTTGCTCAATTCTAATTTTTAACAAATTGTTTTCTTCTATTAGATTTTGTACCTCCTTCCCCATTTGGTCAATTGTATTTTTTAGAGACTTGTTTTATTCAGTATACTTTTTTTCCCAGTTGGCCAATTGTATTTTTTAAGGACTTGTTTTCTACAGTTAATTTTTGTCCTTCCTTTTCCAAGCTATTGACTCTCTCTTGCATACCTCTCATTTCTTTTCCCATTTTTTGTTCTACTTCTCTCATTTGACTTTTAAAATCCTTCTTAAGTTCTTATAAGAAGGCTTTTTGGGCATATGACCAGTTCTTATTCCCTTTTGAGGTTCCAGATGTGGGTTTGTTGACAATGTTGTCCTCTTCAGAATTTCTGCCTTGATCTTCACTCTTTCCGTAATAAGAATCTATTGTACTTTTCTTTTTGCTCATAGTGTTTGCTTATTTTCTGGCCTTTAAAGAGATTGGGCTCTCCAGCTAGGGAGCAGAGGGCACTGACCCAAGCTTCTTGTGTTGGGAGCCTAGGGCCTGGTGGCTGGCTTTGTGTGCTGGGGCCTCCAATGTTTGCAGTTGGAGGCTGCAGGATTCTGGCAGCTTACCTGGTGTTGGGCTGGAAACAGCAATACTGAAACTCGGCAGTGTGGCTCTTGGAGATTTCCTTCTCACCCAGGCCTTTCCTTCCTTTTGCTTTCTTCAGATCTTTTCAGATTGATGTTGTAGGGTGTTTATCTGCCTGGGGCCCCTTGGAGCGTTGCTTCCCTTAGTTTTGCTGAGGCACTGGGAGAGCCAGTTGCTGTAGAATGCCGAGGCACCTGGTGGTTTTCTGAGCTGGTTTCTACAGGTTCCTTTGCATTCAATGAGGCACTCAGGGTCCAGGTGTTGGTGTTTGCCTGCTTCACCACCTGGGTTTCAGGATTTCCTCCTGGTATGCTGAGGTGGGGCTTTCCACTAGCTTGCCAGGATGCCTCCTGTTCTGTACTGCTCTCTTTACCCCAGGGAAAGAGGGTCCTTTCCAGTTAATCCCTCAAACTACCTGGCCTACTGGACTGCTGCAACCCATCTTTCTTCTGGTTCAGCTGTTTCAGGGTTTTTCCTGGAGTGATATTTTCTAGTCTTTCAGGTGTTAATAAGGGAGGGTAACAGAGACTCATCTCTTACTCCACCATCTTGGCTCCCAGATGAACAGGTAGTTTTCAGATGAAGAAATGAAAGCTATCTATAGTCATATTAAAAAAAAATGCTCTAAATCACTATTGATTAGAGAAATGCAAATCAAAATAACTCTGAGGCACCGCAATCACACCTATCAGAATGGTAACATGACAAAATTAGAAAATGATAAATGTTGGAGAAGATGCGGGAAAATTAGAATATTAATGCTTTGTTGGTGGATTTGTGAGCTGATACATCCAATTTGGAGAGCAATTTGGAACTATACCCAAAGTGCTATAAAACTGTGCATGACCTTTGACCCAGCAATAGCACTTCTAGGGCTGTATCCCAAAGGGATTATAAAAAATGGGAAAATGACCCACACGTACAAAAATATTTATAGCAACTCTTTCTATGGTGGCAAAGAATTGGAAATTGAGGGGATGCCCATCAATTGGGGAATGGCTGAACAAGTTGTGATATAGGAATTTAATGGAATTCTATTGTGCTATAAGAAATGATGAGCAGGAGGACTTCAGAAAAATCTGGAAATATTTGTATGGACTGATGCTGAGTGAAGTGAGCAGAATCAGGAGAATGTTGTGCACAGTAACAGCCAAGTTGTGTGATGACTTTAATAGACTTAGCTCTTCATGGCAATGCAAAGATCTAAGACATTTTCAAGGGTCTCATAATGGAGAATGCTGTCCACATCCAGAGAAGGAACTGTGGAGTTTGAATGAGGATCAGAGTTTACTGTTTGTTTTATTTTTCTTCTGTTTTGTTTTGTTTCTTCTTTCTTGTGGTTCCTCCTATTACTTCTAGTTCCTCTTTACAACATGACTAATGTGAAAATATATTAATTGGGAATGAATATGTAGGGCCTATATGAGATAGCATGCCATCTTAGGGAGGAGAGTGTGGAGGGAGGGGGAGAAAATTTGGAACTCAGTAGCTCATGGAAGTGTTTGTTGAAAACTAAAAATAAATTAATTAAAAAAAGAAAGACCACTAGATAGCAAATTGAAAAAAAAACTAGATTTTTAAAAAAGAAAAAAAAGAAAACAGTGCATTAAAAAAAAGAAAGTTTTAAAGTACTATGAATACCATAATGATATATTTTGAAATGGGGGTGATTTTATACCTATGGTATTGAATAAAAGTAAAGTTGTTATGAAGATTCACTAAAAAAAAATCAAGTGAATGGCATCTTTTGAGGTATATTAATTGGGGCTAACGGACAAGTTCTATCCCCTTTACAATTACATGGGAGGAACAGTGGCTATTCATACAGTCACCATATTGGTGAATTAAATATATAAGAGTAGGCATATACCTCTCTCATTTTCCTAATCAACCATGGTAGAAAAGTTCTGCAGTCATCTATACTCATTCCTACAAGCTATAGATAAATATACTGGCATGCTAACAGCTCATATTCCTATAGTATTTTAATGTTTATAAAGTACTTTACCCATAACAACCTAATGAGGTAAGAATTTCACTTTTTCAATTTACAAATAAAAAACCTGGAATTCAGATCTGTGAAGAAGGATCAGAAGGTAAAAGGAAGCATGGATTTAGAATCTGAAAAAGTGATTTTGAATCTCAGCTTTCCCCTGACTGTTTAAGTGATCTTGGGCAAATCACCTCATCTCTCTTACCCTTGTTTTCTTAATCTGTCAAATGGTGGAGTTTGACAAGTTGATCTCTAATGTCTCAAAAAGAGCCAGATCTAGGTCTACGACCTTTTTCTGAAAGAAAAACAAGCTGTAGCTAAAATTAGCAGTTTCTTCCTTAGATTATTCATTCATTCAGTTCCCACTCAACAGAAGCATTAAGGAAATTACCATTTAGCTCAAAATGGCTATGACTAATTTATTAGTTAAGTGCTCTCCAGATGTGTTTGCCAAGCTGACACTGATACAATTAAACTTCATGTTAGTTATGTTTTGATTTCTACTCCCAAAAGCTGAATATAGTCTGCCTAAAGTAAATGTTTGGTCAAGGTTAGAAGGTTAAATGAAGTTTTACTATTCAAAAGAAGAGTGATGTCACTCATACTTACCTACTTCTCCCTGTGTCCATTATTTTTTTTTTTAGATTTTTTTTTAAAGAAAATTATGATCAGCTGCCTAGATGATCTCTATGACAGATTCCAGTTATAATTTTCTGTGTTATAATACTGCATTAATATTTCTTTGACTAGCACTTGTAATCATGATTTGAGCAAATAGGTGCCCGATGAGTGACTGGCTGATCCTCATGGATGATGATGATGATGATGATGATGCAATATAATGAAAGGAAGAGAAGAAGAAGAAGGAAAAGGAGGATGAATATTTTGACTCTATGCTGAAGATATTGAAAATTTTTATATACTATTGCTTTGTATGAGAACATTCCTCTGCCACAGATTGTTTTTCCTTTCATAATGTCCAAAATACTGATTAGATGCAATTAGTTGGGAGCAAGTTTCAGGGCCCAGGAGAAAATAGGTGTTTTAGAATTGTTAGTGCAATGTACTTTTATTTTAAGAGTTTGATGATAAATTATAAGAAGACATTCCTTTTGAAAAAAATAAGTTTCAACTTTAACCATATAATATGGTTATATTGTATTGTATTGTATGTATTGTATTTTATATAATTGGTTATATTATATGGTTATAACCATATAATGAATGTGAGGAACTTTAGTTCAGTCTTCTCTCCTACTTCTCAAAAATGCTTAGTATTACCCTACCCCCTTTTGTTCTTCCTTCATTACCAAACCTGATTTTAAAAGAGGCCCTTCTCATTGCTAAAGCTAAACTCCCTTGCATTGATGCTTGACCCTATCCCCTATCATAACCTCCTTCAAATTGCCCATAAAATCCTACTCTCACTCTCAATTGTTTTTTTTTCTTTCATCAATATCTAGTGACATTTCATTGCTGCCTAAAAATATCCACAAGCCTTAAAAAGCTTCCCTCAATCTTACCTTAAACCAGATGTGTCAAACACTGGGACCAGAGGCTACATGCAACCCAGCACATTCCCAAGTGGGACAACTGGATTAAAATATAATTGGGAAATATTTAACAAAATAAAAATCCAATTAAGTTCAGATAATATCGCATTGTAAGTCTAAGTCAATATGGAGTCAAAAGGAGGCTTTATGTACAGATTACTGGTCCTGGTTTCTATTTGAGTTTGTTATTACTGTCTTAAGCCATTGTCCTATTTTTATCCCCCCATGGAAAGCCAAAGTACCAGGGGAAAAAGCAACAATAAAATCAACAAATAATTGTTATAGTTTCACTGTCTATACCCATCTCATTCACTGCTCAACTCTCTTTCAAAATCTACTTTTAAATCACATCACTCAATAAATGCTTTTTTATTTAAAGTCAGCAATGACATTTAAAATATTTTTATTAATATTTTCTGTTTCTTATATCACACTGCCCCATGTATCTTCCTTTTTCCCCTCCCAGAGAACTATACCATACAACAAATAATATTTTTTAAGAGAGAGAGGAACACAACAATTCAGCACAAGTGATTTGCTGCATTAAGAAAGTACTAAAACATGTGCAACGTATAACATTTGCGGATCTCCTATCTCCATAAAGTGGAAGGTTGGAGGAATCTACTCATATCTCTTCATTCAAGTCCCACTTGCTCTTTATAATTTTGTTACATTTACTTTTGATATTTTGGTGTGTCATTCTTTCCATTTACATTGTTATAGTCACTGTGTATATTGTTTTCTTGACTACTACTTCACTCTGTAGCAGTTCATATAGATTTTTCCATGTTTATCTGCATTGACTGTACACATAATTTCTTATAGCACAGAAATATTCTATTATATTCAAGTACTATGACTTATCTAGGCATTTTCCAATTAATAGACATCTACATTGTTACAAATTTTTAGCAATCACAATAAGTGCTGCTATAAATATTTTGGAGTAAATATGGGGACTTTTGTCTTTATGATGACTTCCTTGGTGTATAAACTCACTAATGGGCTCTCTGGTTCAAATGATATCAACAGTTTAGTCACATTATTTGTATAATTTAAAATTGCTTTTCAAAATGGTCGCATAATTTCATAGCACCACTAACAATGTGTTACTGCACCTGTCTTCCCTGAGCTCTTATGACATTAACTGCCATCTTTTTTTTGTCATTTTTTGCCAATTTGTAATGAAATGAAGCCTCAGAGTTATTTTAATTTGTATTTGTATTTCTCTTATTATGAGTGATTTGGAGCATTTTTTCATATGGTTGTAAATACTTTGTAGTTCCTCTTTTGAGAACTTTTTGTTTGTATCCTTGGAGCATTTATCCATTGATGCATAGCTACATACACACACACACACACACACACACACAATCTCAAATGATAAATGTACAAATCTTTGTCAGAGAAATCTGATACAGATATTTTCCCCCTGTGGAACCCTTCCATTCCTATCCTAGAAGCATTGATTTTGCCTTGCAGAAGCTTTTCATTTTCCAATAATCAGTTGTCTATTGTATCTCTTGTAATTGCCTCTATCTCTTATTGGGTTGAGAAAACACACATAAATATCTGTATCTGTATCTGTATCTTTATCTCTATCTGTCTATCTATCTAATCTTAACCATAACTGTGAGAGATATATGATCTGTTTCCCTTCTTATTTATTCATGTGTATTAAGGTTATATATCCATTTAGAATATATTGGGGAGTGTGCTATAAGGTGTTGGTCTAAACCTAATTTCTGCTGCACTTCTTTCTAGTTTTCACAGCAGTTTTTTTTTTTTGGTTAAATAGGGGGTTTTTCCATAAGTAACATGTTCTCTACTTTAAAAACATAAGGTGATTGGGTTCTATAGATCCATAAATCTTATTTCTTAAACCCACATCATATAGTTTTAATGACTGCTGCTTTATAATATAGTATGAGTTCTGGAAGTACCATGTCCCCTTCATCCTTGCTTCTTTTCATCATTTTCCTTGATATTCTAGATCTTTTGTTTGTCCAAATGAATTTTATAACTGTTTTATCAAGTTCTGTAAGGCATCCTCTTGGTAATTTATTTGATATAGCATTAAAAGTATAAATTAATTTGGTAGTATTTTCATTTTTATTGTATTTGCATGACCTCACCATGAGCACTGCATATTCCTCCAGCTATTCAGGTTGTTCTTTAATTCTTTAGGGAGTACTTTGAATCTATACATGACTTTTGTGTGCTTTGGGAAGTTAATCCTGAGATATTTTATGAATTTTGTAATTACTTAAAATAGAATTTTCATTTTTATTATTACTTCTTGGTTTTTGTTATTATTATATAGAAATTTGCTTATTTTGAGATTTTTTTATATTCTACAATTTTACTGAGGATATTGTTTCATTAGTATTATTTCTGATTACCTGTGGTTTTCCAGGTAAAAGCCTCATACCCTTAGTTAAGATACTTTTTTGTCTCTTCTTTACTTTTGTCTTCATTTTTTTAATCCCCTTCTCTTATCTTACTGTCATTGCTAGTATTTTCAGAACTATATCAAACAGTATTGGGAATCCTTGTTTCACTCCTGTATTTATTTGGAAAAGTTTCCAGTATATCCCCATTTTATATGATGCTTATTTTTTTAGGTAGATGCTTTTAATACTTTTAAAAAGATGCCTTGGAGCAGCTAGGTGGCACAGTGAATAGAGCTCTGGCCTTGGAGTCAGGAGGACCTGAGTTCAAATCCAGCCTCAGACACTTGACACTTAACTAACTGTGTGACACTGGGCAAGTCACTTAACCCTGAGCACCTCACACACACAAAAAAAGATACCTCTATAACTATGTTTTTTGTTTTTTGTTTTTTTTTTAGCATAAAAGACTGTTGTACTTGTCAATTTTTTTCTGCATCTATTGAGATGATGGTGTGTTTTTGGATGTTTTGGATTTTAATATGATTAGTTATTTTGATTGTTTTTTAATATTGAATCATTCTTGTATCCCTAGTAGAAATCTCACTTGATCGAAATTAATGATTTCTTAGATAAATCACTGTACTCTGACAGAATTTTGCCTAAAATTATTGAGTCAGTATTTGTTAATGATATTGACCTATAGTTTTCTTTCTGTGTTTTATCTTGCCCTGGTTCTGGTATTAGGACTATATTTGTCTCATAAAATGAGTCTCAGGGAGTTCTTCATTCCTCAATTTTTGAGAATAATTTGTGAAGTATAGGTATTAATGATTCTTTTAAAAGTCTGATTGAATTCTCACATGAATCTATCATATTCAAGAATTTTTTTCTTTTGCAATTCCTTTATAGCTAGATTAATTTCCTTTTCTGAAATTAGGTTAAGGTCTTTACCTGGTCTTTTGATGGTTTGGATACTTTTAATTTTTGAAGACATTCTATTTCTTTTGTATCCTCAGTTTTGTTAGCATATAACTGTACAAAATATGTGTTGAATTTTAAAAAAAATACTTTTGGTTTTGATATGATATCACCTTGCTCATTTGTTATTTTTTATTGATTTTCTTTTCCCTTTTCTTTAATTAAATTAACTGAGCTTCTATTAATTTTGTTAGTCTTTTAAAAAAACAGATTTTAGTTTTATAATTTCTCGGGTTGTTTCCAATTTACCTATTTCCCCTCTAATTTTTCATATCTCCTCTTTTATATTTATATTAAGTTTGTTTATTTTTTGTTGCTCTAATTGTTTTATATGCATATTAATTTAATTAATGTTCTCTTTTTTGTTAATACATGATTTGAAGGGTATGATTTTTTTTTCTCCTGAAGACTGCTTTAGCTGAATCTCAGAAATTTTGATGTTTCATCATTTCCTTTTACACAGTTATTAATAGTTTCTATGATATTTTTCCTTTGGCCGACTCATTAAGATTTTATCATTGTCTGTATTTGTAGACATAGGTCTTTCATTCATAGATTCTGAAACAATTTCTATTCTTATTACATTAAGTCTGTAAAATTGTGTTATTTCTGCTTTTTTATATTTGTTTGCAATATCTCTGAGGCATAGTATATTGTCAGTTTTTGTAGTAATTCTATGTAGTGCAGAGAAATATTTGTATTCTTTTGCTATTCCATTTAAAACAAACAAGTGTTTTAATTCTTGTTTCTCCAGAAATTTGTTCAGTTCCATATTTTCCATTTTGTTTATCTTTCTGTAGATATATCCAAAATAGACAGAAGGGTATTGAAGCCTCCTGTCATTATTGTGTTACTATCTATATATTTTTGAAGTTCAGACACTGTTTCCCTGATGAATTTGGATGCTAAGACATTTGGAGCATATCAGATTATTATGAATATTCATTAACTGTCTATAATTCCATTCAGCACAAAACAGTTACCTTGTTTCTTTATTTTAAATTATTGAATGTTTGTTTTTGCTTTGTCTGATAGCATGATTGTAACTTCTGCTTTTTTGGATTTACTTGACACATAGCATTCCCCGCCTCCCCATCCCCTCAGTTTTATTTTGTTTATATCTTAATTTTTAAAATGTGTTTCTTATAAGCAGCAGATGTTAGGGTTTTGTTTTCTTACTCTAGCTATACCTCTTTTCTTGTTTATTTTAATTGGATTATTTAATCCACTCACATTTAAGGTTACAAGTTAGTTTTCTATTTTCCTATATCTACTTTTTTGCCTCTCTTCACGAAGTTGTTATTGTATAAATAACTATCCTTGTAATACTCACCTTATTCAATATCAGTACACACAAATTTTCCCAGGTTTCTATGAAATCATCCCTTTAATTATTTTTTGTAGCATGATAGGATTTTGTTACATTAGCATTTCATAACTTTTTTCAGCAATTCCCCAATTAACACCTCCATTTATTTTTTTAAAAAGTTCTTTTCAAGTTGTTTTCTCCCTTTTCTTCTATAAATACGCTCTTATGTTCCTTCAGTAATTTTATTTTAATCTTTTTTTTTAAAGTGGCCCTGTTGCCATTGCCTTTCATCCCTTCAGTCTTGATCCCCTTTTTTCAACCCCTTACCCTTAGGGTTTTCTTTATTAGTTCCTTTTTTATACTGTCTCTAATTATTTTATTTTATTTATTTTAAATAGTATTTTATTTTATTTATTTTTAAATAGTATTTTATCTCCTCCAGTTATATGTCAAGAAAAGTTTTTGCATTCATTTTTACAAAGTTTTGAATTCCAAATTTTTCTCCCTCCCTCTTTCACCTCCTCTCTTCTGAAAATGGTAGGCAGCTTGATATAGTTTATACATGTGCTATAATGTGAAAATATTTTCATATTAGTCACAGTTGTGAAAGAAGAAACAGATAAAAAGAAAAAAAACACCAGAAAGAATTAAGTAAGTGAAAAAAATATGGTTTGAGCTGCATTCAGAGTTCATCAGTTCTTTATCTGGACATGGATAGCATTTTCCTTCACAAATCCTTTGTACTTACCTTGGATCATTGTATTACTGAGAAGAGTGAGTCATTCACAGTTGATCATCACATAATGTAGTTGTTACTGTGTATAATGTTTTCCTGATTCTACTCATTTCACTTTGCTTCAGTTCATACAAGTCATTCTAGTTTGTTCTTTTTCTGAAATCTTCCTGTTAATCATTTCTTATTGCACAATAGTATCCCATTGCATTAATATACCATAGCTTGTTCAGCCATTCCCCAATTGATGGACATCCCCTCAGTTTCAAATATTTTGCCACCACAAGGTGGCCTGCTATAAAAACTTTTGCATTTATTGGTCCTTTTCCCTTTTTGTGATCTCTTTGGTATACATGTGGTGGTATTACTGGATCAAAGGGTAAGAAAAGTTTGGTTGCCCTTGGGCCATAGGTCAAAATTGTTCTCCAGAATGGTTGGATCAGTTCACAACTCCAAGAAAAGTGCATTAGTATCCCAGTTTTCCCACATGTTCTCTAGTATTTATCATTTTCCTTTTTTGTCATACTAGCCAATCTGATAGGTGTGAGGTCGCACCTCAGAGATATTTCAATTTTCATTTCTCTAATCAAGAGTGATTTAGAGCACTTCTTCATATATCTATAGATAGCTTTGATTTCTTCATCTGAAAACTACCTGTTCATGTATTTAACCATTTATCAACTGAGGAATGGCTTGTATTGCTCTGAATTTGAAACAGTTATCTATATATTTGAGAAATGAGGCCTTTATCAGAGAAGTTTGCTATAAAGATTGATTCCCATCTTTCTGTTTTTCTTCTAATGTTGGTTGCATTTGATTTGTTTGTACCAAAGCTTTTTAATTTAATATAATCAAAATTATCTGTTTTACAATTTGTAATGTTCTCTATCTCATGTTCAGTCATGGATTCTTCTCCTTCCCAAAGATCTGACAGGTAGACTATTCCTTTGTCTTCTAATTTACTTATGGTGTCACCATTTCTGTCTAAATTATACCAAAGGTCTATCATATCCAACTCTTCTAATACTCTATTTACCTCCTTAGTTTCTTTTTTGTTTATTTTTTGGTTGAATTTATTGAGTTTTAAATGGGAAGAGTAGAGGTACCCCACTAGTATATTTTTGCTCTACATTTCTTCCTGTAACCCACTTAACTTCTCCTTTAAGAATTTGGATGCTATACCCCTTGGTGCATATATGGTTAGTATTGATATTACTTCCCTTTCTATGGTACTTTAACAAGATTTAATTTCCTTATCTTTTTTAATTAGGTTTATTTTTTTTTTTGCTTTAACTTTGAAATCAGGATTGCTACTCCTGCTTTTTTCAGCTGAAGCATAATAGATTCTGCTCTATCCCCTTACCTTTACTCTATGTTTGTCTCTGCTTCAGGTGTGTTTATTGTAAACAACATTGTAGGATTCTCGTTTTTTATCCACTCTCTATCTGCTTCTGTTTTATGGGAGAGTTCATCCCATTCACAAATATGATTACTACCTGTGTATTTCCTTCCATCCTATTTTTTTCCTTTTGTCTGTCCTCTCTCTTTTTTCACCCTTTCTTTCCTCACTGGTGTTTTGTTTCTGTCTACTATCTCCCCTTAACTGTCCTCCCTTCTGTCAGCCCTGCCCCCTTTACTTCATCTCCTCCACTCCTTCTTCCCCACCGGGTAAGATAGATTTCTATATTCAACTGATTTTGTATATTATTCCCTCTTTGAGCAAATACTGATGAGAGTAAGGTTCAAGTGATGCTCATCTCCCACCCTACCATCTTCTCCTCCACTGCACTGTAACAGGTCTTTTCTACCTCTTCATATGAAATAATTTACCCCATTCTACCTTTTCCTTCCTTCTGTACCCATTGTTCTCTTCTGTCCCTCTTTATTTTTTTATTTCATTCTCTCCTATTCATCTTATACCCATAACCTCTATGCATATTTCTTCTAACTGTATTATTAGTGATACAATTTTTTAAGAATTATAAGTATCATCTTCATGTATAGGGATGTAAATAGTTTAGCTCTATTGAATCCCTTATGTTTTTGTTTCCCTTTTTACCTGTTTATGCTTCTCTTGAGTCTTGATATTAGAGTTTACATTTTTAGTTTAGTTTTGGTATTCTCCTTATGGAAGTTTGAAATCCTTCTATTTCATTGAATGATCATTTTTTCACTTGATGTATTATGCCTAGTTTTGCAAAGCTAAGTGATTCTTGGTGTAATCCTAACTCCTTTGCTTTCCAGAATATTATGCTCCATGACCTCTGATCCTTTAATGTTGTAGCTGCCAAGTCCTAAGTAATCCTGATTGTTATTCCCCAATATTTGAATTGTTTCTTTTTTTTAATTTTAACATGTTTTTAAAACTTTGGGTTACAAATTTTCTCGCTTATTCCCTCCCTACCCACCCTTATCGAAAAGGCAAGCATCTTGATACAGGTTATAGATGTGTAGTCATGTAAAACACTTTCAAAAGTCCTGTTGTGAAAAACTAAATATATTTCCCTTCATCCTATCCTACACCCCATTTATTCTATTCTCTCTTTTGACCCTGGCCCTCCTCAGAATCTGCCCTCCCCTCTATCAGCTCCCTGCTCTCTTGTCCCCTTCCCCCCTTATTTTCCTGTAGGGTAAGATAGATTTCCATACCCCATTGTGTATGTTATTCCCTCCTTAAGCCAAATCTTATGAGAATAAGATTCACTCATTCCCTCTCACCTTCCCCCATTTCCCTCCCACTGTAAAAGCCTTCTCTTGTCTGTTCCCCATTCTACTTCTCTCTTTCTCCTTCTTCCAGTATAATCCTCTCTCACCCCTTAATTTTAATTTCCAAATATCACCCCTTCACCTTCAATTTACCCTGTGCCCTCTGTCTATACATACATATATATTTTTTCCCTCACACTACCCTAATACTGACAAAGGACTCATGAGTTAAAAATAACATCTTTCCCTGACGGAGTGTAAACAGTTCAACCTTAATAAGTCTCTTATGATTTCTCTTCCCTGTTAACCTCTTCCATGTCTCACTTGAGTCTTGTATTTGAAAGTCAAATTTTATATTCATCTCTGTTCTTTTCCTCAGGAATACTTGAAAGTCCTCTATTTCATTGAATGACCATTTTTTACCCTGAAGGATTATACTCAGTTTTGCTGGGTAGGTGATTCTTGGTTGTAGTCCTATCTCCTTTGCCCTCTGGAATATCACACTCCATGCCTCCTGATCCCTTAATGTAGAAGCTGCTAAATCTTGTGTTATCCTGATTACGTTTCCACAGTACTTGAATTGTTTCTTTCTGGTTGCTTGCAATATTTTCTCCTTGACCTGGGAACTCTGGTATTTGGCTACAATATTCCTAGGAGTTTTCCTTTGGGAATTTCTTTCAGAAGGAGATCAGTGGATTCTTTCAATTTCTATTTTGCCCTCTGGTTCTAAAATATTAGGGCATTTTTCCTTGATAATTTCTTGAAAAATGATATCTAGGCTCTTTTTTTGATCATGGCTTTCAGATAGTCCAATAATTTTTAAGTTCTCTCGTCTGGATCTATTTCCAGTCAGTTGTTTTTCCAGTGAGTTATTTCACATTCTCTTCAATTTTTCATTCCTTTGGATTAGTTTTACGGTGTCTTGATTTCTCGAATAGTCACTAGCTTCCAATTTCTCCATTCTGATTTTTAAGGAAGTATTTTCTTCAGTAAGCTTTTGGACTTCCTTTTCCATTTGGCCAATTTTGCTTTTTAGGGCATTCTTCTCCTCATTGACTTTTTGGACCTCTTTGGCCATTTGGGTTAGGCAATTTTTTAAGTTGTTATTTTCTTCAGTATCTTTTTGGGTCTCCTTTAGTATCACTCTCAGTTTTTCCTCTACTTCTCTTTACTTGCTTCTCAAAATCCTTTTTGAGCTCTTCTATGGCCTAGGACCAATTCATATCTTTCTTGGAGGCTTTGGATGTAGGAGTTTTGGCTTCATTGTCTTTTTCTAGTTGTGTGTTTTGATCTTCTTTGTCACTAAAGTAAGATAATATAGTTTGACTCTTTTTGTGCTGCATGCTCATGATCCCAGCCAATTACTTAAGTTATAAACTCTTTGTTAAGGTAAGAGTCTGCTTCCAATGTGAAGAATGTACTGTCTCAAGCTTCGGGGGTTTGTACAGCTGTTTTCAGAGCTACTTCTAGGGACCTGTGAATTTTCAGTTCTTCTAAGGTGCTATGATCAAGGGTGAAGTGTTTACTCCTTTCCTGTCCTGTGCTCTGCTCTATGAGTGAGCACAAGCTCTCTTTTCTGTCTTGGAACTGTGAGGAGGATTTCTTCTCCACAGCCACTGAAAACTCCACCGTGCCAGACCTCCTCCTCACCCCAGGACCACCACCCAGAACTGTCACCCAGATCCAAGCACAGGCACAGCAAGAGAATCCTGCACCAGCAGAGAGATCCCTACAATCCCCTTCTGATCAGCCACTTGATTTGCCCAAAGTCTGTGGGCCAGAAACTCAGGAGGCAGCTACCTCCCCAGGGCTAAGCTCAGGGAATGGAGCTGGGACCCTGAACTTCTCTCTCGCCTCAGAAACAAACATTTCCCACCGACTTTCTAAGTTGTCTTTGGTCTTCAGGGGTTGAGAAGTCTGGAAACTACCACAGCTGCCAGCAATTCAGTCCTCTGAGGCCAGCTCCAGGTTTGCTGTGGCCTGCACACCCATGCCAAGGAACTGCACTCCTCTCCCAGCCCAGCGTGATATACCTTTATGATCAACTATCCAGGTTATCTTGGGCTGGAAATTTGTTTCACTCTGTCTTTTTGTGGATTCTGCTGCTTTATAAATTGTTTAAAGTCATTTTTTATAGGTATTTGGAGGAGTTTGGGGGAGAGCTCAAGCAAGTCACTGCTTTTACTGTGCCATCTTGACTCTGCCCTCTGAATTGTTTCTTTCTGGCCACTTGTAGTATTGTTCCTTTGACCTGATAAAATTTGGCAGTAATGTTCCTGGGAATTTGTCTTTTGGGCTCTCTTTCCTGTAGTGATTGGCAAATTCTTTTATTGCCTATTTTACCCTCTCATTTCAGGACATCAGGGCAGTGTTCCTTGATAATTTCTTGAAAGATACTTTCTAGATCTTCCTTTGGATTATGGCTTTCCCATAGTCCAATGATTCCAATACTGTCTCCTGGATCTCTTTTCCACATCAGTTGTTTTTCCCATGAGATATTTTACATTTTATTCCATTTTTTTCATTCTTTTGATTTTTTTTGATTGATTCTTGATGTCTCATATAGTTATTAGCTTCCACTTGCTCAATTCTTATTTTTAAGGTGTTGTTTTCCTCAATTAGCTTATGTACTTTCTTTTCCATTTATCCAAATTCACTCTTTAAGGAGTAGTTTTCTTCAGTGAGTTTTTATATCTCCTTTTCCATTTTGTTGATTTTACTTTTGAAGCAGTTTTCCAAGTTATTGACTTTTCATGATTCTCTTGCATCATTCTCATTTCTTTTCCCATTTTTTTTAATCTCTCTTATATGATTTTTAAGCTCACTTTTGAGCTTTTCTATGAGAGCTCGAGACCACTTCCTGTTTTTCTTTGAGGTTTTTCCCATTGATATTTTAACATTCTTGTCCTCTTCTGAATTTGTGTCTTCATCTACTCCCTCACCATAATAATGTTCTATGGTCAGATTCTATTTTTATTGTCTTTTACTCATTGTTTGACCTTTTTTACCTTTCTTTTAAATTTGATCTCTGCTGCCAGGGTTGAAGGGGCTTTGCTTCAGACTTGAGACAGGCTTATGCCAGTGGCTACAGGTCCTTGCTATTTACCTGGTTCTTCATGGATGTTGTCCTGAGACCTTTGGGGACCCTCACATCTGGTGCTGTACTGAGGTGGGACAGAGGGTGCCTGGCACTATTGGAAGACATAGGGTTCTGTCAGCTTACCTGGTACTGAGCTGGGGTCCTAGTGGCGGTGGCTGGCCTGTGTTAAGGCCTGGTGGGGTATTTCTGTGTTTCCCTGGGGCTACACTGAAGTAGTGGAAGTTTAACCTATTTCCTTGTCATGCTGTTTGCCTAGGGCTACACTGAAGCACTTAGTGGTTCTGCAAGCAGGGGTCTGCAGGTTCCCCTGGCTATGCTAAGGCATGTGGGAAGTCCTGGTGTTGGTGTTTGCCTGCTCCACCAAACTGGGCCTCAGGATCTTCCACCAATTTGCTGAAGTGGGGCTTGCAGCTGGTTTGCAGGAATGTTTCCTGTCCTGGAGTATAATCTGAGTAAGATTCACCTTTTTTGCTGATCTTCCAAGTTTCTTGAGCTAAAAAAATAAAAACAATGTTTCACCCCATGTTTTTTTTGCTGGTTCTGTTGTTCCAGGATTTGTTTTGGGAACTACTTTATGGTTTTTTGCAGGTGTGTATGGTGAGTTACAGCAATTTACTGCTTACTCTATCATCTTATCTTCTGGATTAATTAGTTCCTTTCTAAAGCTTTTATTTTTTTTAATATATTTCCACTGTCTCTTTTTTCCTCTCCTTTAGTCAAGTAGATTCACCCTTCCTCTCATACCCTTTAGCTAATTTTGTTTACTAGGTTTTTTTAAATTTATTTTTTTTACTCCTTTCCAAAAAAACTGTAATTCTTTCACTATTTTCTACCTTCTCTATTTGTTTACTTTAGAACCTTATTCTCTCATTCATGACCCCCATAATCATCTAGTCTCTTATTTTTCTTTGCATCTTTCATACAATCAAAACTTCCAAGGTATCCTTTTTAGGCTCTGCCTTTAAAGGGCTTATGGTCACTGCCATGTAGTGCTTACACCATGAAACATTTCTGCCACCCCACCTTTGTTTTTCAAAGTCACAGCCATGTTATTGCAGGTTTCAGAGAGGAAACAGAGTCATAGTAGTGCATCTCCCTCCCTATTTATCTATAATTTCTCTGATTGAACATGTTTTTTTTTTCCTTACATGTGACTGAAACTCTTCTCTGATCCATGTTCTCCAACTCCTCCAGGTGCCAATTGAACCCAGGGTTTACAGTGTCCCTGCTCAAGTAGCCATATTGGGCACCCAAGTTCCTGGGCTTAATCCAGTGTAAAGTTTTCATTTCTTTTCACCAATAAGAACATTCATTAGTGGAACCCTCTCCCACCACCAAAGTAAGTCTTTCTTTCTTATCTTAACTTTCTAATTTTTTCATGTTTCTGCTCCTTCACTATTCAGTAAGCTTTTTTCCTCTTTTTTTTTAAAGTTATCAACATTTACTTTTGTAAGATTTTGAGTTCCAAATTTTTTCTCTCCCCCTTCTTCCCCCCTTCCCAAGAGAGTAACAAATCTGATACAGGCTATATATGTACAATCATAATAAACATATTTCCACATTAGTCATGTTATGATAAAAGAATCAGAACAAAAGGAGAAAATACAAGAACTAACAAATTGAAAAAAAAGAGTGAAAAGAGTATGCTTTGATTGGTATTCTGACTCTATATTTCTTTTTCTGGACATGAATAGCATTTTCCATCATGAGCTTTTTTGGAATTGTCTTAGATCATTGCATTACTGAGAAGCAATGGTTGGTCATTGCACAGTGTGGCTGCTGTTGTGTACAATGTTCTCCCGGTTCTGCTCACTTTGCTTTCCATCAGTCCTTGTAAGTCTTTCCAGGTTTTTGTTTTGTTTTGTTTTGTTTTTTTGAAATCTGCCTGCTTATCATTTTCTATGGCACAATACTACTCCATTACATTAATATACCACAACTTGTTCAGCCACTCCTTAATTGATGGGCATCCTCTCAATTTCAATTCTTGGCCACCACAAAAAGAGCTGTTATAAATATTTTTTGTACAAATAGGTCCCTTCCCACCTTTTTTGGATGTCTTTGGGATATAGGCCTAGCAGTGGTATTGCTGGATAAAAGGGTATGCACAGTTTTATAGCCCTTTGGGCATAGTTACAAATTATTCTCCAGAATGGTTGGATCAGTTCACAACTCCACCAACAATGCATTAGTGTTCCACTTTTCCCACAACTTCTGCAATATTCATCATTTTCCTTTTTTGTCATATTAGCCAATCTGATAGGTGTGAAGTGTTATTTCAGAATTGAATTAATTTGAATTTCTCTAATCAATAGTGATTTTGAACATTTTTTTTTCAAATTGCCACAGATAACTTTAATTTTTTCATCTGAAAACTGCCTGTTCATATCCTTTGACCAGTTATCAATTGGGGAATGAATTGTTTTTTATAAATTTGGTTCATTTCTTTATATATTTCAGAAATGAGGCCTTTATCATAGACATTCACTGTAAAAATTATTTCCCAGCTTTCTGTTTCCCTTCTAATCTTGGTTCCATCGGCTTTGTTTGTGCAAAAACATTTTTTAATTTAATGTAATTAAAATTATCCATTTTGTATTTCGTAATGTTCTCTCTCTCTTGTTTGGTTATAAATTCTTCACCTCTCCATGGACATGACAGGTAAACTATTCCTTACTCTCCTCATTTGCTTATGGCGTCATCACATATATCTAAATCTTGTACCCATTTCTACCTTATCTTGGTAAACAGTGTAAGATGTTGATCTATGCCTAGTTTTTGCTGTACTATTTCCCAGATTTCCAAGCAATTTTTGTCAAATACTGAGTTCTTATCCCTGAAACTGGAGTCTTTTCATTTATCAAACAGTAGTTTACTATAGTCATTGATTATTGAGTCTTGTGTACCTAACCTGTTCCACTGATCCATCACTCTATTTCTTAGCCAAATAAGATTGATTCCTGGTTTATAATACAGTTTTAGATCCGGTATGGCTAGACCACCTTTGCTTGATTTTTTTTTTCATTAATTCCCTTGATATTCTGGAACTTTTATTCTTTGAGATGAATTTTGTTATTTTTTTTCTAGATCTATAAAATAATGTTTTGGTAGTTTAATTGGTGTAGCACTGAATAAGTAAATTAATTTAGGTAGAATTGACTTTTTATATATTAACTTGGCCTAACCATGAGCAACTAATATTTTCTCAATTATTTGGATCTGACTTTATTTCTGTGAAAAATGATTTGTAATTGGGTTCACATAGTTACAGGGTTTGCTTTGGCAGTTAGACTCCCAAATATTTTATATTGCCTACCATTATTTTAAATGGATTTTTTTTCTATCTCTTGCTGGAGTGCTGTTAATAATATATAGAAATAACCATTATTCATTTGGATTTATTTTATATCCTTCAACTTTGCTAAAGTGAGTTATTTCAAGTAGCTTTTTAGTTGATTCTCAAGGATTCTCTAAGTATACCATCATATCATATACAAAGAGTGATAGATTTATTTCCTCATGGCCTATTCTAAATCCTTCAATTTATTTTCTTATTGCTAAAACTAACATTTCTAGTACAATATTGAATAATTAGTGATGATAATGGACATCCTTGTTTTACCCATGATCATACTGTTTCTAGCTTAACCCTATTACATATAGTGTTTACTGATAGCGAATGTTTCTAGCTTAACCCTATCACATATAGTGTTTACTGATGGTTTTATATAGATGTTATTTTCATTTTAAGAAAAAACTGCATTTATTTCTATGCTCTCTAATGCTTTTAAGAGGAATGAGTGCTGCATTTGTTAAAAGCTTTTTTCTGCATTTATTGAGATAATTATATGATTTCTGTTAATTATTTCCTCAATTCAATTCAGCAAGTATTTATTAAGTGTATACTATGTACAAAATACTTTGCCTGGTGCTGTTCAAGGAATGCAACTTTTTGAACTGTGCAGTCACAATGCTCTTCTCTCTCAGGAGAGGAAGGTCCTAGTTTTACAATTAATGTCATAATCCCTATGGTGAGAGCAATACTCTAACTCTTCCCCTTTCTAAAATATTATTTTAAAAATATTTATTTCTTTTCAGTTTTCAACATTATAATTTAAAGGACTTTTATTTGTAAATTTCCCCTTGTTCCTGCCTTCACCCTTTCCTAAGAAGGAATCTGATATAGGGTATACAGGTACAATCATTTTAAACATATTTCCATATTAGTCATGTTGTGATAAAAGAATCAAAATGAAAGGAAAAAAAACACAGGAAAAAAATGAACAAAAATAAAAGAAGAGAGACACAAAATAGTATGCTTTGATCTGCATCCAGACTCTGTAGTTCTTTCTCTGGATAGCATTTTCCACCATGAGTTTTTTTGGAATTGTCTTAGATCATTGCATTGCTAAGTCTATCAAAGGCTATGATCACACAATGTTGCTGTCACAGTGTAAAACGTTCTCCTTGTTCTACTCACTTCACTCAGCATCAGTTCATATAAGTCTTTCCAGGTTTTTTCCGAAATCTGCCTGCCCATCATTTCTTATGGAACAATACTATTCTATTACATTCATACACCACAACTTGTTCAGCCATTCCCCAATTAATGGGCATCTCCTCAATTTCCAATTCTTTGCCACCACACAAAGAGCTGCTGTATTTTTTTTTTTACTTCTGGGTCTTTTTTCCCTTTTTAATGATCTCTTTGGATTACAGACCTAGCAGTTTAATAGTCCCTTGAGAATGGTTCCAAATTGTTCTCCAGAATGGTTCAATCAATTCACAACTCCAGCAGCAATGCATTAGTGCTCTAATTTTCCCACATCTTCTCCAACATTTATGATTTTCCTGTTTGTCATGTTAATCAATCTGATAGGTGTGATATGGTATCTCAGAGTTATTTTATTTTGCATTTCTCTAATCAATAGTGATTTAGAGAATTTTTTTAATGTGGCTAGAGATAGTTTTAATTTCTTCATCTGACAACTACCTGTTCATATCTTTTGACCATCTATCAATTAGGGAATGACATATATTCTTATAATTTTTGCTCTATTCCTATATATTTTGGAGATGAGAACTTTATCAGAAACACTTGCTGTAAAAATGTTTCCCATGGAGCAGCTAGGTGGTGCAGTGGATAGAGCTCCTGGACTCAGGAGGACCTGAGTTCAAATCTGGCCTCAGACACTTGACACTAACTAGTTATGTGACCCTGGGCAAGTCACTTAACCCTGATTGCCTCACCAAGAGAAAAAAAAATGTTTCCCAGTTTCTTGTTTCCTGATGTTGTATCAGGAAAATATTGGTCTTATCACATTTGTGTAAGAACCACTGCTTCACCTGGAAGGAAATGTGTGTGTGTGTGTGTGTGTGTGTGTGTGTGTGTGTGTGTGTGTGTGTGTGGGTGAGAGAGAGAGAGAGAGAGAGAGAGAGAGAGAGAGAGAGAGAGAGAGAGAGATATTATGAATGTATTGGAAAGTTCCTATAGGATGTGCCAGGAGATGGGATCAAGAGGGAAGAAGATGATGATGATGATGATGGTTATGTTATCAGTAATAAGAATACTGACCTCAAAATTCCTGTTCCTTAACTGATTATTTGAGAGATATGCACAAGTTCTACTGAAATTGACTTAAACTTTAGATCTGGAGTTTCTAGTACATGCCCTGCCCTCCACATTGTTGTATTCCTCATTTACAATCAGCTTGAATTACCTCATAGAAAGAATTTCATGAGCAAATATGGCAAGTGAATTTGATAGAGAAAAATCTCCCTTAAACTCAGGATACAGTATTCCCTTGTACACACAAGATCTCTCCAAGAAGTGGCTTCAAAATTAGAGAGTACATGCAGCCAAAGATCAATTTCTCAGTGGTGGAAACTCCTTTTCTCCCCTCATAGAGCTTTCATGAATTTCCCTTTAGGCATAGCTATCTGACATGCTTTTAAAGTCAATACCCCAGTACAATCCTGAAGCTACCTTTCTTTTGAGTATCTCTTTTGTTTCTGTTTCTGATGCACTCTTCTCAGCCATTACTATTGCAAGAACATTATTATCTGCTCCAGTGAATTCAACTACCTGTGCAAATAGAAATTCTAGATCTAATTACCTTTTGAAGTTCATATTATTGTCACCTAGTAAGGCCAAGGATAACAGGGTGAAATTTGATCCTCCTATTGTCAAGTGCAATTCCTTCTCAGTAGTGTCAAGACAGAACCCCATTGGCATCCTCCTGGAATATGTGACTTTAAATTGAATTGTTTTGCTAGACATAAGAAAAGAAGCATTTCTTTTTCTTTCAAATAAATACAAGACATTACCCATGTGGTTTCATTTTACTTTAGGTAATAATCATTTGCTTCTTCCTAAATAAATTAAAGACTTGTTTGTACCATTTTATAACTTTGGTTGATGGAGCAATTCAATATAGCTGCATGGTTCTTCTGTGATAATGTTATATGGGATAGGAGTGGAAATATTTACCCATACATGGAAATGCCAATGTTTTAAAATCATGAAGATCCTAGGATGCAGAGGCTATTTGTTAGCTATGACTGTGTTTAACTCCCCCAGCTCCCATTCACTTTAGGCAATGAATTATCTTCCTCAAACCTTGAAATAACATTTATAAATTACTCTTAAAATTGAAGCCTTTATACAAAGACTAGCTATTATTATAGGACTCTCTAATCTTGGTGGAATAAAGTTTTAATGTATTTCCAGATTGTATTTCATCAGAATAGCCTTTGATAATCCATCATCACCTCCAGGACACAATGAGATATCTTAGAGCTTGCATAAAAGAGAACCTCACTTTATGTTAATGGAATGAAATCAAACATTTTAAATTGGGCAGGCAGACACTTATGTGGACATCATCCTGCAATGGCATTCTTCAAGAGTAGTGAAGAGCAGAGGCAGTTAGGTGCTACAGTGGAAAGAGTACCTGCACTGAAGTCAGGAGGACCTGAGTTCAAATCCAACCTTAGACCAACCACTTGGCATTTACTAGCTGTGTGACACTGGACAAATCACTTAATCCCAATTGCTGCCCCCCCCAAAAAAAGAGTAATGAAGAACATCGTGATTTGTATGTAAAATATATGTCTCTCCTTTATCCTTTTATTTCCTTCAAGGAGCAAAGATGCAAAACCGGTGGAGAACTGAAGATGTATGAGTGGGCAGAATGTAACAAGGTCTACCTCCTGGCATGATACTAAAGCCCTTTGAAGCATCACACATACTGGTAAATTACTCAGGCTTCCATTTCAAGGTAATGACAGGAAACTGCAGGAGAGAAATGAGAAACTGGCACTACCTCTTTCTGAATGACTAAGTCCTTGTCATACTATGCACTTCTGTAGACCAGATCATTCCTTAGTAGGGAGCCAAATGGAATGGAATGCTGACCAATTGGGTCTATAATCCTAAAAGGATCTAAAAATCTTTAAAGTGGATAATACAGATTGTTGAATGATCATATATCCTTTATTAAAATGCATCTTAAAAGGAATTCAGCAGTCATTCTCAGCAAGTAATGCTCCTTTTTATTTGATTAGGGAGAGAAGTGAAGCATATCTTCTTCAATTGAAACAACAGGGGAAATTAAGGTAAGCAAAATGGAATTACCCACCTTGGAACATGGCCAGGAGAATAGGGTTAACCAAGCTAATCAAAGTTGGGATGCTATGAAGCTTTTTCTTGCTTCATAACATTTTATTTTTCAACTCCTTTGTAATCCACCGAAGGTGAAATAATATTTCTAAAAAAGATGACCCTATTAAGATGCATTTCATCACAGATTTGTAATTTTCAGAACTGAATAATCATCAACAAGTATTTAATTCAGTTGCCATCCAAATCCACAATATGACACTCACAAGATGTCTTTACTTGAAAACTTCAACTGAGGGGGGGGACATATTGCCTACTGAGGCAACCAGTTCCACTTTTGAATAGATCCAAATGATGAGAACATTTTTTGGCTGTGTAATCTCATAAACCAGAATTCATGCTTAAATCTGTCTCTTTACAATTTAGACTCACTACTGACAGTTCTTCCCTCTGGGGCTGAGTAGGAAAAAAAAATCCAAACCCTCATTGACATAATGGCCTCTTTAGCACATAGGATCACACAGTTATAATTTAGAGGAGGAAGCTATGTTAGAGACATTGAGTCCAATCCTTTCATTTTGCAAAGAACACTGAGGCTAAGAAAGATTAAGTGATTAAATGACTTTGCCAAGGTCAGAGGAAAATAAGTGACAATATCAGATTTCTAACCTAGGTCCTTCAATTTTAAATCATGTAGAGGTGTGTGTGTGTGTGTGTGTGTGTGTGTGTGTGTGTGTGTGTGTGTACATTCATTACTTGAGGCTATCATAGCCTCAACAAGTTTTGTTTTCTCCACTGTGAATTACCCAACTTTCCTTTAAATGTATCTCTTCTGGAAAGAATTAATTATTCTTCACCATTCTTGTAATATTCCTTTGGAAATTCTCAAAACTTATTAATATATTTTCATATTATGTAAAACATATTAATGTGTTTTCTAGACACAGCCCTGACTAAAGTGGGACAGTTACCTCCTTATTTCTGAAAAGCAAAAATTGCATTTAGAGAGATATCATTTCTATACCTCAATATTACATTAAGAACATAAGGATTGAAGTTTAGTTTCTTATGGACACTATCCCAATCCTTTGTCCTAAGAGGCATAATATTATTATGATATTTTAAAAGCATCTGAGGTAATAAGAGGAAGGAATAGAATGAATAAAATTCATGGAAAATTTCATAAAATTGATTCTTTTTTTTGTAATTTTCTTTTGAAAATCAGAGACCACATCTATCTAAGCCTAAGGCCTAAAACAGTACATGGTACTCAGAATAGTGTATTCAATACATTGTTGCTGATGATGGCATTGATGATTATAAACTACTTTCCATCAAGATTTTCAATCAAGTACAAAACAATGATGATGGATTAGTTTTAGTTAAAGATCATTTTTATTTCCAAATATTAACCTAATTAATATTTTAAATTGCATAAACTTTTTTTATCATTGATGCTTTTCTGACATGGAAGAGTGAAGGTTCAAATCAAACTCTTTGTTTCTTCCTTTTCTGTGCATCATATCCATCATAAATGCCTGAATTCAATCAAACTGTCAGGTTTTTCCTGTAGGTATCTTGATCACAAGATTATGCATCACTCTTGCCGAGGTGTAAGAAAATACCAACATCTCCTTTTTTTCCATTACTGAGTTTAGACAGTGATGGATACCTCTGAATTCATCACAGAATACAGAGAACTAAGTCTTCATGGGCCATCAGTTTCATCCATGTAAAAGTACAAAAAAAGGATAGGAAGTAAATGATTCAGGTGCTAAGAAAAGTATGTGACTAATGAAACTTTATGACAGTAGAAAAGTATTTAAATGGAAAAAAAAACCATGGAAATGAAGATTTCCTTCTCTCTCCTTTAGCAAGAGAAATAATCTTTAAACTGAGGAGGAGAGAACAAACATTTTTAAGAGGAAATGAAAGTCTAAAACTTATGAGTAGTGAGAAAAATAGTAAGATCACATACTGATGGTTTGAATTACTACATGTGTCATAGAATTAAAAATATACTTCACTATTAAAACACAAGGCTGCATTATAATACACCATGCATTATTTTCTAAAGATATTTTATTTCTTTAATAAGCTGAAAATCCTTGAGAGAAAAGTAGATGTCAATTAATTGGGCATTGGCTAGGCCATCTGTAGTACATAAATGTAATGAAATAATATTCATTGATAAGACATTATAAATATGATGAATAAAGAGAATGTTGGTAAAACATGATTGAATTAATGCAGAGGAACATAAACACCACCAATAAAATGATATACAGGATAACCACAACAATACAAGTTTGAAAAAAAATGACTACAAAATAATTGAAAGTGAATAAGGAGAGGTAGAGTCAAGATTGTATAGAAGAAAAGCCCTCAGCTGAGCTCTCCCAATATTACCTTCCAAAGAACTTTAAAATAAAGCTTCAAATAAAACTCTGGAGTGGTAAAACCAACAAAAGGTCAGAGTAAGACATTCTCCTAGGCAAAGACAACATAGGAAGTCAGAAAGAGAGATCTGAGAAATGGGGGATGAGATTGGACTGCAGTCCATGTGGAAGAAACACCAGTGGAAGGACTAGGTAGTGGTGAAAAAAACTAAAGCAGCTTTGAGAGCTCTCAATTCAGAGATAATAAGGGGACCTGGCAACTGATCAGAAAGAGATTTTCAGGTATCCCGTGGTAATACTGGAAACAAAGCCAGATGCTATTTGGCAACTCTATTGCCTATAAACCCATTTCTCGGTCATACTTCATGGGTGGAGAGGAGAACTTTTGGTCAAGAGAGATTGGAAGTTCTGAGGGGCAGCATCACTTCTGAACCAAAGAGATTAAAATCCCTGAGGAAAAGTGGTTTCCAGCCTAAAAGGAGGAGGGGCATTGAGGATCAATATTGATTGCAATCTCAAGGAATCAGAGGTCTTTCCCGGGTAAGGGCTTGAGTGCAGAACAGGAGAGCAATGACCATACCTCTTCCCAGATCACAACATCTTGGAAGCACCAAAAAACTTCCAAAATCACAAGACTGGATGTGAAAACAATAGTACAAAAAAGCCTGAAACATGACACAGACCCCCATCTACCCTCCATGCTGAGAACAGAACCCAACATTAACATGAAGTTCCTAATCAGGAAATTGGGTGAAAAATGAGCAAAGAACAAAAAAAAAAGAATTTGATTTAAAAAATCACTATGGTGATAGGGAAGATCAAGACACAAAGTCAGAAGATGATGATGAAATCAAAAGTTATAAGCAAAGGCACAAAAAAAAAGTTAATTGAATACAAGCTCAGCAAGAATTTCTGGAAAGGTCAAAAAACTGATTTTCAAAATCAAATAAGAGTGGTAGGGGAAAACAGTAAAGATAAATAAAAGCAAATGAAGAAAATTATGAAAAAAATTAACAGCTTGGCCAAAAAGGCACAAAAATACTGAAAAAATAACACTTTAAAAATAGAATCAGCCAAGTGGAAAGAGAGGCACAAAACGTCACTGAAGAAAATAATTCCTTAAAAATTAAGATTGGGCAAGTGGAAACTAGTGACTCCAAGACACATCAAGAAACAATAGAACAAAGTCCAAAGAATAAAATAATGGAAGAAAATATTAACTATCTTATTGGAAAAATAATTGAAGTAGACAATAGATTAAAAAGAAGTAATAAAAGAAATATTGTATTAGCAGAAAACCATGATCACAGAAAGAGCATAGATATCACATTATAAGAAACTATCAAGGAAAACTGCTCCATTATCCTGGTGCCAGAAGGTAAAATAGAAATTGAAAGAAAAGGTAATCACCTGAAAGAGATCCCCAAATGAAAACTCCCAGCAATATTATAGCCAAAGTCCAGAGCTCCCAAGTTAAAGAGAAAATATTTCAAGCACCAGAAATAAATCATTAAAATATCATGGAACCATAATCAGAATCATACAAGATTTAGCTGTTACCCTGTTAAATGAGTGGAGGGTTTAGAATATGATATTCTGGAAGGAAACACAACTGGGATTACAACCAAGAATAACCAAATCTGATAGTAACTGAGTTTAATGCTACAAGGTGAAAAATGGGGATTCGATGAAATACAGTCATACCTCAAAAATATTGAGGGTTCATTTCCAGACCATTAGAATAAAGAGACTGTTACAATTCAGTCACATGATTTTATTTGGTTTTCCAGTGCAAATAAAAGTTATATTTACACTTTAATGGAGTTCATAAAGTGTGTTAATAGTATTGTCTAAAAAGAGCAATGTACATACCTTAATAAAATACTTTATCACTAAACACTACTAACCATCATCTGGGCCTTCAGTGAGTTGTAATATTTTTGCTGATGGAGGGTCTTGCCTTGATATTGATGGTTGCTGACTGATCTGGTGGTGGTTGCTGAAACTTAGGTTGTCTGTGGCATTTTTTTTTACATAAGACAACAATAAAGTTTGCCACATTGATTGATTCTTCCTTTTACTTGGACACTCAAAGGACATTGTAGTGTTACTAATTGCCTTAATTTCAATATTGTGTCTCAAGGAATAGGAAGACCTGAGGAAAGGGAGAGAAATGAGGGAATTGCCCATCAGCAGAACAATCACAACATACAAAATATTTATTGACTAAATTCACTGTCTAATGTGGGGTCAGTTTGTGGTGCCTCAACACAATCACAATGTGTAATAAAAATAACATCAAAGATTTCTGATAACAGATCATCATAACAGGTATAATAATAGTGAGAAAATTTGAAAAATTTCAAAGATTACCAAAATGTGACACAAGACATAATGTGAGCACATACTATTGAAAAAAATATTACTAATAGACTTGCTTAATACAAGATTGCTACAAACATTAAATTTGCAAAAAATAAAATTCAATAATGATGAAGCACAATAAAGCAAAGTGCAATAAAACTAGTTAGACCTGTAGAGGGCTTTTCAGCATGCCTGATGAAAAGACCAAAGCTGAACAGAAATTTTGACTTTCAAGTATAAGACTCTAGAGAAGAGTGAAAAGGCACATATGAAAAGGAAATAACAGGAGATTTAATAAGATTAAACAGCTCATACGATCTATATGGGAAGATGATACATATATCTTCTAAGAATTTTATCATTATTAGTATAGTTACGAGGACTCTACATAGAAAGAGGAATGCAGAAGTAATTTTATTAGGTTGGAATGATGTAAAAAAAAAAGATGGGGAGGAAGACAGATGCTTTGTGAGAGGGAATAAGCAAGAGGAAGAATGACAAGTATTTTCTCACATAAAGAGATGCTGTGGTGAGTAAAATGCAATAATGTAAAACTGAGACACATTTCTTTGAACAAGATCAGTTTGTTAAGAGTGACTCATGTAGCTTTTAATAAAGTGGGTCACAATTGCCCTTTCTGTAAGGTTAGTGACTGAAGAAAATAACTCTTTAAATATTAGAAATGGTAAAATGGGGGAAAAATCCACTGAAGAAAACAACTCCTTTAAAAACAAAATTGGCCAAATGTAAAAGGAGGTACAAAAACTAACTGGAGAAAATAATTCCTTAAAAATTAGAATTGGGCAAGTGGAAGCTAATAACTCTATGAGAATCAAGAAACAGTCAAACAAAATCAAAACAATGAAAAAAAATAGAAGAAAATATAAAATATCTCATTGGAAAAAAAACTGACCTGGAAAATAGATCCAAGAGAGATAATTTTTAAAATATTGGACCATCTGAAGGCCATGATTAAAAGAAAGAGCGTGGATGGTATCTTTCAAGAAATTATCAAGGAAAACTGCCTTGATATCTTTGGACCACAAGGTAAAATAGTCATTGAAAGAGTCCACTGATCAGTTTCTCAAAGAGATTTCAAAATTACAACTCTAAGGAAGATTGTAGTCAAATTTCAGAACTATCAGGTCAAGCAGAAAATAATGCAAGCATCCAAAAAGAAATAATCCAAATATCAAGGAGCCACAGTAAAGATTACACAGGACTTAGCAGCTTCTATGTTAAAAGATTGCAAGACTTTGAATAGGACATTCTGGAAGGCAAAGGAACTTAGATTACAACCAAGAATCAACTACCCAGCAAAACTGAGCATAATCTTTCAGGAGAAAAAGATGGACACTCAAAGAAACAAGAAACTTTTAAACTTTCCTAATGAAAAGACCATATTGAATAGAAAATTTGATCTTCAAATATAACACTCAAGAGGATCATAAAATGGTAAACAAAAATAATGTTATTTAATAGGATTGAACTGTTTACATTGCTAATGGGAAAATGATATCTGTAAATTTTGAGAACTATATCTCTTTAGGGCATTTAGAAGGAGTATACATAGACAGAGGGTGTGGGTGTAAGATGACTGTGATGTGATGATATAAAAAATTAAGGGGTGAAAAATAGATTGTATTGGGAGAAGAGGAAAGGGGGAGACAGAATGGGGTAAATTATATTATATGAAGAGGCATGAAAGACCTATTGTAGTAGAAGGAATGAAGGGAGGCAATGAGCATTGTTTCAATCTTACTCTCATCAGATCTGGATCAAGGAAGAAATAACATACACACTCAGTTGGGTATAGAAATCTAGCACCCTATAGAAAAAAATGAGGGGAAAGGGAAAAGAAAAGAGGTATGATAGAAGGGAGGGAAGATTGAAGGAGAGGGTCGTTAGAAGAAAAGTCTAAACAGGGGTAAAGTAGGATGGAGGGAAATACACAATTAGTAATCATAACTGTGAATATAAGTAGGATGAACTCTCACACAAAATGGAAGTTTAAAATCTAGAATCCTACATAACATGTTGTTTAGAAGAAACACATTTAAAGCAGAGAGAAACACAGAGTAAAGGTAAAAGACTGGAGCAGGATATATTATGCTTCAGCTAAACTTAAAAAAAAATGAGTAGGAGTAAATATTAAATACATCCTTTTCAGATCATGATATAATAAAAATTACTTGTAATAAAGGGACATGGAAAGGTAGACTAAAAGTTAATTGGAAAGTAAATAATCTACTCCTAAAGCATGAGTGGGTCAAGCAACAAATAATAGAAACAAATTAAATATTAAGGCAATTTGCAAACCTTAAAGCACAATATAAATGCCAATTTTTTTTGTCATTGTTATTAATAACATTAAAATTCTTCTTTGCCTAAAAAGTAACATTAATAGACATTCTTCAATCACAAAAAGAACATTTTAAAACCCTATGAAAATTATTTTGGAATAAGCAGATATACTTTGACCAAACACACAGTCAAGGCTGACCATTTTGGGCCATGATAGTTTCCCAGTGCAAAATACCTAATGTGAAATTATTTGTTATTTACAATTATACTTCAAAATCTCTCTATCTTTCATGTATTGACAGAAAATAAAATCCCATTCTACAGATAGTCCTCAAAATGTTTTTGGAAAATCAACCTACAAATAATTCTAGAAACAAAACATTATCATAGATTATACTGTTCCTCAGATATAATTGATCCAAAAAATGAGTCACATTGTGAATAGGTTAATATGACAAATACCCTAATCTAAAAACTATGTGGAAGAAAAGTATATGAAAATGTAAAGTCATAATAGAGAAGATTAAAATTATTTCAAAGCAATATTAAAATAGATGAATGAGTGCATGGAAAAAGGAATGGATGGATAGATGAATAAATGAGTAGGTAGATAAATGGATAGATAGACAGATAAGCATGTCAATAACACAAGTCCAAATCCAATTGATATGGCACTCTCTCCTCATTGTCAGAGATCAATGTCACATGCTTGTGTGAGGGACAGAGTGGAGTTGCTAAGAGGAAGAGAGGGTGAAGCTCTTGTTTAGTGTAGTCCCCTTGGGCTCTGCAGTCACTTCAGGCAATTCTGGCTGCCATTTTTTTTAGCAGTATCTAGTTTATTTATGCCTGCAAAAGGTAGATGTCACAGCACACACCCCTCATGAGTGGAGTGTCTGCCATTTGTCCAAGGGGACCTGGCTGGGGATGTACTTAACTCCACAGCCATCAGGAATGGGAAGTTTCTCAGCTATCATATCCTCAAACTCATCAGCATTGAACTTAGTGAAACCCCATTTCTTGGAGATGCAGATCTTCTGGCAACCAGGGAACTTTAACTTAGCTCTACACGAAGCTTCAATCACATGTTCTTTATTCTGGACCTTGGTACAAATTTACATGATAATTTGGCCAATGTGTACATGGGCTACAGTGCCCTGGGGCTTTCCAAAGGCTGCCTGCATGTCAATATGGAGCCTGTCAGCCCCAGCACATGACAACATCTTATTGATGTGGATGACATGACAAGGATGTAGCCACACATGAATATGAAAGACATCCTTGCCACAACTCTTCACCATGTACTTGTTAGCACAGATACCAGTGCCTTCCAAGGCTTCTGATAACAGCTGTCCATATTCATCTGATATCACATGGCCACACAATAGAAATTCATCCACTTTCACTTTCTTTCTACCAAGATTGAGGATTCTTATCTTGGCATCAGGAACTCTACTGCAGAAACAGGCTTATTTTTGCAGTACCTATAACAGTGGGCAGGACAACAGCCCATGGCACTGGCACCAGCAAAAACTGTGTCTCACCACAGGGAAAAGGCTCTGGCTGCCATTTTTGAGAGAGGAAATGAATGGTGCTAATCTCCCTTCATGTTATAGAAGGAAGAATAAGACTATGTGATGAAGTTGACATGAGAGATGCTATCAGTATCCATTATGTTTCTATCCCCAGCTAGAGACTTCAGAATTTTCCTCTTGGGGGAGATTTAGGACTCTCAATAGAGCTGAGTTATCTTGCTCCCAATAGGAAAGCTCTTTTGCATATATTCTCCTATGCATACATTTTATTATTTCTGTTTTGCTATGGACTTAGACATATGGTTTCTTTTCTACTTCCTATGGGTGCTCACTATGAATCTGGTATTTGGTAGGGAGTTAAAAACTTGAATAAAAGGCTTAGACCCTCCTTTCTCCAAATGATAAATAAATGTCAATTGGAATTTACCTTAAAACTGAAAAGCACATCCCCAAGACTAACTAAGGGTGCAGATAGATATATTTCTAACCTGGTACAATAGCTCTCTCAGGAGAGAAGAGTGGCCAATATTCTAGACCCAATCTCACGTTTTCCCCCTCCTTCTAGAAAATAAAATCTTCCTTGGAGAAAAGTGGGAAAAGACAAGAGATGAATTCTGTCTCCCTTTGAGTCAAATAATGACATCTCCATGGTACATAATGTAAGGTACGGCCAAGAAGGACAAAAAAAAAGAGAGAGAGAAAGAAAGAAAAAAGTTAAAGAAGGAAAAAGAAGTGAATATATTAATTTATAAATACATAAATGGATAGATAGATGGATGGATGGATGATACATAGTTAAACTAAGTTTTTAAATAGATTGTTCAGATCAGGAGAAGTAGTAATCCTACTCTGCTCTGAATTACTCTGATTATGTATGGGGTTTTCTGGAAGCTATACTTTTAAGAGGGATTTTAAACACATTTTAAGATGGATTTGAACACATCAGAGGGTGGAGAACACATTGATGAGGATTCAGGAAACCATATCATTTTTAAATGTTAAAGGAATCATGGCTATTTAATCAAAAAATAGAGATGAGATAGGCAGAAGAGTTGTGAAGACACTTTTTAAGTATTTCAGAGATTTTTATGTATCTAGATGAATATTATTGGCTTAATATAATTGGAGTCTTTGTAACAATTAGTGCTATTCATCCACATCCAAAGAAAGAAGTGATAGAGACTAAATGCAGGTCAAAGCATACTTTTTCACTTTTTTGATGTTTGTTTTTATTTTGGTCTGTGTCTTCTTTCACAAGATGACCAATATGGAAAAATGTTTTGCATGATTACACATATACAACCTATATAAAACTGCTTCCCATCTCAGGGAGGTGGGAGGCAAAGGGAGAGAATTTGGAACTCAAAATTAAAATAAATGCTAACATTTTTCTTTATTTGTAATTTGGAAAAAAAATTAATATTAAAATCAATTAGAGCTATTAAACAATGGAACATGATGCCTTGTGAAAAGGCATGTGAAAATAATGACTTTATTATTACATTAATAGTTCAATGATCAGCTAGATAACTTAGCAAGGATATTGTAGAAGAGATTCCTGTAAGGGATTTGAAATGGAACTAAATGGCTGTTATTATCCTTTTGAGCTGTTATTGTCTATTAATTTATTATTTGAAGATTTTGCTGGTTCTGAAATAACAAGAATTTGGTATGATAGATTGAGTGCTGGGGTTGGAGTCAAAAACACGAGTCTGAATCATATTTAGGATATTTTCTAGTTGAGTGATCTTGGACAAGTCACCTTTTTTTTTTTCAGCCAACCTATTTCCTTATTCATAAAATGGGAATTATAATAGCAAATAACACATATCTCACAGGATTGTTGTGGGAATCATATGGGATAATATAATACAGATGTATGTCTATATATATGCATATATAAATTTACATATCTTAAACCACTATGTGAGTACTAGTTTAAAAATATTATTACTGTTATTGTTAGATGTTGATGATTTTGATGATGATGATGATGATGATGATGATGATGCCTACTTTCTAAAGTATTTTTCTACCCAGTTAGAAAGGGGGCATCCCAATATTTACTCTTATTTTACTCTCATCATATTTTTTTCTTAACTTTGAAGTTAGTCACTAAAGAAGTAAAACATACCCATCATGTTAATAATCATCATCACATGATATCACTTCATTTCTCCCTAATTAAAGGATAATTGATAAAGAAAGTTAAGGGAACTGGGTTTCTCTCTATTTTTCAAAGTATCTCTGGAGAACATTTTGCAGGGTTAAAATATACTTTACTGGTGGAAAGATAGTCTTTGTACCCAACCAAAATTTTTCTCATTGCAATTAAAGTATATCTTGAGGCAAGATGACCCATGCCTGGAAGGAAAGAGAAGAAAGAGAAACACTATAACTTTCCAACAGCAGCCTGTTTTTATCCCAAGGGAAAAATCTACCACTGATTGTCTCAACTAAAAGTGCAGACCATTTGTAGAAGTGAGCTCTTTAATAAATTCAGGAAAATTTACTGCAAATTTTCTGAGAACTAACCATCTTGAAATTCCCTCATTTCAAGTTTAAATCTGCCAATATATTAAACTCTTTGACACCTGGTGTCACACAATTTCAGACTTTTATCCCCTCCAGAAAAAAACAAACAAGCAAAAAAGTATTAAATGCTACCCACTTGAAATGTGTTTTGTTGAGTCACCATAGAAAACTGAACAAGGGTCTTGTCACATTCAAGTCAGTATAATGAGGCAGGTGCTAAAAACAGTCATTGGAAGATTGTTTCACCCCATGAGTTAAGTGCCAGGTAGACAGCAAAGGTGGATGAGCAGCCCTGAAAAAGCCATCACATCAGGGATGCTAGTACTTTTTGAACAAACACTGGATACAATTATATGGTTTCTTAAGGTTTCCATTTGAAGTTCTACTTGGTTCACATGCTTTTGTAGGCAAAGAAAAACAAAACTTCTGACCATGTCTCTTGATGGCATTATTATTTGTTTCAAATTGGATTTTTGTTTCTTTTTTTTATGCAGAACTGACATATATTAAGTTTTACTAATACTATTAATCCTAAATATTAATATTAATGCTATTTTATTAACACAAAAAGTTCAATATTTAGTAAGTACCTTCTGAAAATTTAACTGAGCAGATATTTATAGATCCCAAGAATTCTAACACACACACACACAGACACACACACATACACACACATATGATAAAATAAAATATAATTCCAAATATATATGTAATGAATATAGTGGACATACCTGACTAGTAGTGATAAGCACCTGACTTGAGATTCTGACTATTTAAGTGATATTAGATTAAAGAGTAATTCCTCCCTTAATCTTTCCAAAATCACATTATTTTTCTTGATGACATCTTCATGATCATGCTAACAGCCTAAATATTTGGATAGATTGATGGATGGATAGATAGATAGAAAGGCAGGTAGATGATAGTCACTACACTTAGCATGAGCTTCCCTCCTTGGTTTCAATTACAAAAACATTATGCCACTCCTAGGATAAGCTTATCATTTCTAAACTTGCCACCATGCTGCTAACTCAAGCTTTGACTGATATCATCTCTCTTATATTCCTCTCTCCTTTGACTGGAAAGATGTAGGACAGAGTACTTTCAATACCTTCCATCACAGAGGGCAGAAACCGGACTCAGCACATTCCACTTGGCATCTGCTGGCCTGTCGGATTTCACCTCCACAGAAGAAGATGTTGTTGTACTGGGTACCACATGGTGCTCTTCACCCTGTTTTCTGTCTTCTTTTGCATATTGTCTCCCCCTTTAGAATGTAAGCTCATTAGGGATTTTCTTTATGTTAATTGTATGTCTTGAGTTTAGCACAGTACCTGTTAGATAGTAGGCAATAAAATTAGATGAATAGATAGATATATATCAGAATTTAAAAATAGATGAAGATTTAGACAGGGCCTTCTCCACTTTATCTTGGTTTCTTCACCTGTTTCTTTTATAGGTTCTTATATTTGCCTACTTCACCAGAATATTAAGTGGCAAACATAGGGATTATAATGCATATATTTTGTTATATATATTTGCTTTATCATTAACACAGTGTCTGGCACAGACTAGGCACTTAATAAATGCTTATGGATTGATTGATTAAGATATGAGTAATTGTGCTATTATTTCTATTGCCCTACCTCTAAATAAATTGCTATTTTAACATAAAAGTGTTATTACTATATGTCATGATTATGTAAAAATAACATACCTTATGGGTATATCATGTTGTGACTGATTATCTAATTAGAAAATTAATTAAGAGGGGTTCAAGAAAAAGGGTGATAAGTAAAGGATATCTATTTATATAGATTTACCCCTAGAATAATGAAATAATTTGAGTATAACCATCTAGAGGTTGATTGCTATGGTAACCTCAGTCTGCCAAGAATGGAGTTAACAACTCAACATAGAGTGAATAGATGTCTACATACTTATGTGAAAAGTGTGGTAACCTGAAAAAGTGTGAGTGACTATTCCATGTCATTCATTAACATCACCTGTGCCACTTCCATTTTACTTAATAAACTAACTTATTTCATCTATGGCTGAGGGCAAAGATTTCATTACCTCATGTTCTGTCTTCTACTGATCAGACTTTGAGGCATTAATCTAGACTTAAGTCAATACCCACAAATTGACATTGGGTTTATGCTGCAAATCTTCTTATGTTCATATGATATGTCAGAGATTGTCCTTTACTAATATAGCTTTCAAGATGCACGGGCCATCTATACCATAATGAAGTATCACAGTAGGACATTAGAAAAGCCTTAATGTGGCATTTTAAATTTTATTATTATTACTATTATTATTATTATTATTAATACACTTTAAATTTTAAGGTACTTTATAGGTATAAATATATATGGTATAGGTATAAGGTACTTTATAATTTGTTTTATCTACACAATAATCTTGGGAAGTAATTGCTATATTACCCTCTTTGATAGATGAATAAAGTAAAGCAAGCATAGGTTAATTGTTTTGCCTACAATCATAAAATATAAAGCATCCGAGGGGATTTCCTGGGACAGAGCCAAGGCGGTAGAGTAGGAGAAGCACTCAGCTGAATTTTCCCAACATTCCCTCCAAACAACTTTAAAATAACAATCAAATCAAATTCTGTAATGGCAAGCCAAAAAAAAGTCAGAGTTCTTCCAACCCTAGATAACAAAGTAGATTGGAAATAGAGATCTGTGATAAAAAAAAAAGGAGACTGGCCCAGAGCCCACATAGATGAAACATCAGTAGTGGGATTAAGTTGTTTTGACAGAAGCAGCAGCAACTATGGGAATTCTTAAGCCAGCGACAGTAAGGGGACCTGAAGAGTGGTCATAAAGCAATTGTACAGTACCCCTGTGCTAGTACTGGACCCAGGACTAGATGCTGTTTGAGAATTACATTACCTATAACCACTTCTAGAATATGGTTCAAGGATAGAGATGAGCGCTTTCAGTCAAGAGGGAGTGGGAGTCCAAATGGACAACTGTTTGGCAGCACCATGCCTATAACCACTTCTAGGTCACAAGTTCAAGAGAAGAGAGGAGCATCATCAATCAAGGAGTAGAAGCCCTTCAGGGCAGTGTCACTTCTGATCCCAATATTCCCAAGAATATTATAGGTAAATTCCAGTGTTCCTAGGTCAAAGATTAAATACCTCAAGCAGCCAGAAAAAAAATTCAAGTATCATAGAGCCACAGTGAGGATGTCACAGTTTTAGCATCTATTAACTTGGAGGAGAGGAGGGGTTGAAATATGATATTCAGGATAGAAGTTGGATTACAATCAAGAATCACCCCCTCGATAAAACAGTGTAATCCTTCAGGGGAAAGATGGATATTCAATGAAATAGAGGACTTTCAAGCATTCCTGATTAAAAAATAAAAGACCAGAGCTGAATAGAAACTGTGACTTTTAAATACAAGATTCAAAAGAAGCATAAAAAGATAAATGTAAAAGCAAAAGCATAAGGGTTCCAATAAGGTTAAATGGTGTACCTGTCTATAAGACAAGATGATACATGTATCTTCTGATAACTTTATCATTACTAAAATTTCCCAATACAACATAAAAATAGAAAACCTGAAAATCAAAAGAAACAATAATTTGAAAGGAAAAAATAAACTAATAAATAAAAGCAGTAGCTGGTTTTATGAAAAAACAAACAAACAAACAAATAAACAATAAAGATTCAACTTGGGAGCTAAGATGGTAGACTAACAGGAACTCTTTTGAACTCTCCCAAATTCCCCTCCAAACAACTTTAAAATAACACTTCAAATCAAATTCTGTAGCTGCAGAGCCAACAGTTGGCAAGAAAGGTCTATCTCAATGAAGTGGTGGTCATGGGCCCAAGGAGCACAGTGAAAGCAGTGAAGGCTGGGCAAGGCAGCTAGTTACAGCTAGTGTGAAAAGTTTCAGGAGCTCTCAATACGTGGATGGTAAAGGGTTTGTACAAGTGATCAGAAGAAGATTATAGAGGACCCTTTGCTTTCAGGAGCAAGATCCTGTGCCATTGCTCATATACAGTTCTGGGTCATGGTCTCAGGGTGAAAAGGAACACTAGTGCACTAGTACTTACTGCCCAGGAAGAGCAGGAGGCCTGAGCACAATTCCATGGCAGAGAGGAGTCTTTGTGCTAACTCATGGGAAGACTGGGAGGACTTATTTCAGGTCCAGCATGGAGAACATCACTGCTTGTCTAACTTGCATTTACAAGGCCAGAAAGAGTGAGAGGACTGGTGAGCACAGGAGAATAAGGGACCTGATTGCATTTCTGGGGTGGGGAGGAGAACTTGAGGAGGCTCACAAACCAGAGCACAGTCCAGGAGAGCAGTGACAAAACCTGTCCTTATATCATGCCACATTGAAGAAACTCAAAACTTATAGACCTTCAGAACTAGCTTTGAAAATAGCCAGATGAAAAACCTGAAGGTGGGAAGTATTCTCCTTCTACCCCAAAAGCAGAGCTGAATTTTGACATCAAATAAAAAGTAAAGAAATAGTCTGAGGGGCAGCTAGGTGGCATAGTGAATAGAGCTCTGGCCTTGGAGTCAGGAGGACCTGAGTCCAAATCCAGCCTCAGACACTTAACACTTACTAGCTGTGTGACCCTGGGCAAGTTGCTTAACCCTGATCACCTCACCAAAAAAACAAAACAAAACAAAACAAAACAAAAAAACAAACACAAAACAAAACAAACAAAAAAAACCCAGCAAAAATCTGACCATAGAAAGTTATTATAGCAAAAATGAAGATCAAGGGGCGGCGAGGTAGTGTAGTGGATAAGGCACTGGTCCTGGAGTTAGGAGGACCTGAGTTCAAATCTGGCCTCAGACACATAACACTTACTAGCTGTGTGACTTTGGGCAAGTCACTTAACCCCAATTACCTTGCCAAAAAAAAAAAAAAAGAAAAAAAGAAAAGAAAAGAAAAGAAAAAAGGAAGATCAGACATAAGTCCAAAAGAAGACAAAGCAGATGCATGTAAAGCCTCAAAGGAAAAAAAAAAGTGAATTGGACACAAACCCAACAAGAATTACTGGAAAAGAAGTAGAGGAAAAAATGGAGAAAAAGGATAATGATGCAAGAAAATTATGTAAAGTTAGTCAACAGATTGGTAAAGGGGGCAACAAAAATGCTGAAGAAAATGATACCTTAAAAATGGTCTAGGCTAAATGGTAAAAGAGGTGCAAAAATCCACTGAAGAGAACTCCTTAGAAAGCATAATTGGCAAATGGGTAAAAAAAAAAAAAGTACAAAAAATCAATGAAGAAAAGAACTCTTTAAAAATTAGGATTGCCCAAATGGAAAAAGAGGTACAAAAGCTCACTGAAGAAAATAAATTCTTAAAAATTAGAATTGGACAAGTGGAAGCTAATGATTACATGCGACATCCAGAAACAGTAAAACAAAATCAAAAGAATGAAAAAAAAAAAACAGGGAAATGGGAACTATTTAATCGGAAAACAACTAACCTGAAAAATAGATTGAGGATAGATAATTTAAGAATAATTGGACTACCCTAAGTCATGATAAAAAAAAGAGTCTAGACATTAAGTTATAAGAAATTTTCCAAGAAAAGTGTCCTGATTTTTTAGAACCAGTGGGTCAAATAGAAATTGTAAGAGTAAATTGATCACCTCTTGAGATACTTCTCAAAAGGAATGCTCCCAGGAATTTTATAGCCAAATTCCAGAGCTCCCATGTCTAGAAGGAAATACTGGAAGCAGCTAGAATGAAACAATTCAAATATTGTGGAACTGCTGTCAGCATAACAAAAGATTTAGCAGCTTCTACATTAAAGGACTAAAGGGCTTGGAATATCATATTCAAGAAGGCAATGGAGCTAGGATTACTTGCTTTATTTATTATATTATTTACTAGATTATTAACATACCCAGCAAAACTAAATATAATCCTTTAGGGGGAAAAGGACATTTAAAGAAATTGAGAATTTTCAAGAATTAAAAGATCAGAGCTGAGTAGAAAATGTGACTTTTAAATATAAGATACAAGAGAAGCATATAAAGGTAAACAAGAGAGAGAAATCATAAGGGATATATTATGGCCAAACTCTGTATGCCTATATGGTAAGATGATACCTGTAACTCTTAAGAACTTTATCATTGTCAGAGTAGTTAGAAGTACACATTGACAGAGGGCATAGAAATGAGTTGACTATGATGGGTTGATTACCAAAACAAACAAACAAATGAAGAGAAAAGAAGCAAAACAGACTTTTAGTGAGGGGGGTGGAGAGAGAGAGAGAAAAAGAGAGAGAGAGAGAGAGAGAGAGAGAGGATGGCAGAAAATTCATAGTAATCATCTTTAAAAAATTAAATGATATTTTCCCCAGTCATATGTAAAGACAATGTTTAACATTCATTTTTTTAAAATGATTGCCAAATTCTCTCCTTTCTTTCCTCACCTACCCTCTCCCTAAGATGGTAAATAATTTGATATAGGTTATGCATATTCAATACATATTACCATATTAGGTTGTGAAAGAATACACAGACCCAAAGGGGGAAACACACACACACACACACACACACATACATACACACACACACACACACACACACACACAATACAGAAAGTAAAAAAAAAAGTTTGCTTTGATCAGCATTGAGACTGTCAGTTATCTTTCCTCCTCTGGAGATGGATAGCATTTTAAATGATGAGCAATTTGTAATTGTCTTAGATTGTTTTATTGCTGAGAATAGTTAAGTCAGATCATTGTACAGTATTGCTGTTACTATGTGCAATGTTTTCCTGGTTATAATCCCTTTCCTTTTTTCCTCTGCATCAGTTCATATAAGTCCTTCCCATTTTTTTTTGTTTTTTGCTTTTTTTTTTAATTAGTGTGCTCATAATGTCTTATGGCATAGTGGTATTCCATTACAATCATATGCCACAAATTTTTCAGCCATTTCCCAATTAAAGGATAGCCCCTCAATTTCCAATTATTTGCCACTACAGAAAGAGCTTCTACAAATATTTGGTAAAAATAGGTCCTTTTCCCTTTTTTATTGATTTGGGATACAAATCTAGTGGTGTTATTGTTGGATGAAAGGGTATACATAGTTTTACAGTCATTTGGGCATAGTTCCAAATTTATCCACAGAATGGTTGAATTAGCTCACAACTCCACCAGCAGTGCATTAGTATCCATATTCCCAAATTTGTTGTTTTCATTTTCTGTCGTACTAGCCAATATGATTGATGTGAGGTGGAACCTCAGAGATGTATTAATTTTTATTTCTCTAATCAATATTGACTTAGAACATTTTTATATGACTATAGATATCTTTGATTTCTTCATCCTGAAATTATTTGCTCATATCCCTTGACCACCAACTAGAGAATGGCCTGTATTCTAACAAATTTAAACCGATTGTCTATAATTTGAGAAATGAGACCTTTATCAGAAACACTGTAAAAAAATGTTTCCCAGCTTTCTGCTTTCCTACTACTCTTGCTTGCATTGTTTTTTCTTGCAAAATCATTTTAATTTAATATAATCAAAACTGCCCATTTTACATCTAGTAATGCTTCTATCTCTTCTTTAGTCATAAATTCTTCCTTTATTGAAAGATATGACAGGTAAACTATACCTTGTTCTCCTAGTTTGCTTATGGTATCACCCTTTATGTTTAAAGCATGTATCCATTTTGATCTTATTATGGCATATGGCATAAGATGTTGGATTATACCTAGTTTTTGCCATGCTGTTTTCTAGTTTTCCCAATGGTTTTTATCAAAAAGTGAGTTTTTTCTTCAAAAGCTGGGGTCTTTATATTTATCAAAAACTAGATTACTGTGGTCATTTGCTACTGAGTCTTGTGTGTCTAATCTATTCCACTGATCCACTACTCTATTTTTTTAGTCAGGATCAGATAGTTTTGGTGATAATCACTTTATAATACAGTTTGAGATTTTATGATTCTAAGCCACCTTCCTTCACATTTGTTGTCATTAATTCCCTTAATATTCTTGACCTATTGCTCTTCCAGATGAATTCTGTTTTTCTAGCTTTATAAAAAATGACAACAGTAAGACAACATAACAGCATGTTTGGGTTATAGTCAAAGCAGTACTTAAGGAAAAAATATATATCTTTAAATACTTACATCAATAGAATAGAGAAAGAATAAATCAATGAACTTAATACAAATCTAAAAAAATATAAAAAGGGGAAATTAAAATCCCTAATTAAGCACCAAAATGGCCATCCTGAAAATAAAAGGTGAGACTGATATAATAGAAAGTAACAAAATCATTAAATTCATAAATCAAACTAGGAGCTGGTTTTATTAAAAAAAAATCAATAATATAAATAAAACATTGGTTAATTTGATTTAAAGAAAAGAGAAAAACAGATTACCAGTATCAACAATGAAAAGGATGAATACACTTATTAGGAGCCATTTTGCCAATTAAAAATAAATAAATCTAACAATATCAGTTAATTGGATAAATATTTACAAAAAAATAAGCTGCTCAGATTAAAAGATAAAGAAGTAGAATACTTAAACAACCCCATTTTAGAAAAAGACATTGAATAAGGCATCACTCACTTTTTAAAGAAAAACATCCCCAGAAACAGATATACACATGAGAGAATTCTACCTATTTTTTAATGAGCTATTAATTCCAATAGTATAAACTATTTTTTAAAAAAAACTATTTTTAAAAGAGTATCATCTTTTTTTCTTTTATGACACAAATATGGTACTGATACCTCAATTAGAAATAAAAAAAAATTGTAAAAGAACTTCATAGACTAATTTTTTCATGAAAATCAATGCAAAAATTTTTAATAAAATACTAGTAAAAGGATTACAGCACTATATAACAAAGATCATATACTATGACCAGGTGAGATTTATAGTAAGAAAGCAGGTCTTATTCAATATTAGAAAATATATAAACCTCATTGATCATATCAATAACAGTAACAACCTAAATCATATGATTATATCAACTGATGTAAAAAGTCTTTGACAAAATGCGATACCCATTTCTAAAACACTAGAAATATATGAGTCAGTGGAACCTTTCTTAAAATAAGGAGTATCTAGCTTAAACTAAGAGCAAGCAATCTTTGCAATGGGAATAAACTTGTAGCATTTCCAACAATGTCAGGAGTGAAACAAGAATTCCCATTAATTCCACTATTACTCAACATTTTACTACAAATACTAGATATACCAGTAAGACAAAAAAAAGAAATTTAAGGAATTAAAAATAATCAATAAGGAAACAAAACATTATTTTCTGATGAAAGGATGTTATGCTTAGAGAACCTTAATGAATCAGCTGAAAACCTAGGTGAAACAATTAACAGCTTCAGCAAAGTTCAAGATATAAAATAAATCCACATAAGTCATAATTTCTATATGCTACCAACAAAACCCAGCAGGAAGAAATGGAAAGAGAAATGCCATTCAAAATCACCACAGATGATATAAAATACTTGTCTATCTGCCAAGATAAAGTCTATGATTATATGAACACAATTATAAAATATTTCACACAAATAAAGACAAATCTAAAAAAAGTAGAGAAATATTAATTTCTTACAGGTAGATTGAGTCAATAGAATAAAATTACAATTCTATCTGTTTATTTACTTATTCAGTGATGTAGCAATACAATTACCAAAGGATTATTTTATAGAACTAGAAAAAATAGTAACAAAATTTATATTGAAGAACCAAAGGTCAAAAATATCATGGAAATCAGTGAATAAAAAGGGCAAAAATCAGTTCCAGATTTGAAACTATATCACAAATAGTAATCTTTAAAACAATCTGTTATTGACTAATAAATAGAGTGGGGTTAGAGGGATAGATTAGGTATAAAATACATTGTAATTATGTAACATATTAATCTAGTAATACCATAGTAATCTACTGTTTGAAAAAACCCAAATTCAGGCTTTTGGGACAAGAACTCGCTATTTGACAAAAATTGCTGGGAAAACTTGAAAGCAGTTTGACAGAAATGAGGCATAGACTAACATTTCACACCATATACAAAGATCAGGTCAAAATGGATAAATGATTTAAACATAAAGAATAATATAAGTAAATTATGGGAGCTTAGGGAAATGTACCTTTCAGATCTATAGATAAGGGAATATTTTATGACTAAACAACAGATATTGGAATTTATGAGAAGTAAAATAGATAATTTCAATTACATGAATTTAAAAATATTTCACATAAACAAAACTTATTTAGCCAAAAGTAAAAGGAAAATGAGAAATGGGAAAACTTCATAATTTTTTTTCTCTAATGAAGATCTCATTTCTCAAATAAATAGGAAACTGGGTAAAATTTACAAAATTAAAAGTCATTCCTTAGTTGATAAATGGTCATAGGATAGGAATAAGCAGTTTTCAGAAGAAGTAATCAAAATTATCAATAATAACATTAATGAAAATGCTTTAAATCTCTCCAATTTAGAGAAATTCAAATTAAAACAATGCTGAGATATCACATCATATTTATCAGATGGGCTAACATGACAGAAAAGAGAAATGACAAATGCTTTAAGGGATGTGGGAAAATTACACTAATGCACTGTTGGTGGTGGAGTTATAAACTAGTCCAACCATTTTAGAGAGTAATTTAGAATTATGCTCAAAGGGATATAAAACTGTATAACCTTTGACCCAGCAGTACCAGTATTAGGTCTCTTTCTCAAAAACATCAATAAAAGAGAAAAACACATATTTGTAAATATATATTTATAACAGATTTTCTTGTAGTCACAAAGAATTGGAAATCGAGAGGATACCTGTCAATTGGGGAATGGATGAACAAATTGTTGTGTATGATTGTGATGGAGTACTAGTATGCTATAAGAAATAACAAGCAGAATGGTTTAAGAAAAACCTGGGAAGTCCTATATTAACTCATACAAAGTGAAGTGAGCAGAACCAGAAGCATATTGTACACAGTAACAGCAATATTGTAAGTATGATCAACTGTGAAAAACTTACATAATCTGTCCAAAACAATGATCCAAGCAAATTCCAAAAGATTTATGATGACAAATGTTGTCACCTCCAGAGAGAGAACTGATGGACTCTGAATGCTGATTGAAACATATTTTTTTCATTTTCTTCATTTTTTAAAATTTTATTTTGTTTATGTTTTCTTTTGCAACATGACTAATTTGGAAATAAATTTGTCATAACCTCAAATGTATAATCAAAATCAACATGCCTACTTTCTCAAGGTGGTGGAAGGAGGACTATCAAGAGGGAAGGAGAGAATTTGGTATGCAAGATTTAAAAAAAGATAGTCAAAATAATTTTACCTATAATTAGGAAATATTTAATTAAATTAAAAAAATTTTAAATTAAGTAATTAAATTAAAGCAAGCATTTGAGGCCAGATTTAAACTCTGATCTTCCAAACTCCTGGTCCAGCAGTGAATTTATAATTGGGCAAAACCAATATCTTCCTGATGATCAATGCTTTAGCATATCAAAAGATACAGAGGATGTGAAATCCTTCAATCACATGGCAGAGAGACAATATGAAGGGTGTCAACTTCCTGGCTGTGACATCAGAACTTTGGGGAATAAGAGGAATTAATAATAGCATGATGATTGACTTTACTGTCAGGAACCCCAGGCATGGGACATTGTCATTTGAAAATTCAAAATAGTAGACTCCTTAAGAACAATTCCTGTCTAAATAGTTGAAAGATTGAGGAATATTCTTGTCTACTTAGCCTTGGAGAATGATTTAGACAAAGCCATGTAAATACATGACATTGTAAGTAACTACTACCCATGAGGAAGTTACTAAGATATCTTGACAAATGGGAAGAGAGGAATAATGAAATAATGAAAAAAAAATAAACTCTGAAAGAGAACTTTGATCCTTTGCAAATTGATTAGTTTGTGTTAAAGATTTGGATGAAGAGGCAACTATGGCAATACTTGCTTGGGAGATTGTGGAAGTCAATAAAGATATCCCTGAGGACTGGATCATGGGAGGAAGGGATCTCCCCAAGTTTGTTGAGAAAGGTGAATCCAAAATACATTCCCATACTTCCTGACTCTACATTGGCAGAGGAACCAAGGGAATAGGAGTCACTTTCAGTGTCTGATTTCATTGGGAGTTGGAAATTAAACCATTCAACACAGTTAACTGAAAGGTCTAGAATTGGTGATACTAAGGACACTAAATCATTTATGTAGATGTGAAATCTAGAAATGCAGAAATAGCCATTGGTTCATAGAGAACTTTTAGAATTATCTGGCCAGCAACTAGATTGACATGACAAGCCTAAGGCCATGGTCAAGTATATTCCACATTTAAAATAGGTAATGTAATATCATTTACCTCACAGTGCCATTGTGAAGAACAAATGAGATATCATCTAAAGCACTTTGAAAACATTAAAGTACTACTATGTTTGGTTGAGCTTAACTTAGGCCTTCCTTCATAGTGTGAATCCAATGCTGGAACATGACTCTCAATGCTTTCTAATTAATAAAACTAGTCTATAGTGTATGAGGTGTTAAAGAGGACCAGCACCTCTGATGTGAGGGCTTGCTGAGCCCTTTTCAGGGCTGCCCATCCACTTTGGATATCCACCTAATTCACCCAACTCTCACCTGTGTCTCCAAGAGGCTGTAGCCTGCACAGAAGATATGCCCCAATAAACCATCTTGACAAATGGACTAAATCTGGTTGAGGGTAACCCATGGGACTCAAACCCATAGGTGAGTTAAGAGTATGTCTATGCCAAGCACGTGAAGACTTCCCTGGCAAAATTGGCAGATAAGGGCAACTTATTCCAATGCTTATGAAGGTAGCTGAAGCAGGCACTGTCCAATTCTTAGAGCTTGGTCAGGCATCAAAGATACCAAAGTCATTCACTGTATTCCAGGCCATCATCAATCATCTTACTTTTTCTCTTGCTACTGGACTGGGAAGACCAAAGATCAGTTTAACATAATAAATGCTTGTTGGCTGATTGATTGACTGTCACATTTCACTGTTGATTCATTGAGTTTGCAGTCCACTAAAACCAACAGACTTTTCTTTTTTCAGATGAGCTGCTATTTAGTGATGCCTCTTTGATCTTGGACATGTGAAGCTTAGTATATTTCTATTATTTCTATTAAATTTTCTAATTTCTATTAAAATTCACCTTATTAGATTCATCCTAATGTTGAGATCTTGTGGGATACTGATTCAGCCATCCAATATGCTAGCTACTGCTCTCAGCCTTGTTATGTTGCAAATTTGATAAGCCTGCCTTCTATTACTTTATCCAAGCAATTGATAAAAATGATAAAACTGATGAATTGATAAGAACAGATAAAAACACAAGGCCAAACACAGATTCCTTAGAATTCCACTAGACACTTTGCAAGTTGGTGTCATCCCATTAATGCTGACTTTTTGGGTCCAGTCAGTGAATCATCATATACCAGTAGATCATCCCCTCCCCCATAATAGTCATGTTCTTAAAGAAAACATAGACAAAAAAAAACCTCAAGAAAAATAAAGTTAAAAAAATGCTTCAGACTGTTCTTTCTCTAGAGATGAATAGCACTTTTCATTATAAATCCTTCAAAGTTTTCTTAGATTATTGTATTGCTGAGAATAGTTAATTCATTCACAGTGGATCATCTTATGATAATGTTGTTACTTTGTACACAGTACATTTCAATTTGTATCATCCCATGTAAGTCTTTCTGGGTTTTTTTGAGAGCATCCTGATCATCATTTCTTATAGTACAATAATATTCCATTATAATCACATACCATAACTTATTCAGCCATTCTCCAATCGATGGGCATCCCCTCAATTTCTAATTCTTTGCCCCCATTAAAGAATTGCTATAAATATTTTTGTACATATAGATCCTTTTTGTTTTTGTATTTTTAATCTCTTTTGGGATACCTACTTAGTAGTGGTATTGCTAGATGAAAGCATATGCATGGTTTTAAAACCCTTTGAGCGTAGTTGCAAATTGCTCTAGAGAATGGTTGAATCAGTTCACAACTCCACCAACAGTGCGTTAATGTTTTATTTTTCCCACATCCCATCCAGCATTTGTCATTTACCTTTTCTCTCCTATTAGCCAATCTAATAGGTATGAGGTAGTACCTCAAAATTGTTTTAATTTGCATTTATCTAATCAAAAGTGAGTTAGGGTATTTTTTTTCCATATGGCTATAGATAGCTTTGATTACTTCACCTAAAAACTGATCCTATATTTTGATCATTTATCAATTGACAAATGACTCTTTTTTCTAAATTTGACTCAGTTCTCTATATGTTTGAGAAATGAGGCCTTTATCAAAGAAATTTGCCTAAAGATTTTTTTTCATACTTACTATTGCTAACTGTATTTCCCTCCATCCTATCTCCATGTTCTATTTTCTCTCTCCTTTCACTCTGTCCCTCCTCAAAAATCTTTTCCTTCTGACTACCTCCTCCCCCAATCTGCCCTCCCTTCTGTCACTCCCTCTCTTCTTATGCCTGTTTGGTAAGATAGATTTTCATATCCAATTGAGGGTGTGTGTTAGTCCCTATTTTATTGTAAGGTTCACTCATTCATTCTCACCTACCTCCTCTTACCCTTCACTGTAAAAGCTTTTCCTTGCCTCTTTTATATGAGATAATTCATTCCATTCTATCTCTTCCTTTCTCTTTCTCCAAGTACATTATGCTCTCACTCCTTAATTTTATTTTTTGGATATCATCCCTTCATATTCAACTCACACCAGTACCCTGTGTCTATATATACTCCTTCAAACTACTCTAATAATGTGAAAGGTCTTATGAGTTACAAATATTATCTTCTCATGTAGGGATGTAAACAGTTTAACCTTATTAAGTCCCTTATGACTTCTCTTTTCTGTTAACATTTTTATGCTTCTCTTGAGTCTTGTTTTTGGGAATTAAATTTTCTATTTACCTCTGGTCTTTTCATCAAGAATGCTTAAAAGTCCACTATCTCATTGAATTTCCATTTTTCCCTCAGAAGAATTATCCTCAGTTTTGCTGAGGAGGTGATTCTTATTTGTAATCTTAGTTCATTTGCTCTCCAGAATATCATATGCCAAACTCTCTAATCTTTTAATGTAGAATCTGTTAAATCTTGTATTATCCTGACTTTGGCTCCATGATACTTGAATTGTTTCTTTCTGGCTGCTTGCCATATTGTTTCCTTGGCCTGGGAATTCTAGAATTTGGCTATAATATTCCTGGAAGTTTTCATTTTGGGATCTCTTTCAGGAGTTGATGGATAGTGAATTCTTTCAATTTCTATTTTACCCTCTGGTTCTAGAATATCAGGACAGTTTTCCTTATTAATTTCTTGAAAGATGATGTCTGTGCTCTTTTTTTTTATCATGGCTTTCAGGTAGTCCAATTTTTTTTTTTATATTCTTTCTCCTGGATATATTTTCCAGGTCAGTTGTTTTTCTAAATATGTATTTCACATTGTCTTCCTTTTTTCATTCTGTTGGTTTTGTTTCTTGTTTCTTGATTTCTCTTAAAGTCATTAGCTTTCATTACTTCATTCTGATTTTTAAGAAATTACTTTTTTCAGTGAGCCTTTGTACTTCCTATTCCATTGGGTCAATTCTGCTTTTTAAAGCATTTTTCTCCTCATTGGCTTTTTAAACCTCTTTTACCATTTGGTCTAGTCTGTTTTTAAGGTATTATTTTCTTCAGTATTGTGTGTGTATGTGTGTGTGTGTGTGTGTGTGTGTGTGTGTGTGTGTGATTTACCAAACTGTTGAATCATTTTTCATGATTTTCTTGCATCACGTTCATTTCTGCTCCTGGTTTTTCCTCTACCTCTCTTACCCTATTTTCAAAATCCCTTTTGAGCTCTTCCATGGCCTGAGATTAATTCATATTTTTTTGGAGGCTTTGGATGTAGGAGCTTTGACTTGTCTTCTGAGTTTGTGTTTTCATCTTTCCTGTCACCATAGTAACTTTCAATAATCAGAGTCTTTTTTCTGTTGTTTGTTCATTTTCCTAATCTATTACTTGACTCTTTACTGTTTGCTAAAGTGAGTCTCTGCTTCCAGGGTGGAGGGCTGCACTGTCCCAAGCTTCAGGGGTTTTGTGCAGCTTTTTTTTTTGGTGATACTTTTAGGGACCTGTACGCTTTCAGTTCTTCCAAGATGTTATGATCTAAAGAGAGGTGTTTGCTATCCTCCTGGTCTGTGAGCAACCACAATCACTCTTTTCTTCCAAGGAACTCTGAGGGGGGTCACCCCTCCACTGTTGCCACAAGCTTTTCTATGCTAGCGCCTCTCTTTGCCCTGGGACTGTTACCCAGGACTGCAACCAAGATCCAAGTATGAGCAAAGAAATAGAGTCCTGCCTCTACTAGCAAAAAGACCCCTGTAATATCCTTCTAGCCAGTTATTTGACCCCCTTATATACTGTAGGCTGAAAGCTCCAGAAGCAAATGCTGCAGCTCTTGCTGTCACTGCTGATTCATTCACTCTCAAGGCCTGCTCTTTGTTTCCTGGGGCTGGGGTTGTACTGGCATGGCCTATGCTGGACTGTGCTCCACTCTCACCCAGGTGCAACCAAACTTTCCTGTTCCTCTTCTAAGTTGTCTTCGGCATCTGTGGACTGAGATGTTTGGAAATTGCCATTGCTGCCAGTGATTTAGTCACCCTGAGGCCTGCTCCGGGTGTTCTTGTACCTGGTCTAGCTTAGCACAACGTACATTGAACTCTGCTTGTCTTTAACTCTGATGCAACAGATCTTTCCTGCTGACCTTCTGAGCTGTCTTGGGCTGTGAATTTCTTTCAATCTACCTTTTTGTGGCTTCTTTTGGTCTAGAATTTGTTTAGAATCATTTTTAAAGGTATTTGGAGGGTTTGAGGGGAGAGTTCAGGTGAATCCGTGCCTTGATTCCACCATCTCGGCTCCACACCAGTTCAAAGTCATCTTTTTAAGCCTTTCCTCTTACAGTGGAATAAACTGAGACCAAGACAAATTAAATGATTTTCCTAATTTCACAAGGAAGAAAGAAGAGCTTGTATTGAAAGCAAATCTTCTGACTTCAAATTCTTTCCCACTCACCATACTATGTCCCATGAAGGTGTAAACCAACTCATTAGAGTATAATTTCTTTTAAGGTAGATGTTTTTTCATTCATTGTATTCCTTATTGTCAGTGCCTAGCATAGTGTCTGTCACCTAATAGATGCTTAATAAACTTTTCTTGTTTTAGTTGTGTGGTGACTCTACCAAAACAGGCCACAGTTTTTTAGTTTGACTCTGACTTCACACATAAACTCTAGGAAATAGCTTAAGACTTTGAGTTATCCCAGGTTACATGGTTAATAAATATGAGAATATAGATTTGAAGCCATATCTTCCACACTGTAATCCCAAAGATCTAACAATTATACCATAATGTCCCTTCAACAATGAAGTAGGGGTTACATTTTTTTTTTAGTATCCAAAATTTGCTCTTGTTGTTCAGTCATGTACAACTCTTTGTGGTTCCATTTGGAGCTTTCTTGGCAAGGAAAATGAAATGGTTTTCCATTTCCTTTCACAGTACATTTTATACATGAAGAAACTGAGTGAATCAGGGTTAAATGATTTGCCCAGAGTCATGCAGCTAGTAAGTGTCTGAGGCTACTGAGTCTTCTTGACTCCAGGCCCAGCACTCTATCCACTGAGTCACTTAACTGCACTATTCACAAATGCTCTAATTGTAAATCCTAAACTTGTGTTTAGAAACACTCTGCTCACATGCAGAAAAAAAATCAAAAAATTCTAGTAGGATATTTAAGAAGCATCATGCTATTTCAGAATTATCAGCTAAAAAAATGAAATATTAAGGTAACCCAACCAAATCTTTAATTTAAGTGGTGTTCTGATATATTAAACAATGGAATAACAAAATGAAAGAGATACTTTAGTAAGTCTGTGGCATAACGTGGAGGAATTGTCTGGTTAAGGGTCTGTAAATGCTTGGATAATGAGACCCAAAGGGATATGATATTATTTGTTTCAGCATTTATTAATTAGAGAAAGTAGTGAAGTTTTCTATTTCAAATTCATTAAAGCAAGTCATGGTTTTATATGTCTCAGTAGCGTCTGTGAAAGAAAGACACAGACACATTTGAGAGGATCTATAGGTTTTTCTCTTTTATGTCAAGAATGGATTGCTTGTTAATATCATTAGAAATAAAAAAATACTGAGAAATATTCATTGAAGTATAACTTGTATGATCTAGGAATTAGTATTTCAGCTATTCTTAACACTGGTTACATATCAAATGGAATATTTTATCCATATTTTGTCTGCTTAATTTTCTGGAGAAATGTCTGAATGGCAGAAAATTAAAAAAAATGATGAAGGGGGCAGAGAAGATAATATCTAATAAATGAATAATGATGGGAAGAAGATGAAGTCTTTAATCAATATCTAGACTATCTACATGGACTTTGGATTCAATTAGACAAAATTATTTAAACACATAAATTGAAAAGGTAGAATAGTCTAGAATAGTCGTGTTATGTAGAGATAAAAAAAAGGGCACCATTAACTGAAAGATTAAATAGTATCCATGGAATATTGCATTGACTTAACTGGATGATTGTTGTTTCCCTCCATTAGAAACTAAGCTTTTGCTTTGCTTTGTTTTTTTTTTTTGTTTGGTTGGTTTCATGCTTTATTTAGCATTTTATTTTCCCCAGTAACATGTACAAACAATGTTTAACATTTGCTTTTAAAATTTTGAATTCCAAATTCTCTCCCTTCTTCCCTCCCAAACCCCCTTCATTGAGAAGGCAAGTAATTTGATACAGGTTATATATGTGCAGTCATGCAAAACATATCCATAATAGTCATGTTGTGAAAGAAAATATAGATAAAAAAATAAAACCTCAAGAAAAATAAAGTAAAAAAAAAGTCTGCTTCAATCTCTATTCAGACATCATTAGTTCTTTTTCTGGGGATGGATAGCATTTTTCATCATAATTCCTTCAGAATTGTCTTGGATCATTGTATTGCAAGAATAGAAAATTATTCACATCTGATCATCGTACAATATTGTTGTTACTTTGTACACAGTACATTTGACTTTGCATCAGCCCATAGAACACTTTTCAGATTTTTCTGAGCATCTTACTCATCATTTCTTATAATACAATAGTATTCCATCATGATCACATATCACAACTTATTCAGTCATTCCACAATTGATGAATATTCCCTCAATTTCCAATTCTTTACCCTCAGAAAAGAGCTGCTATTTTGTACATATAGGTAATTTTCCTTTTTTTTTAATCTCTTTTGGGATACAGACCTAGTAGTGGTATTGCTAGTTCAAATGATATGCATGGTTTGAGAGCCCTTTGGGCATAGTTGCAAATTGCTCTAGAGTTGAATTAGTTCACAACTCCACCAACAATGCATTAATGTTTTATTTTTCCCATATCCCCTCCAACATTTGTTATTTGCCTTTTCTGTCCCATTAGACAATCTAATAGGTATGAGATAGTACCTCAGAATTGTTTTAATTTGCATTTTTTCCAATCAGTAGTGAGTTGGTATACTTTTTCATATGACTATAGATAGCTTTGACTACTTCACCTGAAAACTGATCCTATCTTTTGATAATTTATCAATTGGGGAATGGCACTTACTTTTATAAATTTTATTTAATTCTCTATATGTTTGAGAAATGAGGCTTTTATCAAAGAAACTTGCCCAGATTTTTTTTTCACGCTTACTATTGCTAACTGTATTTCCCTCCCTCTTATTCTCCTCACCCACATTTATTCTATTTTCTCTCTCCTTTCACCCTATCCTCTTCAAGAATGTTTTGCTTCTGACCACTCCTCCTCCAATCTGTCCTCCCTTCTATCACCCCCCCTTCTCTTATCTCTTCCCCTTATACTTTCCTATAGTGTAAGATAGATTTCCATACCTAACTGAATGTGTATGTTACTCCCTCTTTGAGCCCATTCTGCCCTCCCTTCTGTCATCCCCTCTTTTCTTATCCCAGTTTGGTAAGATGATTTCTATACTCAATTTAGGGTGTGTATTATTCCCTATTTTGCTGTGAGTAAAGTCTACTCACTTTCCCTCACCACCCCGTCTTCCCTCTACTATAAAAGATTCTTCTTCCCTCTACTATAAAAGATTCTTCTTGCCTCTTCTATGTGAGATAATGTACCCTATTCTGCCTCTCCCCTTCTCTTTCTCCCAGTATACCCCTTTCTCACTCCTTAATTTTATTTTCAGATATCATCCCTCCATATTCAACTCACACCTGTCCCCTCCATTGGTATATTCTCCTAACTACCCTATTAATAAGAAAGATCATATGAGTTACAAATATCATCTTCCCATGTATGAATGTAAACAATTTAACCCTATTAAATCTCTTACGTTTCCCATTCCTGTTTACCTTTTTATGCTTCTCTTAAGTCTTGTATTTGAAAGTAAAAAATTCTATTCACCTCTGGTCTTTTCATCAAGAATGCTTGAATGTCCTCTATCTCATTGAATTCTTATTTTTTCCCCTGAAGGATTATACATAGATCTTCTGAGTAAGTATTCTTGGTTGTAATCCTGGCTGATTTGCCTTCCAGAATACCATTTCCAAGCCCTCTAATCCTTTAATGCAGAAGAAGCTAAATTTGTGTTATCCTGACTTTGGTTCCACAATAATTGAAATATTTCCTTCTGACCTCTTGCAATATTGTCTTCTTGACTTGGAAATTCTGCAATTTGGTAATGATATCCTGGCAGTTTTCATTTTGGAGTCTACTTCAGGTCGTGATTGGTGGGTTCTTTCAATTTATCTTTTACCCTCTGGTTCTAGAATATCAGGACAGTTTTCCTTGATAATTTCTTGAAAGGTGATATCTATGCTCTTTTTTTGATCAAGGATTTGAGGTAGTCCAATCATATTTAAATTCTCTCTCCTTGATCAATTTTCCAGGTTTCACATTGCTGTCTATTTTCTTTTAGTCTTGTTTTATTGCTTCTTGTTTTTACATAGTCATTAGCTTCCATTTGCTCAGTTCTAATTTTTGAGAAATTATTTTCTTCAGTGAGATTTTGGACCTCCTTTTCCATTTGGCCATATTCTTCTTTTTAAGGCATGCTTCTCCTCATTGGATTTTTGGACCTCTTCTGCCATTTTGCCCAATCTGTTTTTTAAGGTGTTATTTCCTTCAGTATTTATTTGTGTCTCCTTTATCAAGTTGTTGACTCTTGAATCACTCTCATTTCTTTCCTCAATTTTTCCTCTATCTCTCTTACTTGAAAATCCTTTTAGAGCTCTTCCATGGTCTGAGAGCAATTCATATATTTTTCTTTGAGGCTTTGGATATAGGAGCTTTGACTTTGTTATCTTCTGAGTGTATGTTTTGATCTTTCTTGTCACCATAACAACTTTCTATATTTAGAGTTTTTTATATATCTTAGTTTGTTTGCTCATTTCCTCAGCCTATTGCTTAACTTTTTAACTGTTTGTTAAAGTACAGCTCTGCTTCCAGTATGGAGGGTGAACTATCCCAAGGTTCAGGGGTTTTGTGCAGCTGGTTTCAGAGATAATTCTAGAGACCTGTAAGTTTTCAATTTTTCCAAGGTGGTATGGTATGAGAGGTGTTTACTACTGTCCTGGCCTGAGATAGATTCATTGAAGTATTTAATTACATTGCATTCATCTTTAAGATTAACCTTTTCAGAATAGCTGTGTAATTTGCTTAGAATGCAATATGTAAAAATTGATAGGATTGGACTTTTTTTTTAGAGTCATGGGCATTTATGAAAATATGTAAGCTCTGAATCTCAGATGAAATCTCAGAGATTAGCTACATCAAGCCTTAATTAATGAGAATTATAATCATAGCTACCATTTACATTTAGCTTTATGGTTTACAAATCATTTTTATAAGTATTAGATTATTTGATCTTCACAGCAATCCTTTGAGGTAGGTGCTGATGTAGGTGCTAATATTATTGCAATTTTATAGGTAAGCAAAAAGAAGCAGTGAGGGAGAAGTTGAATGACCTGCCTAGGGTCAGACAGCCAGGAATTATCTGAAAGAAAATTCAAATTCAGGTGTTCCCAACAACAAAACAGTGGCTCTATCCACCATAACACCTACTTGCCTCTACAAAATCCCTTACAAATGATCACCCAGTCTTCTCTTTAAGGGCCCTAGTGATAGAAAATTCACAACCTCCTCAATAAATTGATCACAGTTTTGAAGAGTTCTAATTATTAATAATCAACAGCCATTATTAAGCCCTCACTATGTGCTTGTAGTGGGGTAGGCTAGAATGGGAACATCACAGAAAAATGTAAATTACCTGAGTAAATATAAACAGCAAAAGAAGTTCAACTATCCCATGGGGAAACCTGCACATGATCTGAGCCATCCCAGAATTGTGCTTTTGGTTCTGTTTCTATATAACACCTGACCTGGTCTGGGGTTGGTGTGGGGATCCACTATGTTACTTTGTCCTGCTTATACCCAGGATAACTATCCTCTTGTGAGTAATCTCCCTTAAAACCCCAACCAAATGAGCACCTCTTTCTTTGGCATTTTAATATTCTCTCAGAGGGTATGCTACCCTATAATTGGCATAATTAGAGCAGAACAGACCTGCCCTCTTACATTTGGCATAGTTGACAAGATAGTCTGTTCCCCCTACAAATCTTGTGTCCTTACAATGCTGCACAGTGTCAAAATTACGGGGATAAAGACACAGAGAATCTCTGTCCTCAAGGAGTTTACATTCTATCATAGGAAATAATATTTAACACAATGAAAACAGAATATATACAAAACAAATAGGAAAATTTAGGTGATAGCATGGAGACAGTTCCTTTTCAAATCCAGATGAAGTTTCTCTCTCTAACTTTCCCCAACTGCTTCTACTTAAGTTATCTGGGGCTAAAAAAGAGAGCATCCCACTTTTGTAATAGTTGCAATGAATAAAGTCAGAGTTTTTAAAAGGTGGTCAAAATAAATAAGATAATTGAGATGTTATTTTCAAATACTCACTCTTGCTACCATATCCTATAATTATTATAATCTCCTATATTTTCATTAAATTACCCCCTCCAAAAAGGCATAAACATGATTCGTATTTATAATAGTCTGTGTACAAAATAAAATGGAACAAATTCAGGTGGGAATCCTGAATCCCTGAAGCACTACTGCAGATTGTATAAAACAGAAATAGACCATTCTGAAGCTAACAATATATTCAAAGGTATTGGTCTGGGGCTAAAATGTTTAATATTAAAATGTGTAGGGTGTGCGTCCTTTTGGATGTAGCCCTACAATTTTATATCTGGTTTCTCCAGTGACTGCCATTACTGGTACATTTCCACCTTGACTGTGGTACTAGTATGATCAAGATTATTTTAAAGAATGAAGAGGAAATAACTTCCACAATATACAATTAATTCTGTTCCATACTCTTCAAATACTCCTCCCCACCACTGCCTCAACTGCACATTCTTCTGTATTCTGTCAGTCAACATGATACAAGAACAATAGTTCAAATCATGACCATTTAGAGAAAAATGAGTTTTCTGAGATTTAACCTCACTAATATATTTTTTTGATGGTGAGGTAAAGCCCCAACATTCCAAGAATCACCTGGCCCTTTAATCAGCTGAGTATATGTCAGGCATGGAGTAATATCTTCATTAGAAAGTGTTAAGAGTGACAAGAGATTTTTCATAAGCCACTGGATTGGTGGTGAAGGTCTTCTCCCCTAGTTCAAGAGCATCTAGAGAATAAAAATAAAAGAGATAGATAGATTTAAGTCTATTCTGTGGGGTGAAGAGAATGACAAGGTGTTATTACTGTGAATTTTTTGAAGAAATATGTTACTGGCATAATGTTTTATAATATTTTATTACTATACTTGTCTCTCTTATAATCCCTGAATCCCAATAGGAGATATTTTGGTGAATAGGAGTAAAACTACAAATGACAAGAAACTAACCCTAAAACTTGGGAGTAAACAGAAAAAAGACATAGCTGGTGATCCTGTAGCATGCCATAACTATTCAGGGAATTTGTCACGTAGAGAATGCTATCACATTGGATAGGACAAACTCTGTTAAATACATACACCCATGATTAACCTGCATTTTACAGTGCAATTCCCTTAGATGACAGCTACCCAAAGTTTAAGTCATTATGTACGTCAGCATAAGTAGCCTTCTCACCCACCACATCACAGAGAGATGCTGGGCCTATATTCAGAGTGAAAATCAAGTTTTAAAATGGTGCCACTGTGGGATTGTGTTGTAACAACTTAAATGAATTCCAAAAAATATACTTCAATGTGCCATTTTCTATCCTTTCTACATTACGTGGTACTATATACCAGATTCCAGAATTCAGATTTACAGCATTCTTGTCAGAGTACTACAGTTCCCCATAGTATAGATTAAAGAGTCCTCAGTGTACTAGCTTGTACCTCTCATTAGTATTTATAATACTCTTTCTATGGAAGAATATATTCAAAAGGTTCCATGACCATGATTTACAATTTAACTTTGTGAATGCAATAACTTTGTAAGTTGGAAGGCAGTGGTAGCTATCCTCATACAGAAATAATCGAACTGTTGGATCCTATTTAGGCTGTAGCTATACTTACATGAAAATTTAATTCACATCAACTCACACTTTTAGCCATTAATTACACTCTACTTAATTTCCCTCCATTATTTTTAAAATTTCAAGCCATTTGTCATCTTCATTTAGAATCTTCATTTTAAGTTTGATGTGCTACTTAAAAGGGCTTTCTAGTATTCTTTTTTATGATTTTAAGTTAATTTACTTATCTATTAGATTTACCAATGATATAATCATCAAAACTTAATGAATATTCCATCAATATCCAGGTAGCATTTAGTCATCCCAATAGTGGAATGTGAAATTACTTGCCTGCCTGATCTTTCTCCAGTCTATGGATCAAAAGAGTTAACTAGAGTGAGAATGTGTCTTAAAAGGTTTTCTAAATAAACAAAATATTAAATGTTGAAATAACAACAGGATTAGATTGTTGCTGCTTTCTTTTAAAAATATTTTGTGTTTTTAATACTTAATATTATGTTAATAAAATTAGTTTAATATTTATTTTTAAGTTTTTTTTTTAATTTGGAGTTCTAAATTTTCTACCTTTGTCCATCCCAAATGAGAAGGCAAACAATATATCAATGTTTTACACATGTGAAATCATGGTAACTTACTTCTTTGTTAGCAATATAGTAACCCCCAAGAAAATAAAGTGAGAAAACTATAATTCAACTTGAATTTAGAGTTCATTAGTTTTTTCTTTGGAAGTGAATCACATTTTTCATAATGAGTCCTTTGGAACTGCCTTATATCATGATATCTCTCAGAATAGCTAAGTAACTCATAATCATCTTAAAATATCACTGTTACTTTGTATAGTGTTCTCCTCATTCTACTTAATTCACTATCTATTAATTCATGTTACTCTTTCCAGGTATTTCTGAAAGCATCTTTCTAATCATTTCTTATAGCACAATAGTATTCTATCACAACCAAATACCACAACTTGTTAAGTTATTTCTCAATTGAAAGGAACTTCCTCAATTTCCAATTCATTGCCACCACAAAAAGAGCTTCTATAAATATTTATGTAAATATGAGTCCTTCTTTTAATTTTCTTTGATCACTTTAGAATATAGACTTACTAGTTGTGTTGCTGGGTTACAGGTTATGTACAGTTTTATAGCCCTTGAAGACATAGATCCAAATTGCTCACCAGAAGAACTGAGACAGTTCACAACTCAATCAACAAGGCATTCATCAGTGTCCCAATTTTTCCACATCCCATCAAATAGTTATCATTCCCCTTTCCTGTCATATTAGCCAATCTGATAGGTGTGAGGTGATACCTCAGATTTGTTTTAATTTTCATTTCTCTGATCAATATTAATTTACAGAACTTTTATTCATATAATTATATATAGTTTTGATTTCTCCTTCTGAAAATAGCCTACAAATAACCATTGAATATGAGGGAATGGCTTGTATTCTTGTAAATTTGATTCAGTTCATTTTATATCTGAGAAATGAGGTCTTTATTAGAGAAACTTGCTGTAAATGCTTCCCCTCTTTCCTCCTTTCCTTCTAATCTTGGATGAATTGGTTTTGTTTGTGCAAAAATCTTTTAAATTTAATGTAATCTAAATTGTTACTTTTACATCCCATAATGCTCTTTGTATCTTGTTTGGTCATAAACTCTTCTCTTATCCATAGATCTGACAGGTAAAATATTCCATTCTCCCTTAATTTGATTATAATATCAACCTTTATATCAAATCATGTACCTATTTTGACATTATCTAGGTATAGAATATGTCTCTACAAATTTTATGCTAAACTGCTTTCAAGTTTTCCCATCATAGTGAGTTGTTGTCCCTGAAACTTGGATCTTTGCATTTATCAAACACTAGATTAGTATGGTTCTTTGCTATGTGTATTGAGTACCTAATCTACTCCTACTATTTCTTAGCTGGTACCAGATTCTTCTGGTTATCATCACATTGTATTACACTATGAGCATTAGTATGCATAGGCCACCTTACTTCACACTTTTTTTTTCATTTATTCCCTTGACATTTTTGTATTTTTGTTCTTCTAGATGAATTTTGTTATTATTTTGTCTAGCTCTATAAAATAAGTTAGGTAGCTTGACCAGTATGATATTGAATCAGTTAAAAAATTGAGGTAGTTGTTATTTTTATTATATTGGCTCAACCTACTTACAAAAAAATTAAAATTTCTCCAATTGTTTAGATCTGACTTTATTTGTGTGAAAAGTGTTTTGTATTTGTGTTCATGTAGTTTCTGATTTTTTCTTGGTAGGTAGACTCCCAAGTGTTTTATATTGTCTACAGTCATTTAAAATGGAATTTCTCTCCCTGTCTCTTCTTTCTGGGTTTTGGTGGTAGTACATAGAAATGCTACTGAAGTGTGTGTGTTTATTTTAGATCCCTCAAATTTGCTGAAGTTGTTCATTGTTTCAAAGACTTTTTTTTCTAGTTTATTCTCTAGGTTCTCTAAGTATACTATCATACTATCATATCATCTATAAAAGTTAGTTTTGTTCCCTCATTGCCTCTTCTAAATCCTACAATTTTTTCTTATTGCTATAGGTAACATATAGAACAATAATGTATAATAGTGGTTATAATGGACATCCTTGTTTTACCCTTGACCTTACTGAGAAATCTTCTAGTTCATCTCCATTAAAGATGGTGTTTGCTGATAGTTTTAGAGGAATACTATTTTTTTAAAGGAAAGCTTTATTTATTCCTATTTTCTAGTGTTTTTAATAGGAACAACTGCTATATTTTGTCAAAAGTTTTTTTTTCTATTTCTATTGAGATGATTATATGATTTTTGATTTTTGAAATTATTCATGTGGTCAATTATACTGATAATTTTCCTAATATTAAACCAGCTCTATGTTCCTGGGATAACTCAAAACTAATCATAATGTATGATTTTTCTGATATATTGCTTTAATCTTCTGTCTAGTATTTTATTTTATTTTTTATCATCGATATCCATTATGGCAATTGGTCTTTCTCTATTTTTACTTTTTCTGGTGTAGGTATCAGTACCACATTTGTTTTCTAAAAGGGATTTGGTAGAACCCTTTCTTCACTTATTTTTTTCCCAAATAATTTACATAGTATTAGAATTAATTGTTCTTTAAATGTTTGGTAGAATTCTCTTGTGAACCCATCTAATCGTGTGGACTTTTTTCTTAGGGAACTCATTAAGGGTTTGTTCAACTTCTTCTGAGATAGTTATTTAAGTATTCTATTTATTCTTCTGTTAATCTAGACAGTTTACATTTTGTAAATATGCATTTCAATCAGATTATTAGATTTATTGACATATAATTTGGGCAAAATAACTAATAATTGTTTTAATTTCCTTTCATTGGTGGTTAATTCACATTTTTCATTTTTGATATTAGTAATAAGTTTTCTTTCTTTTTTCAAAAATCAATCTACTCTGTTGACTTTTTTAGAAAGCAAATAGCTCCAAGTTTTTTTTAATTTTTTCCTAATTTTCAAATATATTAATCTCTTCTTTGATTTTCAGAACTTTTGATTTGATGTTTAATTTGGGATTTTTAATTTGTTCTTTTTCTAGCTTTATTTTTTGTTCCAAGCTCAATTCTTTAGTCTGCTCTTCTCTATTTTATTAATTTAAGTATTTAGAATTATCAATTTTCCCCTAACCATTTATTTAGCTGTGTATTGGAATGGTGCCTCATTGTTGCCATTCTTTTTTTTTAACCTGTTCTTTTTTAAATTAATTAATTTATTTTTAGTTTTCAACATTCACTTCCACAAGATTTTGAGTTCCAAATTTTCTACCTATAGCATCCCTTCCCCCACCCCAAGATGACATGCATTCTGAATACCCCTTCCCCTAATCTGCCCTCCCTTCTATCCCCTTCCCCTTCTTTTATTCTCTTCCCCTTCAATTTTCCTATAGGGCAGGATAGATTTCTATATGCCATTTCCTGCATATTGTATTTCCCAGTTGCATATAAAAACAATTTTTTTAACTTCTGTTTTTAAAATTTTGGGTTCCAACTTTTCTCCCTTCCTCCCTCCCCACCCACCCTCATTGGGAAGGCAAGCAACTCCATACGGGTTATACATATGTAGTCATGCAAAACACTTCGACAGTAGTCATATTGTGAAAAACTAAGTTCATTTCCCTTCATCCTATACCACCCTCCATTTATTCTATTGTCTCTTTTGACCCTGTCCCTCCTCAAAAGTGTTTGTTTCTGATTCCCCCCTCCTCCAATCTGCCCTCCCCTCTATCATCTTGCTTTTCTCATGCACACCCCCCATTTTCTGTAGGGTAAGATAAATTTCCATACCCAATTCAGTGTGTATGTTATTCTCTCTTTAAGCCAAATCTGATAAGAATAAGATTCACTCATTCCCTCTCACCTCCCCCCCTCCATTTCCCCTCCATTGTAAAAGTCTTTTCTTGTCTGTTTTATGTGAGATAATTTAACCCATTCTACTTCTCCCTTTCTCCTTCTCCTTATATAATCATCTCTCACCCTTCAAATTTATTCTCCAGATATGACCCCTTCATCTTCAACTCACCCTGTGCCCTCTATCTATCTATCTATCTACCTATCTATATGTATACACAAATACACACACACGCACACAGACGTATAATTTTTCCCTCCAACTACTCTAATACTGACAAAGCACTCATGAGTTACACATATCATCTTTCCATGTAGAATGTAAACAGTTCAACCTTAATAAACCTCTTATGATTTCTCTTTCCTATTTACCTCTTCATGTTTCTCTTAAGTCTTACATCTGAAAGTCAAATTTTCTATTCAGCTCTGGTCTTTTCATCAAGAATGCTTGAAAGTCCTCTATTTCACTAAAAATCAATTTTTTCCCCTGAAGGATTATACTCAGTTTTGCTGGATAGGTGATTCTTGTTTGTAATCCCATCTCCTTTGCCCTCCAGAATATTATAGTCCAAATCCTGTGATCCCTTAATGTATAAGCTACTAAATCTTGTGTTATCCTGATTGTGTTTCCACAATACTTGAATTGTTTCTTTCTGATTGCTAGCAATATTTTCTCCTTGACCTGGGAACTCTGGAATTTGGCTACAAATTCCTAGGAGTTTTCCTTTGGGAATCTCTTTCAGGAGGAGTTTGGTGGATTCTTTTAATTTCTATTTTGCCCTCTGGTTCTAAAATATCAGAGCAGTTTTCCTTGATAATTTCTTGAAAGATGATGTCTAGACTCTTTTTTTGATCATGGCTTTCAGATAGTCCAATAATTTTTAAATTCTTTCTCCTGGATCTATTTTCCAGGTCAGTTGTTTTTCCAATGAGATATTTCACATTGTTTTCTATTTTTTCATTCTTTTGAATTTGTTTTACAGTGTCTTGATTTCTCATCAAGTCACTAGCTTCCAATTGCTCTATTCTAATTTTTGAGGAGGTATTTTCTTCAGTAAGCTTTTGGACTTCCTTTTCCATTTGGCCAATTTTGCTTTTGAGGGCATTCTTCTCCTCATTGGCTTTTTGGACCTCTTTTGCCATTTGGGTTAGGCTATTTTTTAAGGTGCTGTTTTCTTCATTATTTTTTGGGTGTCCTTTACCAAGCTGCTGACCTGTTTTTCATGATTTTCTTGCATCCCTCTCAGTTTTTCTCTACTTCTCCTACTTGCTTCTCAAAATCCTTTTTGAGGTCTTCCATGGCCTGGGACCAATTCATATTTGTCTTGGAGGCTTTGAATGTAGGAGCTTTGACTGTGTTGTCTTCTTCTGGTTGTATGTTTTGATCTTCTTTGTTACCAAAGAAAGATTTTATGGTGTGATTCTTTTGTGCTGCATGCTCATGATCCCAGCCAATTTCTTGAGTTATAAACTCTTTGTTAAGGTAGGGGTCTGTTTCCATTGTGGAGAATGTACTGTCCCAAGCTTTGGGGGTTTTGTGCAGCTATTTTCAGAGATACTTCTAGGGACCTGTAAATTTTCAGTTCTTCCAAGGTGCTATGATCAAGGACGAGGTGTTTACTCCTTTCCTGGCCTGTGCTCTGGTCTGAGTGACCACAAGCACTCTTTTCTTTCTTGGAACTGTGAGGAGGATTATCTCTCCACAGCCACTACAAGCTCCAACATGTTGGAGCCCCTCTTGCCCCAGCACCACCACCCAGAACTGTGACCAAATCCAAGTACAAGCAAAGCAAGAGAACCCTACACCAGCAGAGACGGCTCTGCAATCCCCCTCTGATCAGCCACTTGATTACCTCTCAGTCTGTGGGCTGGATGCTCTGTAGGCAGCTGCCACCCCAGGGATGCACTAAGGGAATGGTACTGGTACCAGCACTTCTCTCTCATTGCAGACACAAACTTCTCCTACTGACCTTCTAAATAGACTTTATTGTTCATGGGTTAAGAAATCTGGAAACCACCACAGCTGCCTGTGATTCAGTCCTCTGAGGCCTACTCCAGGTTCACTGAGGCTTGTGAGCCCACACCAAACTATGTTCCTCTCCCAGCCCAATGTGATATACCTTTCCTTTCAACCATCTAGATTGTCTTGGGCTGGAAATTTGTTTCACTCTGTCTTTTTGTGACTTCTGCTGTTTTAGAAATTGTTTAGAACCATTTTTACAGGTATTTGGAGAGGTTTGGGGGAGAGCTCAAGTAAGTCACTGCTTTTACTCTGCCATCTTGGTTCTACCCCCATTGCCATTTTTGTTAACAAAATTATTAATTTTTTCTCTAATTTGTTCTTTGACCCTAAAGAATGAATGGGTAAGTTAGATTAGACTGTTTAGTTTTGATTAATTTTAATCAATGTTTCCATGGGTATTTTTGAATGTAATTTTTATTGCATTATGATCTGAAAAGGATGCATTTACTCTTTTTGCTTTTCCACATTTAATTTTCTGTTTTTAATGCCCTAATACATGGTCAATTTCTGTGAATGAGCCATATATGTCTGAAAACAAGGTATATATATTTTTTTATTTCTATTCGGTTTTCTCCAGGGTTCTATAATTTCTATCTTTTCTTGAATCCTAATTATTTCCTTAACTTCTTTCTTGTTTTTCTTCTTGTTCTTGTTCTTGTTCTTCTTTTCTTTTTGGTTAGATTTATCTAGCTCTGAGAGGGGAAGGTTGGTTTCCCCTAATAATATAGTTTTGTTTTGTTTTTGTTTTGTTTGTTTTGGCCTATATCCTCCTGTAATGCATTTAACTTTTCCTTTAAGAAGTAGGATGCTATATCATTTGGTGCAATTTAATATTGATATTGCTTGATTTTCTATGTTACCTTTTGGCCTGATGCAGTTTCTCTGCTTATCTCTTTTTATTAAATCTATTTTTTGTTTTAACTTTATCTAAGATAATTGCTATCTTTTTTTTTTTTAACTTCAGCTGAAGCATAACAGATTCTGCTTCAGCTCCTTATTTTACTCTGTGTGTGTCTCTCTCTGGTTCAAGTGTATCTCTTGTAAACAACATATTGTCAGATTCTGACTTTTAATACACTCTGCTATCTGCTTCTGTTTTATGGATGAGTTCATCCAATTCACATTCACAGTTATGATTACTAGCTGTATATTTCCCTCTAGCTTATTTTCCCTCAGATTACCTCTTTTTCTCTCTTGTTTGATCTGTCCCTCCTGAAAAGTATGTTTTATTTCTTTCCACTGAATCCCTTGATTCAGCCCCCTTTCTTTCAGCCCTCTTCCCTTTTTTTATCTATTTTTCTTCTTACTTTCCTATATGGCAAAATATTTTTTTATGGTCAACAGAATGTGTATACTATTCCCTCTTTGAGCCAAGTAAGATGAGAGTAGGTTTCAACCACTGCCCACCACCCTGTCCTCCCCTATATTGTAAAAGCTCCATCTTTAAAGACTTTTTCAAGGTAATTTTCTTCATTCTACTTATTCCTTCCTTCTCCCAATGTATTTCTTTTTATCTCCTTTTATTTTTTTAAAATCACCCTATCATAGTGAACTCACACACATGCCTTCCGTTTATGTATCCTCTTTTTAACTGACCCAATAATGATAAAGTTCTTTCAAGTTACAAGTATCATATTACCATATCAGAATATTAACAATTTAAGCTTTTTGAATTCCTGTCAATTTATCTTTTTTGTTTACCTTTTTATTCTTCTTTTAAGTCTTTTATTTGAAAGTCATATTTTCTATTCAGCTTTTATTTTTTCATCAGGGATGTTTGAAATTCCTCTATTTCATTAAATATCCACTTGTTCTTCAAAGGCAGATTCAGTTTTGCTGGGTAGGTGAGTCTTAGTTGTAATCCCATTTACTTTGTCTTCCAGATTATTATACTCCTTTAATATTGAAGCTAATAGATCTTTGTTATCTTACTTTTACTCCACAACTTTTGAATTCATTCTTTCTTGATACTTGCAAAATTTTCTTTTTGATCTGGGAGCTCTGGAACTTGGCTATAACATTTCAGGGAGGTTTTATTTTAGAATTTGTTTCAGGAGGTGATAAGTTAATTTTTTTCAATTTCTATTTAACCTCTGGTTCTAGGATATGAGGGAATTTTCCTTGATTTCCTTTTTAATATGATGTCTAGGGCCTATTTTTGATTATGGCTTTCAAATAGTCCAATAATTCTTAAATTCTCTCTTGATCTGTTTTCCAAATCATTTATTTTTCTAATGATATATTTCAATTTTATTCTATTTTTTCTTTTGATTTATTGCTTCTTGATATTTCTTAGAGTCATTAGCTTCCCCTTGATCAATTCTAATTATTAAAATTATTTTCTTCAATGAGCTTTTGTACCTTTTTTTCCCTTTATTTCACCAATTCTACTTTTTGAAGAGTTATTTTCTTCCTTGAATTTTGTATCTCTTTTTCCATTTGGCCAATTCTGCTTTTTAAGAAGTTCTTCTCTTCATTAGATTTTTGTGTCACTTTTACCATTTAGTTAATTCTAGTTTTAAGATAAAATTTTCTTCAGTGACTTTTGTGTTCCCTTTAGCAAGCTATTGATTTTCTTTTCATAATTTTCTTCCACCACTCTCATTTCTTTTCTAAATTTTTCTTCTACTTCTTTTAATTAATTATTGAAATCATTTTTGAGAACTTTTAGGAATTTATTTCAGACTTGTGTACCATTCACAGTTTTCTTTGAAGATATGTATGTAGTTTTGATTTCATCGTCATTTTCTGAGTTGGTGTTTTCTTCCTTGTCACCATAATAAATTTCTATGTTCAGATTCTTCTTATTTTGTGTAACTCACTTTTTTCCAGACTATTTCTTGACATTTAATCTTATTTTACAGTTGGGTTCTGCTTCCATGGTAGAGGGGGCATTGTCCCAAATTTAAGGTTTTTTTTTTCCAGTGGTAGTTCTGGGGGTCAGTTAAGTTTTTGTTTTTTCCAAGGTGATCTACACAGACATTTGATCACTGTTCTACTGACTTGTGCTCTGATTTGTTAGTGACCACAAGCACACTTCTCCACTTTGGAACTGGGAGCCAAGACCTTGTTTTCCTGTGGCTCCAAGTCCCATCACTTCTTATGTTCCTGGAAATGTGACTTAGACCCCTACTCTCCTGAAGCCACAAGTGCTATTTTTTTTCTTCCTTGAACCTGAGACTGGGGTCCCTGCTATCTTCTGAGCAACAAAAAAAGGGCTCTTTTTGCCCAGGGCCTCTGCTCCCACCATGTTGCAAGCACTAGTGGATTAGTGCTCCTTTTTGTCCTAAGATTGTCACCCAGAATTGTGTATGGGCAATGAAACAGTGTCCTACACTCAATGCCAGAAAAAGGTCCCTTGTAATCTCCTTCTTCCAGCTATCCAACCCTATTATCAACTGTAGGCTAAGAATTCCAAAACTTCTTATGCCACTGATGCAGCTTCCTCCATGGCCTGCTGCTACATTGTACTCTAGGCTTTATCATTATCTACAGTGGAGTGACCTTCCCCACAAGCTTCCTACCTTGTCTTGGAATGGAAAATTGTTTCACCCCTACCTTTTGCTGCTTCTGCCACTCCAGGATTTGATTTGAGGCAATATTTTTTCAGTTATTTGGAGGGGAATTTTGGAAAGTTCAGATTAGTTCCTTCCTTTACACTGTCATCTTAGTTCTACCTCCCATCAAGTGATTTTGATAAAATTATATTCTGCATGAAACATTTTCCTTATTCCAAAGCTACTAGTATACATATCTCTTGCCCCCTCCAAATGTATAGATACATTTATTCATACATGTATATACATACATGAAAAAGCTTTTATACACATTGTACTGCCATAACATAATGAGAGTTCCTTGAGGGCATGAGTATTTTAATTTTATCTTTCATCCCTAGTGCCTAGCATACTGCAAAGCACAAAGTAATTTTTAATATATTCTGAATTTAGTATTGATTTCAGGAGATCCCTCTCTCTCTCTCTCTCCCCGTGTGTGTGTGTGTGTGTGTGTGCACGCATGTGTGTATTTTCTCAAAGGGCTTGAAATTTAGTTGAGTAGCTAAATTATGTAAGATAAAAATGGTGCCTGACAATCTAAGTGAATATGTGCTAAGTGCTCGATAAGATTTTCTTCCAGATGCAGAAGTAGCCTTGATAACTGAGGGTTAGAGAAATTGAAGAGGTATTGCTTGTGAAGATGGTGAGAATTAGACAAATAAAAACTGTGGAAAAGCATTCAAAGCAGTCAGTTAATAAATTTCTATTAAGCACTACTATGTTCTAGGAACTGTACTCAGAGCTAATTATATAAAGAAAGGCAAAAGGTGGTCCTTCTTTGCAAGGTACTTACAGGGAGAATAGTGTAAACAAAAGATCTTCTTTTAAAAATCATGTAGCAATCTACCTGGAGAAAAGAATCCCATAGAAACTAAAGTTTGGGGGCTGCATTTAGGCTTGATAGGTATGTTGGAGGCAAGATGTGAAGGGTTTGAGGGTACACACTGTAGCAAGCAAGAAGACTACTAGGGTGTAAAGTAAATGCCTAGAATCTACAAGTTATGCCCTTATATAAATTCATAAAGTAGGAGGTAAATATTATTAATTTTAATTAATCAATACATTCACAGACATCCATTGAGCAAATACTATGGTCCAAACCCTGTAACAGATGTTAAAAACAATATTCCCCAACATCTGGAGTTTTTGCTCTAGATATAAAGGTATAACATTTTTAAAAAGTTAAAGAAGAGTATAATATAGAAGGCATATAAATTCTAAGTTGAGTGTGTGAACTATAATTGTTATAGGAATTTTAAAAAATAATTAACTCTATTTTGGCTAAAGTAGCTGGTGAAAACTCCAAGGAAGACTTCACACTGGCTCTTGGCCTTGAAGTCAAATCCCACTTCCCTGTGAGTCCATGAACAAATGTAGTCCCTTTTGTGTAGTATTTATTTAAATAAATTCATAAGCATAAAAACAATGGTATCTTTAGCTATATCCAATAAGCTATGAATTGAAGCTCAAAAAGTCATTCAACAAATGTTTATTTTTTGCCTTACATATGCTAAATTCCAGGGATCTGAATAAAAAAGTGAGATAATCCCTGCCCATAAGAGACTTACATTTTACTGAATGGGAAGGATGAACAATTTAAACCTAACCTTCCACAGAGATAAAGCCAGATTATCTTTCTCTTAGTTTCCATTTGACCTTTTCCCATAATTACTGGAGTAAGGTTCTGCATATTAACTAAACTCAATCAAAACATTCAGTTAAGCTGGATACTGTAGCTCACTTATATTTGACAACCAATGGCTGGACCATGAAGATAAATTTCACTGCCTTAAATAGCATTAATTTACTATGTAAGCTTTTTTTTTTGTTAGGCTTTCGCCCAGGTTCCTGCAGCTATATAGACACAACTTAAGTGCTAGTTATAGGTGGGTCCTTCTAACTTTGCTGTAGTTTTCAATAAAAATAACCTAAAAAACCTGTCAGAAGAAGGAAAGAGCAATAACATTTCATTCCTGTTATTTAGCCTTTTTATTATTTTTGAGAGCTTGGTTCCAGACTAGTGGCCTGTGGTGTAGGGTATAAGGATAAGAGTTTAGCGAAAGAGCCAGTGTTCAAAAAGACGGTCAGAAAGTGCAATGTTAGGGGGCATTATTTCATTTTTGATATTTGTGGTGAAGTGAAACTAAATGTCTTCTGTGAGAATACAAAAGGCATTCATATGCCATATTTTGTGGTTATTTGGAATCTAGAGAAAAGGAAAGTTATAAAAATATTACATAACATTTTAAAGTTTTCAAAATTGAAATTTTCTCTTTTTTCTCCATTAGAAAGCCCTGGGAAATAACTGGACCCTGGATTTATGTGACATTCTTTTAAAAGGACTTTCATGATGCTAATCATTTATATTTACATCCCCATGAAGCAAGTAGGGGCAACCCTACCCCATAGGTTAAATCACCCACCTTTCAAAAAAAGAAAGTAAAATCAGTCTTTTGACTCTCAATTTAGTACTGTATCTTTAGTACCAACAATTTTAATAATTTACTTTATATGATGTCAAAGGGCAATCATGTTTATTATTCTCTAAGTGATATGATCTTTGCAATAGGGGCCTCAGGCTTTGGTGGGCCTTACAATTGGGGCCTAGGGTGATGGAGTAAATGAATATTTAACATGGTTGCCAAAAGTCCAGATTCATTGAAGGAACTGCCCTGGAAGCCAGTTTGAATACCAATCCATTAGCTTCTGATGCTTCTTTCTATTTAGTCTGTCCATGAGGTCTCTTTAAGGTATTTTTCAAACAACATATAGTTATTGAGTTAAGAACTGCACCAAGTTTGGAGGAGTATGCCACCCCCTTCAAAGAATATACAAATAATGCTATTTGTGAATAGATCCCATTTCTGGTGAAGAAGAGGTCTAGTTTTTTTTGTTTGTTTGTGTTTGTTTTTTTTTTTCTAATGCATTCCTCACACTACAACTTACTTTTGATTTTTTTTTCAATCCTATGGAAATCAACATTCCTAACTGGGTTACTAGCTCAATCATCACAGCAGCTATTTGAAATTTTTACACATTACCTGAAACTTCCTACTGCCTTCCAACCCTTCACCCTCTTAGATGAGCACCCAGATTCATACTTCTCCAAAAATAAAATTAAAACCACTCATAAAAAATTTCTCTCTATTTTCCTCCTCCTAATCTCATATCACTCAGACATCTATGATCTCCTCAAAACTATCTTTAGTAAAGATGCTATTCTTCTACTTGTCAAGGCAAACTCCTCTACATGTACCCTTCATTTCATCCCTTCTCATTTTTCTGCAAGAGTTTGCCCCCTCTGTCATCCCAAAACCTATTGTCTCCAACCTGGCTCAACTTACAACTGTCTGGATTACTTTTATATCTCACCCCTTTTAGCCTCATCCTCTGATTGATGAGTTCATATCTGGAACCTGTTTCAAAAATTATCAACATCATCCCTGCTTTCTTCCATCCCTGCTCAGTTTCTGACTCTCCTTATCATTTTCCACCTTCCTCATAGATGCCTTTTAGTTTCTGTCTTCCCTCCACTAGAAAATAAGCTCCTTGAAGGAAAGAACTCTTTATTTGTTTTCTTCATTATATTTGTATCCCCACTGCTTAGCCCAGTACCTGGTACATAACAAATAATGAATGAATTAGCTAATCAAATCTCTGTCTCTAAGCTTCAGTTCCTCAGTATCCCCTGGCTCCTCTGGTCAACTCTATTAGCCATTGTTCAATGGTTTCCTGCCCTTCTCAATAGCTTCCTTCTGAAAGCTGTCTAGGCACTTCCAATTCATACCCTCTTACTTTCTTCTAAACTCTGTACAGTCTAATTTCAAACATCATAATTCAGCTGTAATTGTCCTCTCCAAATCTGTGCATTATTGCTTTAATGTCTGATTTAACAGCTTTTTGTCAATTCTTATCCTTCTTGATCTTTCTGCTAACTGTCTCTATTCACTTAATCATGGATATTCTCACATCTCTATAGATTTCTATGATACTGTTATTTCTTTAATTTCCTTCTATCAGCCTGAATGTTTGTTCTGTTTCCTTTGCTAGATTTTCATCCATATCGAGACATCTAAATATGTGTGTCCCCCATAACAATATTACCCAGTTATTTTTTCTTCTCTATATAATCTTGTTTGCTGACTTCTTGAGGCCCCAGAGATTAAATATTTATTTCAATACAAATGACTCCCAGATCTTTATATTCAATCCAAAAATCTCTTCTGAGTTCTAGATCTGCATGCCCAATTCCCTTTTGTGGATATCACAAACTGGATATCCAATAGACATATGAAACTCAATATTTCCAAAACAGAACTCATTATCTTTTTCCTCCTTCCTCACCTGACTCTCAAATCTTCTCTTCTTAACTTTTCTATTTCTGTTGAGGTGTCCACTTTTCTTCTTAGCTAAGGCTTATTATTTTGACTATTTATTCATACTCACCCAATGGTGTGTTTGTAAATGTTTAACAGTGGGGCTCTCTGAAAAAAAAATGAAGGCAAGTCATGTTTCTAAGTTTCATCTGCATTATTAACATTTTATCCATCACTATCTTAAGTCCATACAATTAACAACAATATAAATCAAGCCTAATTTTCAATGTTTTCAAATTTTGGGGGATGTAAATGCACAAGCTTTAACAATAGGCTCTTGTAGCTTCCAGGAGCCAAAATGGCAGAGTAAGAAGTAAGTCACTCATATCATCCCTTATTAGCCTCTGAAAGCTCAGAAAATATCACCCCAGGAAAAATCCTGGAACAGCTGAAACAGAAGAAAGATGGGGTGCAGCAGTCCTATAGCCTAGGTAGCTTGAGGTATTAATGGGAAAGGTCCCTCTTGCCCAAAGGGAGGGGGAGCAGTACAGAATGGGAGGCATCCCAGCATGCCATCTTGGAAAGAGAGTTAGGGAGGGAGGGGTAGAAAAATTTAAAACTCAAAAGCTTATGGAAGTGATTGTTGATAAATCAAAATAAATTAATAATAAAAATTAAAAAAAAAAACAATTGGTTCTTACGAGGTAGTTCAGGGTGGTTCCAGTACACCTTTGCTTACCCCATATATTCAATTTATTGTTAAACTTTCATTTTCTACCTTCACAACATTTTGTGTGTATCCACTTTTCTCCACTCACACAACCACTACCCTAGTGCAGGTCCTTATCATCTATTACCTGCACAATTGCAGTTATCCCTGCTTCAAATCTCTCCCTACTCCAATCCATCCTCCATTTCCCTGCCAAAATAACTTTCCTAAAGATCCATTTTGATGATGTCAAATCCCCTACACCCAAACAGTGAAACACATTGGCTCCATATTGCCTATAGGGTAAAATACAAACTCTACTGCTTGACATTTAAATCACTTCACACCTTGTGACCTTCCTACCTTTCCTGTCTTCTTACACCTTATCCTCCTGTATATACTGCATGATCCAACTGCATCATCCAACTTGCAGTTCCTTGATCATGACACTTAATCTCTTTACTTTGTCCCTTTGTATGGGTTGTCCCCCAATTCTGACATGTTTTCACTTCTCACCTCTTTCTCTGGAGGTCCCTTGCTTTGTTCCAGAATTAGCTCAAATCCTAATTCTACAAAAGATCTTTCTTTTTGCCCCCACCATTTCCAGGCTAGTACTTTCCCTTTCACATTACTTCCCATCTACTCTGCATGTATCTTGAACATATTTAACTATTCATATGTTGTCTTCTCTGTTAGAATGTGAGGTCTTTGAAATTGGAGACTGCATTTTTGCCTTTCTTTAGATTCATAACAATTAACATTTTGCCTGTAATATGGAATGTGCCTAATAAATATGTGTTATCTGATGTTGAATGAATTACTTAGGAAGAATTTATGGAAATACATGGACAGGAATTACACAAGATGAAGTGTGTAGTGGATGCAATCTTTATGTGGGGAGGGAATATTTACATTGATGAGATCAAAAAGCTTTATAAATACCTAAATATTTCAAACAAAGAGAAGTTGAACAGAAACAAATGTGGAGTCAACCTCCTTAATTATAATGCTATGTGCTCCTGGCACCTTGTCATAGGGATCATTGTAAGGTGGGAAGAGCACATGTTGCTGTGTTTGTTTATTTTGACAGGTTCAGTAATGTCAGTGAATGTAAGTGAATGAGAATGTAAAATCAGTAAGAATTGAAATATAGGTGTTCATTTGGCAACATCAAATGGATACCTGAAAAACAAAGTGAGGGCTGTCTATATCATTTTATATTGTATGAAATAAAGTTAACAAATACATACTTATTCTATTTATTTCAATAAGGTTTTATTGCAAATTTAAGGACCTGTCATTTCAAAAACTAAAAAATTTCAAAACAGAAGAAAAAAATAGCAAATAGCGTGCTTTGATCTGCATTCAAACTCCGTATTTCTTTTTTTGGATGTGGATAGCATTTTCCATCATTAGGCCTTTGGAGATGTCTTAGATCCTTGTATTGCTGAGAAGGGTTAAGTCTATCAATATTAGTCATCACACAATATGACTGTTACTGTATATAATATTCTCCTGGTTCTGCTCACTTCCCTCAGCATCAGACCATACATCTTTTCTTGGTGTTTTTATTTTTTTTCAGGTGAAGCAATTGGGGTTAAGTGACTTGCCCAGGGTCACACAGCTAATAAGTGTCAAGTGTCTGAGTCCAGATTTGAACTCAGGTCCTCCTGACTCCAGGGCTGGTGTGCTATCCACTGCACCACCTAGCTGCCCCTGACTGTTAGCTTCTTGAGACCAATGTCTGCTTTTTCCCCTTTCTTCTTTTCCCCAGTGCTTTGCACAGTGCCACCCATATCATTTGTTGACTTAAAATCTGGCTCAGTGACTGGTTTTGGATTCACTGACTAACTCTCACCTTTCATTAATATGTATCTAATTACCTTATGAGCTACCTGGTTTTTGTCCTTCCTCTCTTAGAAGGCCAATTTTGTTATGTTTATCAACTCTACCAATCCTGACCTCTTTTATTATTCCTATGCTCTGGCACACCATCAGATAAATATTTCATTTCCAGTCACTAAAAGAGACAATACTACATAAAATCACATGAATAATAGTCAGTCAGTCAACAAATATTTATTAAGTACCTACTCTATTCCAGGAACTGGGATAATCCCCGAGGATATAAAAGAGGCAAAAACAGTCTCTGACCTCAAGGAGGTTACATTCTAATTAAAGATACAATATGTGAACCAATAGGTGCATTGACTATATATGTGTATGTGCACACACATACATGCATACCTATTTCATATATATGTGTGTGTGTACATGTGTATGTATTATATATTTATATATATATGTATGTTTGTGTGTATAGAAAGGTTGGAGAGAGAGAGAGAAGAGGGGGGAATGGGGTGTCATTCAAAGAACTACAAACAAGTCAGTGTAGTTGGATCATAAAATATGTGGAGGAGACAAAAGATTAGAATATTGAAAAGCTAGAAAGCAGCTAGACAAATTGTGTAGATATCAGATTCAGTTGAAAATCAACATGAGGTCTCTGAGCAGATGATGTAAAAATAACTACTCACGGAAAGGAAGGAATAAAACTATACCTTCATTTGGCCTCCATTGGAATTGTTCTAACCATCAATGACTTTTGCCTACTTATTGCTAGAAAGTTCATTTCCACTGCTAATTCACTTCATTAACAAAAATCAAGAGCTTCCAATATCCCAAAGGGCCAATTCAGCAGTATTCCTGTGTACTTTCAATAATACCTTAATCCAAATTGGCCTTTGTAAAGTAGGTGATAGCATCAGAAGCCACTGGCAAACAAACCAAAAGATCCTTGATAATGAAGAAAAACATAAGAACTAACCCACAGATGAAGTTTAAATGTTTTTTTTTGCCCAATTACAACAAATTATTTAAATTCTCCTAGACGTGAAATGGTTGTTATTGCTACTGCTGCTGCTGTTGTTGTTGTTGTTGTTGTTTAGCTATTCCATCATGTCTGACACTTTGTGACCTCATGGACTTTTGTCCATGGATTTTTTTTTCTTGGCAAAGATACTAGAGTGGTTTGCCATTTCCTTTTCTAGTGTGCCCTCATTTTACAGATGAGGAATTGGGACAAATGGGAGTTAAATGACATCCATTGTCACACAGGTAGTCAGTGTTTAATGCTGGATTTGAACTCAGATATTTCTGACTACAAGACTTATGCTCTATCCACTATACCACCTAGCTGCCCCAAAATGATTAATCTTAGTGATTCAATCCTCTCTCTTCTATGCCTTTATGCGCTGCTGTGGTTTCAATGAGTTTGACAGAGAGAGTTATAAATCAGCAAGAGGTGTATCTTTCTGCTCCTGGGCATTTCCCTAAATTCCTCATTCTAGAAGTGGCCCTATGTGGCCCTGCTTGGCTGATGAGTCATCACAGCATCATAGACCAAGGAGGAAGGATGTTGTTTTACTGTTTTATTGTTTAATCTGTCTGAATAGCAAGGCAGCCTCACAAAGGTTGATACTAAATTCTTACACTTGCTCCATTTCCCTGAGTAGCTATAGATAAACCCTTGTTTGTTTATGAGGTCTTGGGGTATAAATTTTATCTCTTCTTTAGTCAGATGAAATTGAGGGAACAACTACTTAAGAAATATAGATGCATTCTTTGTTACAGTTTGTGAAACATAAAAATGTGATTAAGATCTACAAGAGAAGAGTTATCTTTAGAATTGGCAAGAAACTGCATCAAGTGGAGTATGGAGATATATAGAGCATTTATTAAGCATTTAGCACGTGTCAGACATTTTAAAAAGTCCTGTGGGCACAAATACAAGCAAATAAGATGATACCTCCCCTTAAAGAGATTTTACACTAATGGAGGAAAGTAACATATAAAAGGAAGCTAGAAATGTGTGTGTGTGTGTGTGTGTGTGTGTGTGTGTGTGTGTGTGCGTAGGTGCACAGGGAAGTACCCATTCAGGGGCAACGCAGATGGCAATTAGGGGAAAAATTCTGAGAGTCAAACTAAATATGAAGTGAGGAGGACTTAGGCCTATTATGAAATGGTGGTGCAGTCTAGAAACTTAACCAACAGGGTGGTGGATTTTAGTGGGGAGATAGCACCAGGATGAGAAGGAATCATTCTATATTTAAAAAAAAAAATAGCATATTGCCATTGAACAGGGAAGAAGCCTACTGATGAGAAAGGACTTTGTTTCTTAAATGCAAAAAAAAAAAATACTACCTATGAAGAGAAAAGGATGTGGAGTGGTCATGCAACAGGAGTGAGAGAAAGTCAATATGCTGGATACATAGCCATATAATGCTAAGAGACTTAGAAAATTGTTCTTCATTTATTGACTGGACTCCATGTTGGTGATTACTAGAGGACACGGATGAGAATAAGACATGTTGAGAAGGCAGAGTTGAGACTTTATCTATGATTGAAGCAAGTATCAAATATAATGCAAAAAGAGAACCATTGAAATGTCAACATAGTGATTTTCTAGGCCAGAAATTATTACAATTCTGCATAAGTTGGCTAGTATGGGATTTCCAAATTTAAAACTTGGCACTTATAGCCTAGAGACCATTGATTGAATATTACTTTCCTCAATACAAAAACATTGTGATAGCTTGCAAAAACAAAAGCAGTATATTCAAAATGGAAGTTAAATAATCCCATGAAGATAACTTCAGGTAGAACTAAGATGGCAAAGAGAAGCCTGGAAAGTCCTTGCATTCTCTCCAGTATCTCTCAGAAACAACATCAAATCAAATATCTAAACCAGGCCTGCAACAACTCACCAAAGGATTTCGAGTGACCTACAAAAATCATAGAGGAAAACATGCTCTACATTTTTTGAGGATCACCCAAAATTCTTTGGCATGCCTATGGGCCATAAGTGGCCCGTGGGACATAGGTTGTGCAGGCCTGCTCTAAACAGATCCTGGAGTGACAGAACTCACAAAAAACATGGATTCAAACAATTTTTCAGCTTACGATAACTTAGAAGGACTTCAGGGAAGATCTGTCTCACTTGCTTAAAAGGGAAGCATAGCTTACTGCAGATGGTGCCTGGGCAAGCCAGAGGGGAGCTCTCAGCCACAGCATGGATCAGCAATGAAGACCCCTAAATCAGAAGGCTACTGTTACAGGAGGCCAGCTATGAGGCCTCTAGCCCCAATCCAGAAGAAAATGGACAGCCCTAGAACACCAGAACAATAGGCACGCTTAATATGTGCAGTGGGCAAACCACAAGTACCTGAGGCCCCTGTGCAAAAAGCCAGGGAGCAGGCTCCTGACCCCCAGCATAAGAAGTTTGAGATAGTGCCCCCTGTGCCCCAGGAGTACAGCTGAACTTGAAAAAAATGAGCAAAAAAGAAAAAGGAAGTCCAAAAGATTACTGAAGAAAATACTTCCTTAAAAAATTAGAATAGAGAAATTGGAAGCTAGTGACTTTATGAAAAATCAAGACACTGTAAAACAAATTCAAAAGAATGAAAAATTAGAAAACAATGTGAAATATCTCATTGGAAAAACAACTGACCTGGAAAATAGATCCAGGAGAGAGAATTTAAAAATTATTGGACTATCTGAAAGCCATGATCAAAAAAAAAAAGAGTCTAGACATCATCTTTCAAGAAATTATCAAGGAAAACTGCCCTGATATTCTAGAACTAGAGAGTAAAGTAGAAGTGGAAAGAATCCATTGATCACCTCCTGAAAGAGATCCACAAAGGAAAACTCCTAGGAATATTATAGCTAAATTCCAGAGTTCCCAGGTCAAGGAGAAAATATTGCAAGCAGCCAGGAAGGAACCATTCAAGTATTGTGGAAACACAATCAGGATAACAAGATTTAGCAGCTTCTACATTAAGAGACTGGAGGACTTGGAATATAATATTCCAGAGGTCAAAGGAGATAGGATTACAACCAAGAATCACCTACCCTGCAAAACTGAGTATAATCCTTCAGGGGGAAAAAAAAAGAATATTCAGTGATTTAGAGGACTTTCAAGCATTCTTATTGAAAAGACCAGAGCTGAATCAGAAATTTGACTTTCAAATACAAGGCTCAAGAGACACATGAAAAGTAAAACAGGAAAGAAAAATCATAAGGGACTTATTAAAGTTGAACTGTTTACCTTTGTACATATAAAGATGTTATTTGTAACTCAGGAGACTTTTGTCTGTATTAGGTAGATGGAGTAAAAAAAAAAAGGATGGGGGGTGAGAAAAGGTAGGGCAGATTGAGGTAGGTGGTGTTCAAAAGCAAAACACTAGTGAGAAGTGACAGGATGAAAGGAGAGAGAAAAAATATAAATAGGGTGAATTATAGGATGCAGGAAAATAGACAGTAATCATAACTATGAATGTGAATGCAATGCATTCTCCCATAAAATTAAAGTGGATAGCACAGTGGATCAAAAAACAGAATTCTACAATATGCTGTTAACTAGAAACACACTTGAAGGATGCAGACACATGGTTTAAATTGAAGGGAGCAGAATATATTGTAATTCAGGTGAAAGGGGGGAAAAAGCAACCATAGAAATCCTGATCTCAAACAAAGCAAAAATAAAAATAGACTTCTTTCTACTTTTATTCAAATTAATCAAAGGTTTGCCTATTTTATTTTTTCCATAAAATCAGCTCTTACTTTTATTTATTAGTGCAATAATTTTCTTGATTTCAATATTATTAATCTCCTTTAGTTTTCAGAATTGTTAATTTGGTATTTAATTGTGGATTTTTAATTTATTCTTTTTCTAGCTCTTTTAGTTGCATGCCCAATTCATTGATCTCCTCTTTCTCTATTTATTCATGTAAGCATTTGGTTATAAAATTTCCCCTAAGAACTATTTTCACTGCATCCCCTTAAGTACTGACATGGTTTCTCATTATTGCCATTCTCTTGGATGGAGTTATTGATTGTTTCTATGATTTGTTATCTGACCCACTCATTCTTTCAGATTAGATTATTCAGTTTCCAATTAATTTGTCTGTATTTAATGACATTTTATTACAGGTAATTTTATTGCATTATGATCTGAAAAAGATGCACTCAATATTCTTCCCTTTCTGAATCAGATTGTGAGGTTTTTATGCCTTAATACAGGGCCAATTTTTGGTACTTGCCATGTACTGCTGAGAAAAAGCTATATTCCTTTCTAATTCTGATTCAATTTTCTCCAGAGATATACCATATCTAACTTTTCTAAAATTCTATTCATCTGTTTAACTTCTTTCTTGTTTATATTTTGGTTAGATTTATCTAGTTCTGAGAGAGGGAGTTTTAACTCCCTTACTGATATAATTTTTTTTTGTCTATTTCTTCTCATAACTCTCTTACATTTTTGAAGAATTTAGATGCCATACCATTTGGTGCATATATGTTTATTAACTATATTACTTCATTATCTATGTTATCTTCCATAAGCTTTTGAGTTTTAAATTTTTCTCCCCCTCCCTCCCTACCTCCCTTCCTAAGACAGCACACAATCTGATATAGGCTATACATATACATTCCTATTAAACATATTTTCACATTAGTGGTGTTGTAAGGAAGAATTAGAACCAATAGGAGGAACCACCAGAAAGAGGAAACAAAATTCAACAGAAGAGAAAAAAAAAGCAAACAGTATGCTTCAATCTGCATTCAAATTCTATAGTTCTTTCTTTGGATGTGAATAGCATTTTCCATCATGAGGCCTTTGGAGATGTCTTAGATCCTTGGATTGTTGAGAAGGGTTAAGTCTATCAATATTAGTCATCTCACAATGTGACTGTTATTGTGCACAATGTTCTCCTGGTTCTGCTCACTTCACTCAGCATCAGACCATACAAGTTTCTCCAGGTTTTTCTGAAGTCAGCCTGTTCCTCACTTCTTATAGCACAACAGTATTCCATTACATTCATATACCACAACTTATTCAGCCATTCTCCAATTGATGGGCATCCTCTGAATTTCCAATTCTTTGCCACCACAAAAAAAGCTAATAAATACTTTTGTACATGTGGGTCCTTTTTCTTTTTGTATGCTCTCTCTAGGACATAGGCCTAGAAGTGCTATTGCTGTTAATTGTATATTTTTTAAGGAATTGTTTTGTACAATTAATTTTTGTCCTTCCTTTTCCAAGCTGTTGACTCTCTGTTGCATACCTCTTGTTTCTTTCCCATTTTTATCTTCCACTTCTCTTATTTCACTTTTAAAATCCTTCCTGAGTCTTCCAAGAAGGCTTTTTGGGCTTGAGTCTGGTTCATATTTCCCTTTGAGGTTTCAGATGTGAGTATATTGATAATGTTGTTTTTTCTGAATTTGTGTTTTGACCTTCCCTGTCCCCATAGAAAGAATCTATAGTCATTGTTAGTTTCTGCTTTTTGCTCACGATGTTTGTCTATTTCTTGGCTTTTAAAGATGAGTTCTCCTACTGGTGTACAGGGGGTACTGTGCCAAACTTCTTGTGCTAGGGTCCAGGGGCCTGGTTACTGGCCTTGTGTACTGGGGCCTCAGGTGCTGGCAGCTGGAGGCTATAGGGGTCTGGCAGCCTACCTGGTGCTGAGCTAGGGACCTAGGGGTGGAGGCTGGTGTGTTCTGAAGCCAGGTGTGCTTTTCTGCTTTTCCTTGAGGCTACGTTGAATTTCCTGGGGTAGGGGGTAGGTTCTGGCACTTGTAGAATGTCTACTTACCTGGGCAGCACTGAAGCATGGGGACATTTGGGTACTGGAGGATGCCTGCCCACCTGGAGTTGTTCTGAAGCATGGGGAGGTTCAGCTGCTGTAAGACACCTACCCACTGGTCATTTGGTGATTCCCTTGAGCTGGAGTCTGACAGTTCTCCTGGCTGTGACGAGGCATGCAGGAGGTCCTGCTCCACCACCCTGAGGCTCATGATCTCCCACTGGTTTGCGGAGGTGCAGCTTGCCACTGGCTTGCTAGGACACCTCCCATCCTGTACTCCTCCCCTTCCACCAAAGTGATACAGACCTTTGTTATTAATTGCACAAGCCTCCTGAGCTGAAGGACTGCTGCATCTTATTTTTCTGCTGACTTTGCTGATCCAGGATTTTTCCCGGGGTGATATTTTCTCAGCTTTTAGAGGTCAATAAGGTAGAATGAGAGCCAAGTACTGCTTACTCTGCCATCTTGGCTCCCAGAAGTTTAAAAACTGTCCATATAATTCTTGAAGTATGGCATCCACTAAGGATGTTGGTTGTCTCTCACAGAAAAAAAATAATAATTAACTGAGTTGTTGAGTGAATGGGAGGGGAACTCTATTTCTGGGTGTAAAAGTGAGAGGACTTTTTTTTTTAACTGATGTTTTTGGTGTAACAAAGTCTTACAATTAAGACAAGTTGTCACAGTCAATATTTTTAGCTACTTTCTTGCCTGAGTGATGACTGAGAATGTATCAAAGGAAAGAATGAATTTGTGAAAAGCTGCTATTATGTATTTACTGTTCCCAGGCCCTATGCTAAGCACTGCTAACATAGATTTAAAAAAAAACAGCAAGGCAGCTCTGTTTCTCGAGGAACTCACATTCTAATAGATGGAGACAATACACAGGAAGGTTAAAATGCATTTCAAATAGAAAGGCCTCTAAGTCCTTAGGGTACAACATCAAGACAGGTGACAATGCATCTTAAGTTTCATTTTCATTGACAACTCCATATTTCCTTCTTATGCTAACCATCTGACAACTCCAAGAAATTTTTTGTAACAATTATATATATATATGTATGTATATATGTATATGTATATATATATAATATATTTGGTGGCTGTGGCTATATGTCTTAGGGGAAGTATAGGAGTGTGGCAATAATTACAAAGGGATTTTTCAGGTCAAGATTGAAGCACATGGAGGGTGACTGCTAAAAGTAGGATAAATGGTTAGATGGTAGAGACGGGGAAGAGGAGAGACATGCTATTCCTATGGACTTTGAGTACAGAGTACTTTGATGCATCCACTGGGGTCTTAGGGAATTGATAGTTGATGTTATACTGATGGTAGTACATGGTACCCTCTTTCCCAAGAAGACTTGTTGCTTTGGCTAGTTTAGCTTGTCTATCTAGGGATAGCAGTTAGATGGAGGTCAGTGGTGGTAGTGGTGGTAAGGATGATAAGGCCTCATACTCATAGGAGTTCTTCTTCTATATTACAGCTACAGGGGCCAAAAAGGAAATTGGGACAAGGATTAAAAAGAAGCAGGACCATAATACAGTAGGATCCAACAGGATCATAGATTGGGAGCTAGAAAAGTCTTCACAAGACATTAATCCAATTTCTTCATTTATAAATGAGGAAATAGAAGTTTGCTCCATTGTCTCCCTTTTACTTCCATCATTAAATAGAAAATCCTCTGGCTTTCAAAACCCTTCATAACCTGACCTTCTCCTAACTTTCCAGTTTATAATTTACGTCTATCTTTGTACCTATTACATGTGACCCATTAACATTGATCTCCTTCCTATTTCTCTCAAAAATAATACCCCATCTCCTATTTAGCATATTCAATGGCTGTCCTTCATACCAAAATGTTTTCCTTTCTCAATTCCCTCTCCTAGATTTCCTAACTTTCTTTATTCAATAAGTTAGTCAATAAATATACATTAAGTACCTAGTCTCTTCCAGGCACTGTTCTGGGCATATGAAAGAAAAAGAAAGAAAGAAAGAAAGAAAGAAACAAACAAACAAACAAACAAACAAACAAACAAACAAACAGTAAGGAAGAAAGAAAGAAACAAAGAAAGAAAGCCTTTGCCTTCAAAGGAACTCACAATCTAGGAAAACAAAACACCAAAGTAAACTGAAAAGCAAGGGGGAAGAATGAGGAGGAATAGGTAACTGAGGAAGGAGGTGGGGAGAAATGGGGGAATCCCAAAGTAGTACAACCTAGTGAGAAATGAGATGTCTAATCTGAGCTCTCTTCTTAAATGATAGTTTGGAGTTTAAGGCCCTACCTCCAATCAGAGAACCAGAAGGGGTTAGTGATGAGGTGGAGTACTAAGGCTGATAAGATCTTATAGGATCTTACAACAATAATAGTCCTGGGGCATGGTGGAGAAGTCAATTAGAGAAATCCCAAAGTAGTGTGCTGCCATTTGGGAAATGACAAGATTTCTGAGCTAAGCTCTCTCATTAAATGGAGGTTTGAAGTTCAGGGCCCCACTCTGAACTAAATCTTGTTTTCTTCTAGAAGCCTTTCCCAATCATCCCTACCTCCCTATTCTTAATTCCTTCCCTCAGAAAGGACATCCAATTTTACATATATTTATCATGTTTATACATAGTTGTTTATAAGTTGTCTGGCCCTCTCCTGATATTCCCCTTCTATCACATACAGGGTCAAAAATTATGAGTTCCTTGAGAGCAGTGACTTTTTTTTTCATTGTTGTTTTTCTTTGCCTTTCCTTGTTTCCCCATTATTTAGCATGGTTCCTGGCACTTAGAAGGAACTTGATAAATGATAGTTTACTGACAGACTGAGGTGACTTGCACAAAATGAACAGATATTAAATGGCAAAAGTTGAATGTGAGCTTGTATCATCTGACTGAAGCTATAGTGTTATCTTTTGTATCACATGAAATAGTATTGAAACAGATCTCCCATGGGACACTTGGATTCCATTCATAGCTCTGCCACTGAATAACCTCATGACAAATCTCTTATCTTCCCCAAGCCTCAAATCCCACACCTGTGAAACAAGGAAATTATACTAGGTGATCTCTAATGTTACCTGCATCTCTAATTTGTCTAATTATGACTCTCTTCAGGGTCCAATAATCTAATATAAGGCATGCTTAGCTGAGATCCAGCATGGCACAGTGGAAAGAAAGCTGCATTTGGAGTCAGAGGATAGGGTTCAGGTCTAACCTCTGCCTGTTACAATCTATGTACTTTGCACATCATTTTAACTACTCAAGACACCACTTTCCTCATTTGTAAGGTGAGGTAGTTAGTCTAGATGATTTCTAAGATCCCTTCTCATTCCAAGTCTATTATTCCATAATGACCCTACATGTTCCCACTGTCAAAAGTCATAAAATATTTTCAACAGAATTACAATAGAAGCAGACCCTCTCACAAGCTTTTCCAAACTTGCATTTCTACTCTTTGGCACACCCCTTACTGGGTTTGTATATGTAGGGACAATATACAGAATCAGAGAGCTTGGTAAAAGTTGAAAGGGGTTTGGGGGTGGAGCCAAGATGGCATAGTGAAAGCAGTGACTTGCTTGAGCTGTCCTCCAAACCCCTCCAAATACCTGTAAAAAAATGACTCAAAGCAAATTCTAAAGCAACAGAACCACCAAAAGACAGGGAAACAAATCTCCAGTCCAAGACAACCTGGATGGTTGATCAGAAAGGTATATCACACCAGGCAGGGAGAAAAGTGCAGTTTGGCATGGGCACATAGGTCACAGTGAACCTGGACCAGGCCTCAGAGGACTGAATTGTGGGCAGCTGTGGTGGTTTCCAGACTTCTCAACCCACAAACACCAAAGACAACTTAGAAGGTCAGTGGGAAAAGTCTGTGACTATGGTGAGAGAGAAGCTAGGTCTCAGTTGCAAATCCCAAGCACAGCCCAGGGCGGTGGCTGCCTCCTGAGCTTCAGGTCCACAGACTGAAGGGGAATTGAATGGCTCCTCAGAGGGGGATTGCAGGGATCTCTTTGTGGAATCTCTTGCTCTGCCCATGCCTGGATCTGGGTCACAGTTATGAGGGGTGGTCCTGGGGTGAGGAGGAGCGTTAGAGTGGTGGAGCTTATTGTGGCAGTGGAGAGGAACTACCTTGCCCCTTATCATACCACCTTGGAAGTAGTGAACTCCCTAGAAGTAGCTCTGAAAACAGCTGTTCAAACCCCTAAAGCTTGGGACGATACATTCTCCACATTGAAAGCAGACTCTTACCTTAACAAAGAGTTTAAAACTCAAGTAATTGGCCAGGATCATGAGTAAGCAGCACAAAAAGAGTCAGACTGCATTATCTTACTTTGGTGACAAAGAAGATCAAAACATACAACCAGAAGAAAACAGCAAAGTCAAAACTCCTACATCCAAAGCCTCCAAGAAAAATATGAATCAGTCCCAGGCCTTGGAAGAGCTCAAAAGGGATTTTGAGAAGCAAGTAAGAGAAGTAGAAGAAAAACTAGGAAGAGAAATGAAAGTAATGCAAGAAAATCATGAAAAACAAGTCAACAGCTTGCTAAAGGAAACCCCCCCCCAAAAACTGAAGAAAACAACACCTTAAAATATAGCCTAAGCCAAATGACAAAAGAGGTCCGAAAAGCCAAGGTGGAGAAGAATGCCCTCAAAAGCAAAATTGGCCAAATGGAAAAGGAAGTCCAAAAGATTACTGAAGAAAATACTTCCTTAAAAATTAGAATAGAGCAATTGGAAGCTAGTGACTTTATGAGAAATCAAGACACTGTAAAACAAATCCAAAAGAATAAAAAATTAGAAAACAATGTGAAATATCTCATTGGGAAAACAACTAACCTGGAAAATAGATCCAGGAGAGAGAATTTAAAAATTATTGGAATATCTGAAAGTCATGATCAAAAAAAGAGCCTAAATATCGTCTTTCAAGAAATTATCAAGGAAAACTGTCCTGATATTTTAGAACCAGAGGGCAAAATAGAAATGGAAAGAATCCACCAATCTCTTCCTGAAAGAGATCCCCAAAGGAAAACTACTAGGAATATTATAGCCAGATTCCAGAATTCCCAGGTCAAGGAGAAAATATTAGAAGCAGCCAGAAAGAAATAATTCAAGTATTGTGGAAATACAATCATGATAACACAAGATTTAGCTGCTTCTACATTAAGGGACCACAGGGCATGGAATATAATATTCCTGGAGGGCAAAGGAGATAGGATTGCAATCAAGAATCAACTACCCAGCAAAACTGAGTATAATCCTTCAGGGGAAAAAATGGTCATTCAGTGAAATAGAGAACTTTCAAGCATTTTTGATGAAAAGACCAGAGCTGAATAGAAAAGTTGACTTTCTAATACGAGACTCAAGTGGAACATGAAGAGGCAAACAGGAAAGAGAAATCATAAGAGACTTATTAAGTTTGAACTGTTTACATTTCTGCATGGAAAGGTGATATGTGTAACTCATGAGACCTTTGTCAGTATTAGGGTAGTTGGAGGGAAATAATTATATGTATATATATAGATATAGATTTAGATATAGATATAAATAGATATAGATAGATAGATAGATAGATAGATAGATAGATAGATAGATAAAAAGAAAGAAAGAAAGATAGATAAATAGAGGGCACAGGGTGAGTTGAAGATGAAGGGGTTATATCTGCAGAATAAAATTAAGGGGTGAGAGAGGATTATACTAGGAGAAGGAGAAAGGGAGAAGTAGAATGGGGTAAATTATCTCAGAAAAAAAACAGAAAAGTCTCTTACAGTGTAGGAGAAACGGGGGAAGGTGAGAGGTAATAAGTGAATCTTATTCTCATAGGATTTGACTTAAGGAGGGAATAACATACACACTCAATTGGGTATGGAAATTTATCTTACCCTACAGGAAAATTGGGGGGGGGGGGAGGCAGGGACAAGAGAGTAAGGGGATGATAAAGAGGAGGGCACATTGGTAAAAGGGGTAATCAGAAGCAAATACTTCTGAGGAGGGACAGGGTCAAAAGAAAGAATAGAATAAATGGGGGCAGGATAGGATTATGGGAAATAGAGCTATTTTTTCACAGCATGTCTACTATGGAAGTGGTTTGTATAACTGCACATGTATAACCTAAAAAAAATGTTGAAAGGGGTTGCCACTCTCACTTGTTCATCCCCAAACCTACTCACCTCATGGAAGGGAGGGAGAAAAGGGAAGGAGAAGGAAAACCTATGACAACACATTTTTAAAATTGAATCATGCTTAAATGTTATGGGCATTTAAAAAGATCACAAATCATAAACTTTTATTCCCAATCAAAATATAATAAAAAAGTCTTTATTTTAACTAATCCAGAATCACTTGGCACACACATCATTTTAGAGTTCTTTCAACCTCTCTCAATTCCAGTATCTGAAAAGTCGGTTTGCTGCAAAGTCTTTACCTGATGTCAAGCATTTAAAGATGCTTCTAAGTGATTCACAAATTGATCATCCAAAGCTATAGCATAGGCCATTAGTGATTCAATATTTTGTTTTACTAATACCTCAATAATCCCTGAGAATTGAAATGTCAGCTTCTTTGGAATTCAACACTTCTGAAATCCCACCATTTACCTTGGATGAAAATAAATGACAGAACATCAAGTGAATGAATGCACCTAATAATGTAATGGGCTTGATGAGTTAGAGTGAGGTTTTAATATGTGGTTAGGAAATTATTATTGCTTTTATTATTATTTTACATAAGAATCAATAGTGAGAAAAGTAGTTGGGAGGAAGGGAAAGAAAATAGGTTATCTATGTTTTCCTTCATTCTGCCCCATGCCACTTTGGTTACCAATCTTTTCTCTTTAAATGCCAATCTCCTCCAGAAAACTTTCCAGATCAATAGCAACCATTCCAAAATCCACTAACAATATCACCAAACTGTTCTTCCCATCGAAAAAAAAATCCTCACTACCAGTTTATCTGTGTATTTCTGACTGTATGTATCTCTGCTATGATCAACTTTATATTCTAAATTTTATACTCATTGCAGACAGATATTGTGTAGTAGACAATTATAGAAGTCTAAGATTTAGACCTAATAAATAATGTAGTGATTATTTTGTCCACAATCTTCATTGTATAGATAAAGATGCTAAGTCACAGAGTGGTAAAGCGGCTTTTGTAATGTCACATACACAGCAACTTGTAGAGATTGCTTTTGCTCCCAGGTCTTCTGTACTCTAATTCCAATTCCAATACTCTTTTAAATTCTATTACTTTTTTTCTTACTCAATAACACCTGATACAGTCATAAGCACAGAAGTGATAATCAATTCTTGTTGATTTAATAATGAAACTTTCAATTTTTTAAGGGCAAAGATCATGTGTATCTTTACTATACATTTTGTTGCTCAATCATTCATTCATGCCTGACTCTTCATGATTCCTTGTACCATAGTAAACTAGTACTGTCCATAGGGGTTTCTTATAAAAAATATTATGGTGGTTTGCCATTTCTTTCTCCAGGGGAGACTTGCTTAGGGTTACATAGGCAGTAAATGTCTGAGGTCTGATTAGAACTCAGATCTTCCTGACATCAGGCCCAGCACTCTATCCACTGAGCCACCTTGCTGCCTTACTATATACTTATCTATACCTAAAAATCTGACTTTTGTGGTTACACCAAATTTGATGCTTGTCATCTGATACTAATAACAATATTACCAGGTTGGTTCCCATTTAATTGCTTCATTACAAATGACTTTCTCTTCACAACTGTAAACATATAAGAAAATAAAAAAGTAAGATAGTGATGGGTTGTAATGACCCTATGCAAAATTAGTCTGTCAACTTTGTGTTCCTTTAAAAATAGCTTAAGTTTAACAAATTCAGTACATCTTTCAACATGCTCTCATGTTCTCTGTGCTATGATAATTACACATTTGACTAGAGATAAATTTCACCCCCATCTGACTGGCCTGAAGTTCAAAGTGGTAGTGAGTCCACCAGAAATGTTTTCTTTCTTGTATCTGCTTTTTTCTCTATTTCCCTGCTTTTCTTATATTGGTATTTTTTTTACCATAAGGGATTTCTCCCCAGTGACGCCAGACTTAGATCTCAGAAGCCCATACACATTCCCTGCAAGATCTTATTATACTTGAAGTACTTTCTGTAATTTTTTTAGGGGTCAAAGAGAGTGGTGGCATGGTATATGAGAACCTCTACTGGTTGAGCATTAAGATTTACACTATGAGCTTACTCATGTCCCTGCTTATGTGAGTTTAGGTAAACTACTTAACTTCCTTGTGCATGAGAGTATCATTCATTCATTTATTCAGTAGTTCATTCTTCCAACATACATTCATTAAGCACCTTCTTTGGAAAAGGTATTAAGCTAAACTCTATAAAGGGTATGCAATCATTTACAAAACAGTCCTTGTTCTCCAGGAACTTGTAATGGACAAGTGACTGGTTTCTTCAACAATCTGGAAGACTTTTCAGTGCAGGAATCAGAATGGGTGGGAACACTCTGATGAGTAGAAGTAGAATATACTTCAGCAATTCCAACCAATTCTATATTAACTACAAGACTACTTCCCTTTTCTTCAACTCAGTGGGTCAATTGGGTAATTTCAAGCTACAACTTATTCCAATTTATAGTTCTGTCCTAGTTAAACTTGAGGGTCCTAATGTGTCAGAGTCCCTTTTAAAAGCCTCTTAGGAAGATGGCAGAGTGAAAGCAGTGATTTGCTTGAGCTCTCTCCCAAACCCCTCCAAATACCTGTAAAAAATGGCTCTAAACAAATTCTAAAGTGGCAGAACCCACAAAAAGACTGAGTGAAACAAATCTCCAGCCTAAGACAATCTGGATGGTTGATCAAAAAGGTATATCACGCTGGGCAGGGAGAGGAGCACAGTGTGGTGTGGGCTCGCAGGCTGCAGCGAACTTGGAGCAGGCCTCAGAGGACTGAATCGCGGGCAGCTGTGGCAATTTCCAGATTATTTAACCCATGAATGTCAAAGACAACTTAGAAGGTCAGTGGGAAAAGTCTGTGACTGCAGTGAGAGAAGGAGCTAGGTCTCAGCTGCAAGTCCCAAGCACAGCCTCTGGGGCAGCAGCTTCCTCCTGAGCTTCTGGCCCACAGACTGAGTGGGAATTGAGTGGCTGGTCAGAGGGGGATTGCAGGATTCTCTTTGCCAGTGCTGAGGCAGGAATCTATTGCTCTGTCTGTGCTTGTATCTAGGTCACAGTTCTGAAGAGGGTGGACTAGAGTGAGTAGAGTGCTGGAGTGGTGGAGATTGTTGTGGCAATGGAGAGAAAACACCTCGCTCCTTATCATGCCACCTTGGAAGAACTGAAAATTTACAGGTCCCTAGTACTATCTCTGAAAACAGGTGTTTAAACCCCCAAAGCTTAGGACAGTACATTTTCCACACTGGAAGCAGACTCTTACCTTAACAAAGAGTTTAAAACTCAAGTAATTGGCCAAGATCATGAGTAAGCAGCACAAAAAGAGTCAGACTGCATTATCTTACTTTGGAGACAAAGAAAATCAAAACATACAACCAGAAGAAAACAGCAAAGTCAAAGCTCCTACATCCAAAGCCTCCAAGAAAAATATGAATCAGTCCCAGGCCTTGGAAGAGCTCAAAGGGGATTTTGAGAAGCAAGTAAGAGAAGTAGAGGAAAAACTGGGAGGAGAAATGAGAGTGATGCAAGAAAATCATGAAAAACAAGTCAACAGCTTGCCAAAGGAGACCCAAAAAATGCTGAAGAAAACAACACCTTAAAAAATAGCCTAACCCAAATGGCAAAAGAGGTCCAAAAAGCCAAGGTGGAGAAGAATGCCCTCAAAAGCAAAATTGGCCAAATGGAAAAGGAAGTCCAAAAGATTACTGAAGAAAATACTTCCTTAAAAATTAGTATAGAGCAATTGGAAGCTAGTGACTTTATGAGAAATCAAGACACTGTAAAACAAATCCAAAAGAATGAAAAATTAGAAAACAATGTGAAATATCTCATTGGGAAAACAACTAACCTGGAAAATAGATTCAGGAGAGAGAATTTAAAAATTATTGGAATATCTGAAAGCCATGATCAAAAAAAGAGCCTAAATATCATCTTTCAAGAAATTATCAAGGAAAACTGTCCTGATATTTTAGAACCAGAGGGCAAAATAGAAATAGAAAGAATCCACCAATCTCTTCCTGAAAGAGAACCCCAAAGGGAAACTCCTAGGAATATTGTAGCCAAATTCCAGAATTCCCAGGTCAAGGAGAAAATATTCCAAGCAGCCAGAAAAAAACAATTCAAGTATTGTGGAAACACAATCAGGATAACACAAGATTTAGCTGCTTCTACCTTAAGGGACCACAGGGCATGGAAGATAATATTCCTGGAGGGCAAAGGAGATAGGATTGCAACCAAGAATCACCTACCTAGCAAAACTGAGTATAATTCTTCAGGGGGAAAAATGGTCATTCAGTGAAATAGAGGATTTTCAAGCATTCTTGATGAAAAGACCAGAGCTGAATAGAAAAGTTGACTTTCCAATACAAGACTCAAGTGGAACATGAAGAGGCAAACAGGAAAGAGAAATCATAAGAGACTTATTAAGTTTGAACTGTTTACATTCCTGCATGGAAAGATATGTGTAACTCATGAGACCTTTGTCAGCATTAGGGTAGTTGGAGGGAAAAAAATTATATGTATGTATATATAGATAGATTGATAGATAGATAGATAGATAGATAGATAGATAGATAGATAGATAGAGGGCACAGGGTGAGTTGAAGATGAAGGGGTGATATCTGGAGAATGAAATTAAGGGCTGAGAGAGGATTATACTAGGAGAAGGAGAAAGGGAGAGGTAGAACAGGGTGAATTATCTCACAGAAAAACAGAAAAGTAAAGGCTCTTACAGTGGAGGGGAAATGGGGGAAGGTGAGGGGGAATGAGAGAATTTTATTCTCATAGGATTTGACTTAAGGAGGGATTAACATACACACTCAATTGGATATGGAAATCTGCCTTACCCTACAGGACAATAGGGGGGAAAGGGGATAAGAGAGTAGGTGGATGATAGAGAGGAGGGCAGATTGGAAAAGGGGGTAATCAGAAGCAAATACTTCTGAGGAGGGACAGGGTCAAAAGAAAGAATAGAATAAATGCGGGAGGGCAGGATAGGATTAAGGGAAGTAGAGTTAGTTTTTCACAGCATGTCTAATATGGAAGTGTTTTGTATAACTGCACATGTATAACCTATATGGAGTTGTTTGCTTTTTCAATGAGGGTGAGTGGGAAGGGAGGAAGGGAGAAAATTTGGAACCCAAAGTTTTGAAAACACATGTTTAAAAAAATGTTTTCACATCTAACTGGGAAATAAGAAATACAGCAAATGGGGTATAGAAATCTATCCTGCCCTACAGGAAAATAGAAAGGGAAGGGTATAAGAGAAGGGGGAGAGAGATAAAAGGGAAGGCAGACCAAGGGAAGGGGTATTCAGAATGAATGCCATCTTGGGGTGGGGAGAGGGGTGAGATGGGGTGAAAATTTGGAACTGAAAATCTTGTGGAAGTAGATGTTGAAAACTAAAAATAAATAAATTTATTAATGAAAAAAAAAAGGCCTCTTAGATCTGAGGCTGGCCAGCCTCAGACATTTCATTAAATTCTGAAAAGATAATCTGAGGGCATCATGGTCATATTATAAAGTTTGGTTCCTATCACTGGCATATCACTATATAGTTGCACTTCTGAGAGTGTTAGAATACCTAGGTTCTCTACAGTAATTTTGACTCTGACCTTAGATCTTTCAACTGTCTAGTCAGTTAACCATCAATTAAGTGCTTACTATGGGGCAACTACTATCCTAAGTGCTGGGAATACAAACAGAAGTAAAAAGAGTTAGTGCCTTCAATTAGCTTGGTTTCAAACTGGAAAATAGAATATACAAAAGAGAAATCTAAAAAGGAGGAGGGAGAGAAAAGGTAGAGCAAGGGGGTATAGTAGAAGAAATCTTGAGTACATTCTGGAGAAGATGAGGCTACCTAAAAGGTATTTCCTTGTCTCTATGAACCTAGAGGTCAACTTCAATCATCATCTCTGATAAAATAAAGGTACCTAGAGGTCCACATTCTTCTCAGTCAGGTCAAATCACAAAAAAAAAATTGATTGAAATAATCAATTGTCATATCCTATTCATAAGTGGAATTTCATCTTTTGGGAGAAATTGATATTTTACATGAGCCATTAACATTAATATATTGATAATTATCTAGGATTTATATGAATGAGGAATATGATTAGAATAAGTAACCAATGGGTGATAATCTTGGCTCTGGTAGGATAATTAACATATGATCTACTCAAAAATAATATATATCAATGACCATTTGTTTTTGTTATATGTGTGTGTGTGTTAATTCTTAAATCATACAAGTGGTTAAAAGAGCTAGTATCTTTTAACATCAATAGTATGTATTTAATAACTCAATATAGTCATCTGATTAAAAACCCAATTCTGACCCTGATAGAATTGTTGTTAGAATCTCCTACTATTTAATGCATATCTCCTACTTCTTATCTAAACAGGAATGATGAGATTAGTTCCAACATGAGTCCCAATCTCTTACTGCAATAATACCATTAAAAGGCTATGTGTAATCCATTGTAGCTGCTACCCAATGTCCTTTTTTCTATTAGTTTTGCCTTTAATTTCACCCATATCCCTCTACTGCTTTTGAACTTTGAAAAAGTTGATTCACATACTGAGGATACTTCTCTAATTACAGAATTAGCTAAATCTGAGTTTCTCCTTTCAGTGGAGACATGATGGCAGACAGACATATGTGGAAGGAGTCAACAGAAGTGGGTGTTAATTACTGAATGTGGGAAATATACTCATTTGATACATGTTTTATGAAAATCCTAGTTTAACATCTATGTGCTTAGATTTGAGATTTCTAAAGCCAATGTAAAGCAATTGACTGTCAAATGGTCAAAGATTAAACAAAAAGACACATGGAGTATTGAATTGAAGGTTGGATTCAGAACCAGGAAGACATGAATTCAAATCTTGACTCAGCAACATTCCAAGTATGTGACCCTAAGTACTATTTGGACCTCACTTTCCTTATTTATAAAAGTAAGTTACACTTGATGGCCTCTAAGATACCTTCCAGCACTTGTTTCGTGTAGACATTGCTCAAAATAATATTAAAGTACTAATAAAAGTTGTTGTTGTTGTTGTTATTTTTCTTTTTCAATCTAGGATATGACACCAAAAATTTACATTTTAATCTAGGCACTTATAAAGATAAACTATGAAATGTGTTACTAAAAATGGAAATCATCAGGAACGTCTAAATTTGGGTACACTATGCAATTGGTCATTTTTTTTTAATCTGTTAGAAAGAGAAAGACAAAGACAGTGACAGACAGAAAGATAAATAGAGACAGATAGAGACAGAGAAACAGAGAAAAGCAGAGAGAGAAGGAGAGAAAGAGATAGAAAGAAGAGAAAGAAGGAGGAGGAGGAAGAGAAGAAAGAAAAGGAGGAGAAGAAGAAAGGAAGGAAGGAAAGTTGTAAAATAGAGAAAAAGGAAGGAAACATGAAACCTTTTTTATCATATGAGCATTGTCAATCAAAACAAATACCCATGATGCACTTGTCCAGAAATGACTTTCTTATTCTTCATATTCCTCCATCATGTCTCTCCCTCCCTCCCTTCCTCCTACCCTCCCTCCTTCCCCCCCTACTATGTAGGCAATGTTCTGTGTTAATTCTCTGGAATTGTGGTTGACCATTTAGTTGATCTTAAGTATTTTAGAATAGCTTGGTTTTTGTTTTAACTTGATGTCATAGTATAAATTGTTTTGCTTTTACTCACTTCTATCTACATCACTTCAACCAATCTGTACAAGTCTTGAGGTTTTTTGAACCATTTTTTTAAATTAATTTAACAAATGCATTAATTGATGTACTGTAAGTTATACAGTATCTAATAGATGATTTTTAAAATACCTGTCAGCTCTAAAATTCTACAAATTTCTAGAGCACAAGGCAATTGGATCACATTTGACTGACACTGAATCCAGACATGATTTGTTGGTCAATAAAGTGATATTTATTGAGACCTAGTATAAGTTGTACGAACTATGTGAGTTGCTGAGGAGAGAATATAGAGAACTAGGAGAGATGAACTCAGTACTCTAGGAGCTTGCAACAGAGGTCAGCAGACAAGACTTGCTCAAATTAAAAACTAACAACTAAAAGCAGCATGCAGTACCTAAGTCAAGTTCCAACTAAGTACTGAGAATAGAAAGTGATACAAGAATTCACAAGAGGCATGCAGGCAATCTTCCACCATCCTGTCAGAAATGCACAAAAGGGAAAGAAAGTATCTGTGAAGTACAGAGACTCTCTCTTGAGAAGTAAAAATACACTGCAGTAACCTGTTTTACAAACCAGTTACAAATGAAGTTCTCTGGCCCTGGTCTAGTTATATAGGGTTTTGGCTGCTGACTAACTAGTACAGCCGGTCATCTGTTCCCCATTTATTGGTCAAAAATATTACACCATTCTATGCCTGGAAGACACACATATGCTCTTCTGTATGGCTAGCCCATTTCTATACCTGCAGTTTGTTACCCATTTTATGTCCTTCCTTCCCTCTCCAAATTGGCAATCAAATCTTCCTTTGAAATGTGCTCATATTACAAGCTGTGTGACCTTGGGCAAGTCACTTAACCCCGATTGCCTCACCAAAAAATAAAAAATGAGCACAGAAACAGACATATGTGTATGAGCATAAGCACACACATGTCCTTTTAAGAATCAAAATGATGCCTCAAATACCTTGGGTCAAGTGAAATTGTTACTCTTCTTTGGGTTCCTTTAATCAAATGGAGTTTCCCTTGTATGCCTCTGAGTTACATTTAGAAAAAAAAAGTGAGAGTCAAAAATATCTGTGCTCAGATATAAGCATCTGGCAAAAGGCCTAAGACTCTGGATGTCAGGTATAGGTCTGTGGGTTATTAGTGGAAATAAAGATTAGCCTTCAAAACTATATTTTATTTGCTAGCAATTGGTTGAAGCATATTTAAGGTAAGGCTCAGTGATCTGGCACATCTTAAAAAAAATAATCAGCCCTCATCAAGTCAATTTGTTTTGGAAAGTACATTAGAAATTCATTGCTGACTTAAGGAGAAACAACGCTTCCTAATAGTGATTTTTTCGGGGCAAATTACCCTGTGGTAAGTCCAAAAACATCTTCTCTAACTAATCATCACTTTTGCTCTTGGTTGTCAGAAAAACTAAAGCCAGGTATCACTTTTTGACATAATGGAAGCTTTCAAAATCTGGCATGCTTGCTTTCTGCCTGGACTTAGCATCAGATGGCTGATTTAGTTTAGTTTGGTTTGTCAGTTACAATCCACTTTCCTTTAAAAGAGGGGAAAAGAGGAAGGAAAGAAGGAATGAAAGAAGGAAGGAAAGAAGACCAAAAAAAAAGTTATTCAAAAGTGAAGGCGGAGACATAAGGCACATTCTATAAGTAGTCAAATCATCTCCTGCCAGTAAAGCTGAGATGATTAATTGCCAGTTCAAAAGAAGGTGGGAAGTTTTGAAAAAATAAAGGGAAAGAAATATCAGCCTGGGAAAATTTAGAAGGGTCAAACGATTTAGCTGGACTCAAAATTGTTTGATAACCAATTAAAGTAAAAGAAAACATTATAAAGGTGAATCAAATAGTATCATCATACGATGAAAATAGTTAATGAATATGCAGCCAGTCTTCATGTAGCCCTGCATTAGATGAAAACGTACAAAGCAGGCTAAGTTAAATTAAGTTAATCGTCAAATTATAAGAGCATAATGATAATAGCTAATGTAGTTGTATAGTTATTTTTGTTGCTGTAGTTCAAACCTGTGATTTCATAGGTTTAGGAAACTTCTGATAAATATACTCCTTTTATCCTTCCAAGTCCACAAATGTTCTGAAACTTATGTTACAGATGTATCAAGCTGCCATCTCCTGTAACATTTTGTTGTTGTTCAGTTGCTTTTTTCAGTCATGTCTGATTCTTTGTGACTCCTTGGGGTTTTCTTGGTAAAGATACTGGAGTGGTTTACCATTTCCTTCTCCAGCTCATTTTACAGATGAGGAAACTGAGGCAAACAGAGTTAAGTGACTTGCCCAGGGTCACACACCTAGTAAGTGTGCAAGGCTAGATTCAAACCCAGGAAGATAAGTCTTCTCATCCCAGGCACAACACTCTATCCTTGCTTCATATAGTTGCCCTAAGGCTACCTTCTATCTCCTCTGCATTTCTCCTATATGTTCTAATTTGTGTATACTGTCTTCCTCATTAATACATAAGTTCCTTGAGGGCGGAGACTATTTTTGTTTATTTGTTGATTTGTCTATAGTCTCAACCTTAGAAAAGTACCTACTTACCCAATGCTTGCTGATTAGTTGATTGAAGAGTTACTTAATTGAGAGCCTGAGAGAGAGGTCAGTCAGGTATAGAATTTGATCCCAGGTTGTGTTGACTCTGAAACCGGCCCTCTCTACACTGTGTCACGCTAGAACCCTAAGAATGACTCATACCTGGGGTAATAGTTTGGTATTACGGTTTTTCTCTAGGTCAAGTATCTTAGGAAATACACACGCTTGACTTTGTTTAAAGTAGTTTTCTGAGTTATTAAGAAGTAACTTTAGTTTGGTTCATGGTTCAGTAAATATATACACAAACCACATACACATACATAAGCACACTCATGCACAACGGGGTTCAGATCAGGGACCATTCAGCAAATTAATATTGTTCCTTCAAATTTTGATTCATGGTTCAGTTCAAGTCCTGGATTAGAAATGACTTTGGGGAAGAAAAATCAATTTAAAATGGAAATGTAATAGCATGTGTATGAACTCAGTCATGGAAAGGGAAAAAAAAAGTTACTACTCCTCTGACTAAGACAAATATGGATGAGAAAAATAATCTTTCTCTTTTCGCTTCTGAATGTTTTATTGTGCCCATGCAGTAATTTTTGAGATCTACATTGGTAGTGTATTTGGCATGTTAAACTAAAATTTGCTATGGAGATTAGCATGCAATAATTTTGTAATTTTGTGGACAGCGTTGATTTGGGAAGTCTATATGGAATTATGAACCTAGAAGAGAACTGGATATCTGTATTGTCAAATTGAAATGATCAAATATATTTGAAAATTTATGCCATAACAAAAGCAAATGCAATACAGCTTTTAAAAGATAGTTGGAGAATAGAAAACTGGCCTGAAATGGCTGGGAGAATGGGAGGGTAGAGAGAATAATAGGAACATGATATGTTGGAGACTTGAAAGTAAAAAGTAACAAATAGAATCTTTCAAAGAATTTTAACTATGTCTAAGGATACAATTTTTTTTCGCTACTTTGTAAAACTGACAGGGCATCTACATCCATGAGTTCAAAAGGAAGTCTTACCAATTGAAATACTGAAAATATAGTTTAAATTATTAGACATTTAATTTAGGAAAGGGGTTCACCCATAAGCTCCCTTTGGCAGTCTAGTGGAGCCTATGGATTATTTTTCAGAATGTTTTTAAATTAATAAAATTATGTAAAGAGAATTATAAGGAAACCAATTATAAAGAAACAAAATTACATATATATATGTATACACGTGTGTGTGTGTGTGTGTGTGTGTTTGTTCTTCACAGATCCCAGGTTACTTCTGATTTAGAACTTACTTCTTGCCCCTCACTGTGCAAGGTGCTGAGAAAAATACATAGATAAATGAATCTCAAATTCACAGTCTAGTAGGGAGATAAGATGTCAAAGAAGAATAATTTTAAGATAAAGTATGATAAGTGAAAAATATACAAACTCCTATAATCACTCAGTAAAGGGAGAAATTACTTCACTACAGAGATTAAGCAAGGTTTTATCAGCAGGTATAGAGGTGAGGTTGGGTGGAGGATATCCCAAGCATAAGGAATGTTTTAAACCTAAGAAAGCATTTGGCAAAGTCCTGTACTTGTTTGAAATAGTGAATATTCCAGTTCAACTGAAATGCAATGCAAGGTGTTGGAAAGAGAGTTATGTAAGTCTGGAAAGATGAGTTATGGCCATGTTGTAGAGAGCTTTGAATGTCAGGCTAAGGATATTAGTTCTTATTTAGCAGGCAACGGGGAAAGAAAGGAAGAGGAAAAGAAAGAAATAGACAATTATAAATCATCTACAATGTGCCAGACCCTGTGCAAAGATCCTTTTACAAATGTTTTGTCATTTGATCCACACAACAACCCTAAGGGTAGGTGCTATTATTACCCCCATTTTACAATTGAGGAAACTGAGGCAGATGTTAAATAACTTGCCCAGGGTCACACAACTTATAAGTATATGAGAAGCTGGATTTGAACTGAGGTCTTCCTGAATCCTGGCCCAAAGCTGGCTCTAGTGGGGAGCCAACAAAGGATTTTGGACAGAAATTGATGGCCAGGCCTCTAGATTAGAAAGATAAATAGTGTTGATCCTTCCCTCCTCTTTGGGAGATCTTTCAGTAAACAGCCTTGGGGCAACTGGAATTACCCAATCCAGCCTTGTTGGAGCTAGAAATACAATAAGACACAGAAGAAGTACCTCTACTAATTTAAGATTCAGAAAGAAGTAAGGATTGGAGGAGAAGCAGCCAGCAGCTGGGGGAAGGAGAAGACAGACAGGAAGGATTTATTATAATCTGATGATTTGTAAATAACAAACTGTTTTGAGCCTTGAGATTATAAACACTTCTAACACTGACTTTAGGGAAATGTCAGATACCAACATTATAAGGTGTCACTAGGTTAGTGGAGCAAGAAGTTAGGGTTGTGAGAGATTACCAAATTGTTCCTTCATACCCTCATGTCAGGACATCCTCTTTCTAGAAGTCTGGCACTGAAAGAAATGAAAGAAATGTACAGTAATACTAAGGAATATAATAAGAACAACAAAAATTAGCATTTGTATAAGCTTTAAGATTTAAAAAGAACTTCACAAATACTTTCACATTTGATCTCATAATAACTCTTGGAGGCAGATGCTATAATTACACCTATTTTACGTATGAGGAAACTGAGGCAAATAGTTGTTAAATTACTTGTCCAGAAAAAAAACCTTCTAAAAAATGTCTGGGTCATGTTTCAAACTCTTCCTGACTCCAAGTTCAGCACTGTATCCATTGACACACCAAATGTATCCACTATTTCAATTAGGCTTACTGATTAAGTTGACTATTCTCTTGAAGCAGAGTAAAATATTTGAAAAAAGATCAAGAAAATATAGTGTTGGAGTATAAGATGGGGCAGCATTTTTCTGGTTCTCCTTTAGCATTTAAAAAATGCATGCACAGACATTGGATGGCTGGAACAGATCTGGTAAGTAACCTAGGATACAGGATATCTCACCTCTCAGGCGAACTGAGGCATAAGGCTATGGAATGGCATAAGGGTTTAATTTTTGTTGTACTATTTAATCTTTTACATGACTATAACAGAAATTTTGCTAAGAATATAGGATGGATCCAGATGGCATATTTTTACCCTCTCCTAGCCTCCTTAGCCACTGGCCTGAACAAGCTGTATTAATTTTTTTCTTGAGCACTTGACCAGGTTAGAAAAAAAAACATAAATATGGGTTTTAATTCTTTTTATGTGATTTATTTTAATACGTATTTATTTAATATATATCTAATTTATAATTTATTTAATATATGCTTTAACTCTTTTTCTCTCCCCACTCCTACCCATGTAACAGAGCATTTCAAGAGTGACTGATCATCTGGGATTGGAATTGAAGACACTACAGAATAATATTTTCTTTTAATATTATAATATTATAATTAATATATATTAATCACAGGGCTTTTGAGTCAGGAAGAACTGAGTTCTAATATTGCCTTACATACTAGCTGTGTGGACTGAAGCAAGTCATTTAAATCACTATCTGCCTGTCTTTCCCCAACTGAAAATAAGAATAACAATAACACTTGTCTCATAAAGTTGTGGTAAGGATCAAATAAATTAATATTTTTAAAACACTCTGCCAACTTTAAAGTGCTACATAAATGTTACCTGTTATTAATATTATAATTACTGTTATAATGATGATGATACTATTACTACTACTACTACTAACAATAATAATAACTATAGTTGTTGTTATTGTTGTTGTCAAGGGTGTTAGGTGCATGCCAAGATTACCTAAGATGGAGGCACCCATATGGGAGGCATTAGACCAGGGGTGGGAAAACTATCCTTGAGGTTATATGTGGCCTTCTAGGTCCTGAAGTTTGGCTCTTTGATTAAATGCAAACATCACAGAGGAAATCCCCTTAATAAAAGAATTTGTTCTGTAAAACTTAGACTCAGTCAAAAAGGCTGCACTCAAGCACCTAGAAGGCCACATGTGGCCTTGAGGCCACAGGTTCCCCAACCCTGCACTAGATTTCATGTGCTTCTTGGGGATAGGAAGACTGGTGAAGGTCTGCATTGACATTCTACAGTTAGACTACCATATGATTGGCAGCAGCCTCTTCCATTGGCTAAAACCATCTGCATCTTTAAATCTACCTAAGTGTTGATCTCTTTCTGGGGATTATAAATTAATTTTACAGATATTGGAATCTTGCCACCAATTTCAAAATGATAGCTAAAATCACCTAATAATGCATCAACTATTGGATTCATTTCTACACTCTGGCAAATAAACAATTTGGTTTCATTGTATGTTACATTTCAAAAATTCTAATTTCTAGGTGTAATGGAATTGACAGATTTCAAATTATTATTGTTATTTTTTATATCTACTTGTGATTTCATTGGTATAAGGAAGCTCCTGTGAGGAGAAAGACAAAATAAAAGAAACAAAAACAAAACAAAACAACAACAACAACAACAAAAAAAACTTCCCCCAACCACTTTAGTCCTGTGTTACTTACAGTCCTAGTGAGTTGATTGAATCATCAAGACATTAAGTGACTTGCCCAAGGTGACACTGCCCATATGTAACAGAGGTAGGACTTTAATCTGGATATTTCTGATTCTGAGGTCAGTTTTCTATACACTATGCCATGAAGTTTCTTTTCAAAATTATTATTGGCTAGAAATTGAACTTTCACAATTCTAAATAAAAATATTCTATTGAATGTCTAATAATATATCTTAATACTGGTATCTTAAAATATTGGAGATAAAATTAACCCATAAATAATAGTGGCACAGAATAATCATTTTAGTAATAATAACACAAATAATCTCATCTACATACAATAATAAAAATATATACTTTGAGGTTTATGACATATTTAAAATCAATGATATTTCATTTGATCCTTGTAACATCTTTGAGACTTAAGTGCTATATTTTTTACAGATGAGACTGTGATGTTAAATGTTTTACCCAGGGTCATATAATTAGTGTCTGAGGTGGGATAATAAATTATGTTTTCCTCACCTGGAAATTTGGCACTGTGTTCACTGGACCACCCAACAGCTTCACTTTCACAGATGAAACACATTTTAGTAATAATTACAATAGTGTGTGTGTATGTATGTGTGTGTGTGTGTGTATGTCTGTGTGTGTGTGTGTGTGTGTGTGTGTGTGTGTGTGTGTGTGTGTGTGTTGTATATCTATGTATGTATGTCTGTGTGAGAATTGGGAAACACATCTATGGACTATTATTCCACATTGGTAAATTGGACATGCGTTGTATGAAATAGCATTATTGAAGTGAGAGATGAGATTTTGCTCAAATACTTAACTGGCTTTATACATTCAAATTTGGAAAATATGATGAAGCTATATAATTGATAGTTGAGAAAGAGAAATTAATAACAAAATATTGGGCAAAGAGCTTCTCTGAGGATCTGAAGTTATGATAGGTCAATGAAGAATGAACATAATATGTTTTGGACATATGACAACTTTTTAAATATTATCATTTTTAACTGGCACAGGTCTCAGAGGAGCTGTAGCTTTTGCCTATTTTCTATCTCTGTCTCTTTCTGACTCTCTGTCTCTCTCTGACTCTGTTTTCTCTCAAAGTCCCCTTTAAGGTTAAGACAAAGCTATTTCATGAAAGCCAATTTTTGATTGATAAGGGTACGTGAGTTTATCCTGTGGTCTAAAGGCAGAATATGTACTGGTTTCAAGGCACATTAAAAAATAGTAGATACTTTTATATTTCATCACAGAAGTTCTTACATAATTCTTAATCATATTATGACAGTGACCTTGCTCTTCAAAAACTATGTCAGTTGAGGAAGGCCATAGAAGATTCTATCAAACTGGAAAGGCTTTGAAACAAACAGTGACTACTACTAAAGACATACTTAACTAAGTTCTGAGAGGTTTATAAACAGTGAATTGGCAACTAGATGATGCTTGTTTATCTAGGCAACTCAATGAAACAAAGGAAAATACAAATTGACTCACAGTCCTAGGCAGTGTCTTTCTGTTTCTGCATTGAAAATAAGAGAGTGGAACACATGGTCAAGAAGGTGCTAAGAATCACATATTATTCTGGAATTTTTACAATCATGTATGTAAAGGTTGGCAATTTACATGTGAAGTCCATAAAGATGAACTACTTGGCATAACAAACCTATTCAATGATTGAAAAGACATTTATTTAATACCTATAAAGTGTTGACCACTATGCTAGTTGTTTAGGATACCAAAAGAAAAACTAAAGAGCTCTTGCCCTTAAGAATTTTATTTTCTATGAATTTCTATGGTTTGGAAGTGGGCAATATAACACATACAGAGACATACTTTTTAAAATCCAAAGTAATGGAAACATTTAAAATAATTATTTATTGTAAACTGAACAAACAACATATACTATTCCAATATTAATAGTAGAAGAGAAAAAAGAAGAATTTATATGTAAGCGAAGTTTTCTATTATATTGTTTTTATTTTTTAAATTTTCCCCACTTACATATAAAAACAATTTTTAATATTTGTTTTTAAGACTTTGAGTTCCAAATTCTCTCTCTTCCTCTCCCCAACCTCATCAGTGAAAAGGCTAGTAGTTTAACATAAGTTATACATGTGTAGTCATGCAAAATATATGCATAATAGTAATGCTGTGAAAGAAAACACGGACAAAAAAGTTCAAGTAAAGTAAAAAGTATGCTTCAATCTGTATTCAGACAACATCACTTCTTTCTCTGTAGATGGATAGCATTTTTCATCATGTCTTTCAGAGTTGTTTTGGATTGTTGTATTGCTGAGAATAGGTAAGTCCATCACAGCTTATCATCTTACAATATTGCTATTACTTTGTACACTGTACATGTTACTTTGCATCGGCCCATGCAAGTCTTTCCAGGTTTTTCTGAGAGGATCCTGCTCATCATTTCTTATAGTGCAATAGTATCACATACTAATTACATACCACAACTTGTTCAGCCATCCTCCAATTGATGGGCATCACCTCAATTTCTAATTATTTGGCCCCAGAAATGAGCTGTTATAAATATTTTTGTACATATAGGTGCTTTTCCTTTTTTTTTAATCTGTTTGGGGATATACACCTAGAAGTGGTATTGCTAGGTCAAATGGTATCCACGGTTTTCTAGCCCTCTGGGCAGAGTTCCAAAGTATTCTACAAAATGGTAAAATTAGTTCATAACTCTACCAATAGTGCACTAATGTCTCATTTCCCCCACATATTCTCCAAAACTTGTCATTTACCTTTTCTGTCCTATTAGCCAATGTAATAGGTATGAGATAGTACCTCAGACTTATTTTAATTTGCATTTCTCCAATCAATAGTGAAATAGATTTTTTTATATGGATATAGACAGATTTGATTACTTCATCTGAAAACTGATCATCTTTTGATCATTTATCCTTTGGGAAATGGCTATTATTTTTATAAATTTAACTCAATTCTCTATATTTTTGAGAAATGAGACCTTTATCAGAGAAACTTCCTTCAAAATGTTTTTTTCGCAGTTACTATTGCTTCTGTATTTCCTTCCATTCTATCCCCCTGCATTTATTCTAATATCTCTTTCCTTTCACCCTGTCCTTCCTCAAAAGTATTTGACTTTTGACTACTCCATCCCCCAATCTTCCCTCCCTTGTATCATTCTCCCCTTCTCTTACCCCTTTATCCTCCTACTTTTCTGCAAGGTAGGATAGATTTCTTTGTCCAATTGTATGTGTGTATTTCCTCTTTGAGTCAAATCTGATAAGAGTAAGGTTCAAACAATGCTCACCCTCTTTGCTTCTTTCCATCTACTCTCATATGTCTTTTGCACCTATTCATGTAACGCTATTTGCCGTTTTCGGCTTCCTCCTTTCTTTTCCTTACAGAATAATACCTTTTCCATCTCTTAAATAATTTTTATAAAATCACATCTAAGTCAATTTATAACCACATCCTCTGTCTATGTATACCCCTTCTAACTGCTCTAATAGATATATATTTCTTAAGAGTTAGAAGTATCATCTTCCCAGGTAGGGAACTGTGCATACCCTTTTGATCCAGCAATACGGCTACTAGATCTGTATCTCAAAGAGATCATAAAAAAAGGGAAAAGATCCCATATATACAAAAATATTTATAGTATCTCTTTTTGTGGTAGCAAAAGATTGGAAATTGAGGAGATGCTCATCGACTGGAGAATGGTTGAACAAATTGCGGTATATGCAAGTAATGGAATACCATTGTTCCATAAGAAATGCTGAGCAGGCAGATAACAGAAAAATCTGGAAAGACTTACATGAGTTGATGCTGAGTGAAGTGAGCAGAACCAAGAGAACATTGTACATAGTAAAAGCAACATTGTGTGATAACCAACTTTGTTAGACTTAACTCTTCTCAGCAGTGCAGTGATTTAAGACAATTCCAAAAGACTCATGAGGGAAAATGTTTTCCACAATCAGAGGGGAAAAACAAAACAAAACAAAACAAACAAACAAACAAAAAACTATGGAGTCTGAATGCAGATTGAAGCATACTATATTTTTTTCCCTCTCTCTCTTTATTTTTGTTTTTTTTTTCCTTCTCATGATTTTTCCATTTTGTTCTGATTCTTCTTTCACAACATGACTAATGTGTAAATATGTTTAATATAATTATACTTGTATAGCCTATATCAGATTGCTTGCCATCTGGGAGGGGGGAATAGAAGGAGGGGGAAATTTAAAACTCAAAATCTTATAAAAATAAATGTTGAAAATCAAAAATAAAGAAAATTTTAAAATATATTTATTCTTCCTCCTTGGCATGGGAGCTCTGGAATTTGGCTATACTATTCCTTGGAATTTTCATTTTAAAATTTCTTTCAGGAGGGGATTCTTTCAATTTTTATTTTAACCTCTGGTTCTATTATATTAGGGTAGTTTTCCTTGATAATTTCTTGAAATATGATGTCTACGCTCTTATTTATCATAACTCTCATTTTATCTAATAATGTTTTTAAATTATCTCTTATGATTCTATTTTTCCAGGTCACTTGTTTTTCTAATATTTCATATTTTCTTATATTTTTTATTCTCTTTATTTTGTTAAATTTATTCTTGCTGTTATAACTATTATTTATTATTTTATTATTTATTATTATTAACATACTTATTAGCTTCCACTTGTGAAATTCTAATTTAAAAAATATTTTCTTCAGTGAGCTTTTGTACCTCTTTTTTCCATTTAGCCAATTTTATTTTTGAGGAGTTACTTCCTTTAGTGGATTTTTGCAGCTCTTTCGATTTGACCTATTCTATTTTTAAGGTATTATTTTCTCTAGTATTTTTCATGCCTCCTTTACAAAGCTGTTGAATCTTTTCTTTATGATTTTCTTTCATCATAGTCATTTCTGTTCCCAATGTTTTCTCTACTTCTCTTCCTTGAATATTTTATTAATTTATTTTGAATTATCAACAATCACTTCCGTAAGCTTTTGAGTTTTAAATATTTCTCCCACTCCCTCCCCAACTCCCTTCCCTAGATGGTATGCAGTCTGATATAGACTATGCATACACATTCCTATTTAACAAATTTTCATATTATTGAGGTTGAAAGTAAGAACCAATAGGAGGAACCACCAGAAAGAGGAAACAAAACACAACAGAAGAAAAAAAAAATAGCAAATAGTATACTTCAATCTGCATTTAAACTCCATAGTATTTTCTTTGGGTGTGGATAGCATTTTCCATCATGAGGCCTTTGGAGATGTCTTAGATGCTTGTATTGCTGAGAAAGGTTAAGTTTATCAATATTAGTCATTGCACAATGTGGCTGTTATAGTGTACAATGTTCTCTTAGTTCTGCTCACTTCACTAAGCATCAGACCATACAAGTCTTTCCAGGTTTTTCTGAAGTTAGTCTGTTCATCATTTCTTACAGAACAAAAGCTTTCCATTACATTCTTATATCACAACTTGTTCAGTCATTCCCCAATTGATGGGCATCCTCTCAATTTCCAATACTTTGCCACCACAAAAAGAGCTGCTATAAATATTTTTGTAAAAATGGGTCCTTTTCCCGTTGTATGATCTCTCTGGGGTATAGCCTTAGAAGTGCTATTCCTGGGTCAAAACATATGCACATTTTTAGAGCCCTTTGGGCACAGGTCCAGATTGCACTCCAAAATGGTTGGATTATTTCACAACTCCACCAACAATGCATTAGTATTCCAATGTTCCCACATCTTTTCCAACATTTATCATTTTCTTGTTTTGTCATGTTGGCCAATCTGATATGTGTGATGTGGTACCTCAGAGTTGTTTTGATTTACATTTCTCTAATCAATAGTGATTTTGAGCATTTTTTCATATGACTATAGATGGTTTTAATTTCTTCATCTGAGAACTGCCTATTCATATCCTTTGGCCATTTATCAATTGAGGACTGATTTGTATTATTAAAGATATCACTTAATTCTCTATATATTTAGAAATGAGGCCCTTATCAGATAGGATGGTTGTAAATATTCTTTCCCAATTTTCTACTTTCCTTCTAATCTTGGTTGTATTTGCTTTGTTTGTGCAAACATTTTTCAATTTAATGTAATCAAAGTTATCCATTTTGCTTTTTGTAATGTTCCCTGGCTCCTGTTTGGGCATGAATTCTTCTGTTCTCCAGAAATCTGATAGGCAAAGTATTCTTTACTCTCCCAGTTTGCTTAAGGTATCAGCCTTTATATCTAAATCATGAGCCCATTTTGACTTTATTTTGGTATATGGAATATGAGATTTTGGTATATGGTATATGAGATTTTGATCTATGCCTAGTTTCTGCCATACTCTTTTCTACTTTTCCCAGCAGTTTTTGTCAAAGATTGAGTTCTTATCCCAGAAGCTCGGGTCTTTGGGTTTATCAAATAACAGATTACTATAGTCATTGACTACTGTGTCTTGCATACTTAACCTATTCCACTGATCCACCACTCTATTTCTTAGCCAGTACCAAGCAGTTTTGATGATTACTGCTTTATAATACAATTTAAGATCTGGAATGGCTAGGCCACCTTCCCTTGCATTTCTTTTCATTAGTTCCTGTGATATTCTGGACATTTTGTTCTTCCAAAGAATCTTGTTATTATTTTTTCTAACTCTATAAAATATCTTTTTGGTAGTTTGATTGGAATGGCACTGAATAAGTAAATTAGCTTAGGTAGAATTGTCATTTTTATTATATTAGTTCAGCTGACCAATGAACAACTGATTTTTTTTCAATTATTTAGATCTGACTTTATTTGTGTGAGAAATGTTTTGTAATTGTGTTCATATAGTTCTTGGGTTTGTTTCAGGAGGTAGAGTCCTAAATATTTTGTAATGTCTACAGTAGGTTTAAATGGAATTTCTCTTTCTACCTCTTGCTGTTGGGCTTTGTTGGTAATATATAGAAATGCTGACAATTTATGTGGGTTTATTTTATACCTTGCAACTTTGCTAAAGTTGATTATTATTTCTAGTAGCTTTTTAGTTGATTCTCTAGGATTCTTTAAGTATATCATCATATCATCTGCAAAGAATGATAGCTTTGTTTCTTCTTTGCTTATTCTAATACCTTCAATTTCTTTTTCTTCTCTTATTGCTAAAGCTAACATTTCCAGTACAATATTGAACAACAGGGATGATAATGGACATCCTTGTTTCACCCCCAATCTCATCAGAAATGCTTCTAGCTTGTCCCCATTACATATGATGCTTGCTGAAGGTTTTAGGTAGATGCTATTTATTACTTTAAGGAAGACTCCATTTATTCCTATGCTTTCTAGTGTTTTTAATAGGAATGGGAGTTCTATTTTGTCAAAAGCTTTTTCTGCATCTATTGAGATGATTATTTGGTTTCTGTTAGTTTTGGTGTTGATATGATTAATTATGTTGATAGTTTGCTTAATATTGAACCAGCCCTGCATTCCTGCTATAAATCCTACCTGGTCATAGTGTATTTTTCTCAAGATAAGTTTCTGTAATCTATTTGCTAATATTTTCTTTAAAATTTTCACATCTATATTCATTAGAGAAAGTTGTCTATAATTTTTTTCTCTGTTTTGACTCTTCCTGGTTTAGGTATCAGCACCATATTTGTATCATAAAAAGAATTTGGTGAGACTCCTTCTTCACCTATTTTCCCAAATAGTCTATATAGTATTGGAATTAATTGTTCTTTAAATGTTTGATAGAATTCACATGTAAATCCATCTGGCCCTGGAGATTTTTTCCTAGGTAGTTCATCAATGGATTTTTCAATTTCTTTTTCTCAGATGGGGTTATTTAAGTATTTTAATACCTCTTCTGTTAATCTGGACAATTCACATTTTTGTAAATATGTATCCATTTCCCTAATATTATCAAATTTATTGGCATACAATTGGGCAAAATAGTTCCTAATTATTGTTTTAATTTCCTCTTCCTTGGTGGAGGATTCACCTTTTTCATTCTTGATACTCTGAATTTGGTTTTCTTCTTTCTTTTTTTTAATTAAAGTAATCAAAAGTTTATCTATTTTATTGTTTTTTTCATAAAACCAGATCTTAGTTTTATTTATTAGTTCAATAGTTTTCTTAATTTCAATTTTCTTAATTTCTCCTTTGGTTTTCAATATTTCTAATTTAGTGTTTAATTGAAGATTTTTAGTTTGTTCTTTTTCTAGTTGTTTTAATTGTATGCTCAATTCATTGATCTCCTCTTTTCTATTTTATTCACTTAAGCATTTAGAGATATAAAACTTCCTCTAAGAACTGCTTTCACTGCATCCCATAAATTTTGGTATGTTGTCTCATTATTTTCATTCTCTTGACTGATGTTATTTATTGTTTCTATGATTTCTTGTTTGATTCAATCATTTTTTAGGATTAGATTATTTAGTCTCCAATTTTTTTTAGGCCATCTTTCCATGGCCCTTTATTACATATAATTTTTATTGCATCATAATCTGAAAATGATGCATTTAATATTTCTGCCTTTCTGCACTGGATTGTGAGATTTTTATGCCCTAGTATATGGTCAATTTTTGTGTATGTGCCACGTACCACTGAGAAAAAAAAATATATATTCCTTTCTATTCCCATTCAATTTTCTCCAGAGGTCTATCACACCTAACTTTTCTAGCATTCTATTCATCTCCTTAACTTCTTTCTTATTTATTTTGTGACTAGATTTATCTAGTTCAGAGAGGGGGAGGTTGATGTCCCCCACTAGTAACTTCTCCTAAGAACTGCTTTTGCTGCATCACATAAGCTCTGGTATGTTGTCCCATTATTTTCATTCTCTTGAATGAAGTTATTGACTGTTTTCTATGATTTGTTGTTTGACCCAATCATTTTTTAGGATTAGATTATTTAGTTTCCAATTAATGTTTAGCCTATCTTTCCATGGCCTTCTATTACATATAATTTTCATTGCATCATGATCTGAAAAATATGCATTTAATATTTCTACCTTTCTGCATTGAATTGTGAGGTTTTTATGAACTATTTCATGGTCAATTTTTGTGTATGTGCCATGTACTGCCACAAAAAAGTATACTCCTTTTTATCCCCATTCAGTTTCTCCAGAGGTCTATTTTATCTAACTTTTCTAATGTTCTATTCACCTCCTTAACTTCTTTCTTGTTTACTTTTTGGTTAGATTTATCTAGTTAAGAGTTGGGGAAGTTGAGGTCCCCCACTAGTATAGTTTTGATGTCTATTTCTTCCTGTAACTCCTTGAACTTCTCCTCTAAGCATTTGGAAGCTACAGCATTTAGTGCATATATGTTTAGTAATGATATTACTTTATTGTCTATTGTGCCTTTTAGCAGAATGTAGTTTCCTTACTTACCTCTTTTGATAAGATCTATTTTTGTTTTTGCTTTGTCTAAGATTAGGATTGCTACCCCTGCCTTTTTTTTTACTTCAGCTGAAGCATAATATATTCTGCTCCAGCCTTTTACCTTTACCCTGTGTGTCACTCTTTTTCAAATGTGTTTCTTGTAAACAACGTATTGTAGGATTATGTTTTTTTTAATCCATCCTGTTATCCATTTCCATTTTATGGAAGAGTTCATCCCATTCACATTCACTGTTAAGAATACTATCTTTGTCTTTCTTTCCATCCTTCCCCTCCCCTACTTATGGTTTTCTTTCTCCTTTCTCCTTTTCCCTCCTCACTAGTGTTTTGCTTTTGCCCACTGCCTCCCTCAGTCCCTCCTCCCTTCTATTAGCCCCTTCCCTTTTCTTCCCCTTTACTCTTACTACTTCTTCCCTCCTTTCTATCCCCCCTTCCTTTTCTTTCCCCTTTTCCCACCTACTACCTATAGGGCAAATTAGGTTTCTATGCCTAACTTATTAGGCTATTCCCTTCTTGAGCCAAATCTGATGAGAGTAAGGTTTGAACAATGCTCATCTTTCTCCCTTCTTTCCCTCTTCTGTAATTGAGTTTTGTATCTTTTCCTGTAACATAATTTACCCTTGTCTGCCTCCTCCTTTACTTTTCTCTCAATACATTTTCTTAGATCAGATTAATCTGCTTACTTGGATCCATTTAAGCCAGCTGATTACATTTTTTTAATCATTACATCAAATTCAACTTCTATCCACCACCTTTATGTATACCCTTTTAACATGGTGTAATAACAATACAGTTCTCAAGAGTTACAAGTGTCATCTTCCCTTGTAGGGATGTAAATTTTTTGCCCTCATTAACAACGTATTGTATCTTTTGGTCTTGTTTACCTTTTTATGTCTCTCTGGATTCTTATATTTGAAGATCAAATTTTCTGTTGAGCTCTGGTCTTTTAACAGGAAGATTTGTTTCGTTTAATATCCATCTCCTCCCCTGAAAGATGAATGCACATTTTCACTGGGTAGTTGATCCTTGGTTGTAATCCAAGGTCCTTTGCCTTAAAGAATATCATGTTCTAGTTTAATGTAGAAGCTACAAGGTCCTGTGTAATCCTGACTGTGGTTCCATGATATTTAAATTGTGTCTTTCTGACTACTTTAGTATTTTCTCTTTGACCTGGTAATTTTGGAATTTGGCTATTATATTCCTTGGCATTTTCAATTTGGGATCTCTTTCAGGAGGTGATTGGTGGATTCTCTCTATGGCTATTTAACTCTCTGTTTCTAGGACCTTGGGTAGTTTTCCTTTATGATTTCCTGAAAGATACTGTCCAGGTTCTTTTTTTCATTGTGATTTTCAGGTAGACAAAAAATTTTTAAATTGTCTCTCATGGATTGATTTTCCAGGTCAGTTGTTTTACCAATGAGGTATTTTACACTTTTATCTTTTTTTTTCATTTTTTTTTTGCTTCTGTTTGACTGATTCTTGTTCTTTCCTAGTTATTAGTTTCCATTTGCCCAATTCTAATTTTTAACAAATTGTTTTCTTCTATTAGATTTTGTACCTCCTTCCCCATTTGGCCAATTGTATTTTTTAGGGACCTGTTTTCTTCGGTGTACTTTTTTCCCAGTTGGCCAATTGTATTTTTTAGGGACTTGGTTTCTTCAGTGTACTTTTTTTCCTGTTGGCCAATTTTATTTTTTAAAGACTCCTCTACCTCTCTCATTTGACTTTTAAAATCCTTCTTGAGCTCTTCTAAGAAGGCTTTTTAGGCTTCAGACAAGTTCATATTCCTTTTTGAGGTTCCAGATTTGGGTTTGTTGACAATATTGTCCTCTTCAGAATTTCTGCCTTGATCTTTACTGTTCTCATAATATGAATCTATGGTATTTCTTTTTATTCATGGTGTTTGCTTATTTCCTGGCCTTTAAAGAGATTGGGCTCTCCTGCTGGGAAACAAAGGTCACTGATCCAAGCTTCTTTTGTTGGGAACCTTGGTCTTGGTCACTGGCTTTGTGTGGTGCTGGGGCCTTCTATGTTGGCAGTTGGAGGCTGTAGCATTCTGGCAGCTTACCTGGTGTTGGGCTGGAATCAGCAACACTGGAACTCTAGGGGTAGGATTGGGCAGTCTGGCCCCTGGGTGTTGCCTGCTTTTCCTTTCCTTTTGCTTTCTTCAGCTCCTTTCAAATATATGTTTCAGGATGTTTATCCACCTTGGCCCCCTTGGAGCACTTCACAGATTTTTGCTGAGGAACTGGGAGACTACTGTAGAATGCTGAGAAACCTGGTGATTTTCTGAGCTGGTTTCCACTGGTTCCCCTGCCCTCACTTAAGCACTCAGTGGTCCAGGTGTTGGTGTTTTCCTGCTCCACCACCTGTATTTAAGGATCTCCTCCTGGTATGCTGAGGTGGGACTTTCTGCTACCTTGCTGGGTTGCTTCCTGTTCTGTACTGATCCCCTTCCCCCAAGGCAAGAGGGGCCATTCCTATTAATCCCCTCAAGTTACAGGGGTTACTGAAGTGCTGCACCTGTCTTTCTTCTGGTTCAGCTGTTTCAGGGTTTTTTTTGGGCCAGTATTTTATGGGCTTTCAGAATTTAATATAGGAGGGTGAGAATGACTTGTTTTTTACTTCATCATCTTGAATCCTGGAAGCAGAAGTTCTTCCTTGATTTTTAAAGTCCTTTTTTGAGCTCCTCTATATCCTGGGGCCAGTTTATATTTTTCTTTGAGCCTCTGGATGTAGGAGTTCTGACTTTATTTTCTTCTTCTGAGTCTGTGTCTTGATCTTCCCTGTGACCACAGTAACTTTCTAGTTAGTATCTTGTTCATCTGTTTGCTCATTTTCCTGCCTATTACTTGTCTTTTAACTCTATTCTAATGTTGGGCTCTGCTCCTAGAATGGAGGGGGCACCATCCTAAGCTTCAATCTTTTTTTTTTTTGTTTGTGTAGCTGTTTTCAAAGATAATTCTGTCGACCTTTAAGTTTTTGATTCTGGCAAGGTGGTATGATCTAGGGAGAGGTGTGTTTACTAGTCTCCTAACCTGTTCATTGCTCTATGAGCTACTATGAGCACTCTTTTCCACCATAGAACTGTGATCTGGGTCCCATTTCCCCAGGTGCTGCAAGCTCTTATGTGCTAGTGCTCCTCCTTGCTCTCAGACTTTGACCCAGGACTTTGACCCATATAGACAATACAACAGAATTCTGCCCCAGGTGCTAGCAAAATGGACAGATGGAATTTTCTTCTCAGCAATTGTTTAACCCCCTTGCCATCTGTGGGATGAGAGGTGAGGAAACCACCATTTCCACCACTGATTTAGTCACCTTGAAGGCCTGATTCTAGTTTGCTAGGGTTAGTCTTCATTGGCATGGCCTGTGCTAGACTACACTCCACTCTTGCCATGGCATAACAGACCTTTCCTGCTGACCTTCTAAATTGTCTTGGCCTGGAACATTGTTTCACTCCATCCTCTTGTGGGTTCTGCCCCTTTAGAATTTGTTTTGAGACAGAATTTAAAGGTACTTGGATGGGTTTGGAGAGAGCTCAGATGAGTCCCTGCCTTTTCTTGACCATTTTGACTATGCCCCCTATGGGACATTTTCACAAAATATAAATTCTCTAATCACTTTTAATTAGGTCTATTTTTACTTTTGCTTTGTCTGAGATTCTGATTGAGTGCTTTATTTTAACTCTGTGTCTTTATGTTTCTAGTGTATCTTTTATAAAGAACATATTTTTAGGTTCTGGTTTCTAATTCATTCAGCTATCTGCTTCTGTTTTATGGTGAGCTCATCCAATTCAAATTTGCAGTTATGATTACTGTGTATTTCCTCCCTTCCCATTTTGTTCTGTTTATTCTTCTCTTCCTTTTTTTTTAATCCTATCTCCCATCAAAAGTTCTTTTTCTATCTACTGCCTACTTAATCCACCCTTTCTTTTCTATAGTACCTCCTTTCTCCTTCTCCTGTTGCCTAATTGGGTAAGATATATATTTTATACACACTTGTTTATCTTCTCTCTCTCCTTTCAACCTGTCTTCAAATGCATTTTGCTTCTATCACCTCCATCAATCTGTGCTCCCTTCCCTTTTCTCTTGTATTCTCTTCCTCCTATTTTTCAGTAGGGTAAGATAGATTTCTATATTCAACTGAGGGTATACATTATACTTTCTTTGAGTCAATTACAGTAGAAGCAACAATGAAATGCCTCCACCTATGTCCACCATTTCCCCCTCTACTGTAAAAACTCTTTTTATCATGCCTATCTTATGTGAGATAAATTTCCCTATTCTGCCTCTCCTTTCTCCCTTCTTCCACTGAATCTCTTTCTCACTCCTTCACTTAAAAAAAATATCCCAGCATAATCAACTCACATCCATGCTCTATTTTTATAGAAATACATTTTAACTGCCCTACAAGTTAAAAGAATCATCTTTCCATATAGCAATGTAAATGATCTAACCTTACTGAGTTCTTTATGATTTCTCTTTCATGTTTCTGTTTTCATGCTTCACTTGAATCTTGGGTTTGAATATTAAATTTTCTATTCAGCTCTCTTGTTTTCATCAATAATTCTTGATTACTGATTTCATTATTCTTTCCTACCCACCCCCAAAAAAGGTTTATACTTATTTTCCTGGGTAGGTTATTCTTTGCTGTAATCTCAGCTTTTGTTTCCTTCCAGAATATCATATTCCAAGCACTCTGATCATTTAATGTGGAAGACGTTAAGTCCTATGCAATCCATACTGTGCCTCCAAAATATTTAATTTTTTTTTTCCTGGCTGCTTTCTTCCTGCTCTCTCTTTGACATGGGAACTCTGGAACTTGGCTATAATATTACAGGGATTTGCCATTTTGAGAATTCTTTCAGCAGTCAATCAGTGGATTCTTTCAATTTCTATTTAACTTTCTGGATCTAAGGTATTGGGACAGTTTTCCATGATAATTTCTTCATGTATGATATCTAGGCTATTTTTTTGTAATCATGACTTTCTGGTAGTCTAATAATTCTTAAATTATCTCTCCTGGATCTATTTTCCAGGTCAGTTGTTTTTCTGATGAGATATATGACTTTATTTTTTCTATTTGTTCCTATTCTTTTGACTTTGTTTTATTGTTTCTTAATGTCTTCTGGAATTATTAATTTTCATTTACCAAATATAATTTTTAAGTAATTATTGTCCTCATCAAATTGTTGTACCTCCTTTTCCATTTGGCTTAATTCTGTTGTTTTGGAGTTCTTTTTTAGTGAATGTTTTGACTATTTTACCATTAGACCAATAGCATTTTTTAATTTTAATTGCTTTATTTAAATAAGAGATAGATTTGACATATACAGGACTTTATTGGGAGGGAAACATACAAATGAGGATAAATTAGGATGAAATTTGAAGGGATTCTTAAGTTTTTTTTAAACAATTACAGAAATGGGCTAGGTATCTAAGTTGGTTTGGAATTGAAGAAAGCTTCCTCCAATCCATTTTAATTCCAGTGCCTTCTATCTGTTAATTATTTCCAGTATATCTTGTGGTTTTTTTTAACATTTTATTTAATTATTTGTTTTTATTTTTCAACATTTATTTTATAAAATTTTGAATTTTAAATTTTCTCCCTGCCTTTTCCCTCCCTCTTCTCTGAAATGGCATGCAATCTGATATAAGCTATACATATTAAACACATTTATACATTAGTCATGTTGTAAAGATAAATTGAAACCAAAGAGAAAAATCATAAGAAAGAAGAAACAAACAAACAAACAAACAAAAAAACAGAGAAAACAATATGTTTTGATCTGCAATAAGGCTCCATAGTTCTTTCTCTGGATGTGGATAGCACTTTCCATATTGAGTTTTTTGGAATTATCTTAGATCCTTATATTGATGAGAAGAGTTAAGTCTATCAAAGTTGATCATTGCACAATGTTGTTGTTACTATGTACAATGTTCTGCTGGTTCTGCTTATTTTCACTCTGTGTCATGTAAGTTCATCAGTTTCTTTTTCTAAAATCCACATGATCATCATTTCTTACAGAGCAATAGTATTCCATTACTTTCATGTACCACAATTGATTCCCCAACTGATGGGTATCTTCTCAATTTCCAATTCTTTGCCACAACAAAAAGAGGTACTTTAAATATTTTTGTACATATGGGTCATTTGCAAACTTTTATGATCTCTTTGGTATTCAGACCTAGAAGTGGTATTTCTGGATCAAAGAGCATGCATAGCATCATAGCCCACTGGGCATCATTCTAAATTACTCTCCAGAATCATTGATTCAATTCACGACTCCACAAACAATGTGTTAGTGGTTCCAATTTTCCTACATCTTCTCCAACATTTATCATTTTCCTGTTTTGCCATGTTAGCCAATCTGATAGGTATGAGGTGGTACCTCAGATTTGTTTTGATTTGCATTTCTCTAATCAATAGTGATTCAGAGCATTTGTTCATATGACTATAGATAGCTTTAATTTCTTCATCTGAAAACTACCTGTGTATATCTTTGCTCACTTCTCAATTGGGGAATGACTTACAAATTTCACTCAGTTCTCTATGTATTTTGGAGACACTGGCTGTAAAAAAAAAAAATGTTTCCCAGCTTTCAGTTTCCTTTCTACTCATATTTGCATTGGCTTTCCTAGTGGCATAACTTTTTAATTTAATGTAATCAAAATAATCCATTTTGCATTTCATAATTATTTCTATCTCTTGTTTGGTCATAAATTCTTCCACTCTGCATAGATCTGGCAGGTAACCTAGTCCTTGCTCTCCTACTTTACTTATACTCTCACTTTTTTTGGTCTAAATCATGTACTCATTTTGACCTTATCTTGACATGCATTGTAAGATGTTAGTCTTCCTAGTTTCTTCCATACTATTTTCCAGTTGTCAGATAGTGATTTCTTCTCCCAGAAGCTGGATTCTTTGGGATTATCAAAGAGTAGATTACTATAGTCATTGACTACTGTGTTTTGTGTATCTCACCAATTCTACTGATCCACCAAACTATTTCATAGCAAGTAACAAGTAGTTTGGATTATTGCTATTTTTTTTAAGTTTATTTTTAGTTTTCAGCATTCACTTCCACAAGATTTTGAGTTCAAATTTTCTCCCCATCTCTTTCCTTCCCCCACCCCAAGATGACATGCATCCTGAATATCCCCTCCCCTAATCTGCCTTCCCTTCTATCACCCCCCCTTTCTGATCCCCTTCCCCTTCTATTTTCCAGTAGTGAAGTATAAATTTCTATACCCCTTTTACTGTATATCTTATTTCCCAGTTGCATGTAAAAACATTTTTTAACATTTGTTTTTAAAACTTTGGGCTCCAAATTCTCTCTCCCTCCCTCCCCACCCACCCTCATTGAGAAGGCAAACAACTTGATACAGACTATACATGTGTAGTCATGCAAAACATTCCCATAATAGTCATGTTGTGAAAAACTCACTATGTTTCCCTTCATCCTATCCCACCCCCTGTTTATTCTATTCTCTCCATTGACCCTGACCCTCTTCAAAAGTGTTTACTTCTGATTAAACCCTCCCACAGTCTGCCATCCCTTCTATAATCCCCCTCTCTTATCCCCTTCCCACCCTATTTTCCTGTAGGGTAAGATAGATTTCCATACCCAATTGAGTGTGTATGTTATTGCCTACTTGAGCTAAATTCAATGAGGACTATCTGAAAGCCATAATAAAAAAAAAAGAGCCTGGACATCATCTTTCAAGGAATTATCAAGGAAAACTGCTCTGACATTCTAGTACCAGAAGGCAAAATAGAAATGGAAAGGATCCACTGATCACCTCCTGAAAGAGATCCCCAAAGGCAAACTCCCTAGGAATATTGTAGGCAAATTCCCGAATTCTCAGGTCAAGGAGAAAATATTGCAAGGAGCCAGAAGGAAACAATTCAAGTATTGAAGAATCACAATCAGGATAACACAGGATTTAGCAGCAAGGATCTAAGAGAGCTCCAAAAGACTCATGATGGAAAATGCTATCCACATCCAAAGAAATAACTTTGGAGTCTGAATGCAGATTGAAGCATACTATTTGCTCTTTTTGTTGTTGTTGTTGTAGCTTTTCCTCTTTCTTGTGGTTCCACCCATTGGTTCTAATTCTTTTTTGCAACATGACTAATCTGGGCATAGTTCCAAATTGCTCTCCAGAATGGTTGGATCAGTTCACAACTCCACTAAAATTACATTAGTTGTCCAATTTTCCCATGTCTACTCCAACATTTAAAATTTTCCTATTTTGTCATGTTAGCCAATCTGATAGTGTGATGTGGTATGAAAGAGACACTTTGATTTGCATTTCTCTAATCCATAGTGATTTAGAGCATTTTTTTATATGACTAAAGATAGCTTTGATTTCTTCAGTTTAGGACTCAGAACCATATTTGTATCATAAAAAGAATTTGGTAGGACTTCTCCTATTTTCCCAAAAAGTTCATATACTTTTGAAATTAATCATTAACTAACTGATAGAATTCATTTGTAAATCCATCTGGCCCTGGAGATTTTTTCTTAGGGAGTTCAATGATAGCTTGTTGAATTTTTTTTTTCTGAAATGAGGTTATTTATGTATTTTATTTCTTCTTCAGGTAATCTGGGCAATTTATATATTTTTTTTGTAAATATTCACCCATTTTACTAAGATTATTTGCAAACAATTGGGTAAAATGGTTCTTCATTATTGTTTTAATTTCTTCTTCATTGGTAGTGAATTCACCCTTTTCATTTTTGACACAGGTAATTTGTGTTTTTTTTTTCTTTGTTTTCTTAAATCAAATTACCAAAGGTTTATCTATTTTATTTTTTGCATAAAACCCCCTATTAGTTTTATTTAGTAGTTTAATAGTTTTCTTAATTTCAATTTTATTAATCTGTCCTTTGATTTTCAGAATTTCTAATTCAGTATTTAATTAGGGATTTTTAATTTGTTCTTTTCCCAGCTTTTTTAGAGGCTTACCCAGCTCATTGATCTCCTATTTCTCTATTTTATTCATGTAAGCATTTAGAAATATAAAATTTCCCCTAAGAACCACTTTTGCTGCATCCCATAAGTTTTGACATGTTGTTTCATTGTCATTCTCTTGGATGAAGTTGTTGATTGTTTCTAAGATTTATTGTTTGACTCTCTTATTCAGTAGGATTATATAGTTTCCAATTATTTTCAGTCTATCTTTTCATTTATTATTTCCTTTATTACATGTAATTTTTATTGTATCATGATGTGAGAAGGATACATTTTATATTTCTTCCTTCCTTCATTGGATTGTAAGGTTTTTATGCCCTAGTACATGGTCAATTTTTGTGTAGGTGCCATGTACTGCCAAGAAAAATGTATTTCCCTTTCTATCCTCATTCAGTTTTCTCCAGAAGTCTACCATATCTAATTTTTCTAAGACTTTATTCACCTTCTTAACTTCTTTCATGTTCATTTTTGGTTAGATGAATCTAGTTCTGAGAGGGGAAGTTTGAGGCCCTCCACTTGTATAGTGTTGTTTTGTTTTGTTTTGTTTTTCTGTCTATTTCTTCCTGTAATTCACATAATTTTTCCTCTAAGAATTTGAATGCTATACCATTTGGTATATATCTGTGTGTGTGTGTGTGTGTGTGTGTGTGTGTGTGTGTGTGTGTGTATAGGATAGATAGATAGATATTGATATTCCATTTTCTATGTTACCTTTTAGCAGGATGTTTCTTTCTTCATATTTTTTTTAATTAGATCCATTTTGTTTTTGATTTGTCTGGGGTCAGGATTGCTACTCCTGCTTTTTTTTTAATTTTTATTTTTACTTCACCTGAAGCATAATATATTCTGCTATAGCTTTTTAGCTATTGTTTGTGTGTATCTCTCCACTTCAAATGTGTGCCTTGTAAACACCTTATTGTAGGATTATGGTTTTTAATCCACTTTGCTATCCTCCTCCATTTTATGGGAGAGTACATCCCATTCACAGTCACAGTTATGATTTCTTTGTCTTTCTCTCAGTCCTCTTTTCCCCTCATTTTTGCTTTTCTTTCTCCTTTATCCCTTTCATTCCTAACTAGTGTTTTTCTTCTGACCACTACTTCCTTTATCTGCTTTCCCTTCTCTCAGTCCCCTCCCTTTTCTTTCCCCTTTCCCCTACTACTCCTTCCTTCCCTTCTGCCCTCTCTTGTATCCACCCCTTCCATTTTTCCCCTTTCCCCTTCTACTTCCTAAAGGGTAAGATGGACTTCTGCACAAAATTAAGTGTTTATGTTATTCACTCTGTGAGCCAAATCCTATTAGAGTAAGGTTCAAACAATGCTAACCTCTCTTCCTCTTCCCCCTCTATTGTAATGGGTCTTTGCACCAATTCATGTGATGTAATTTATCCTTTTCTATCTCTTACTTTTATCTTTCCTAGGTACAATCTTTCTTTTGTTTTTGCCCCTTAATCATTTTTTTTAATCATTACATCAAAGTCAACTTATGTCTATGCCCTCTATGTATACCCCTTCTAAATGCCATCATAATGGTTCAGCATGCAAGAGTTATATGTATCATCTTCCCATGTAAGGATTTAAAAAATTTCCCCTTATTGAATAACATTTTTGTTCTCTTTCCTGTTTACCTTTACATGTTTCTCTTGAGTCTTGTATTTGGAGATCAAATTTTCTGTTGAGCTCTAGTCTTTTCATCAAGAAGGTTTGGAAATCCCCTGTTTCATTGAATGACCATCTCCTCCTCTGAAAGATTATGCTCAGTTTTTCTGGGTACGTGATCCTTGGTTGTAATCCAAGCTCCTTTGCCTTCCAGTAGATCATATTCCAAGCTCTCTGATCATTTAATGTAGATGCTACTAGGTCTTGCATAATCTTTACTCTGGTTCCATGATATTTAAATTGTTTCTTTCTGGCTGCTTGCAGTATTTTCTCTTTGATCTGATAATTCTTGAATTTGACTACAATATTATTCGGCATTTTCATTTTGGAATCTCTTTCAGGAGGTGCTTTATGGATTCTTTCAATGACTATTTTACCCTCTGGTTCTAGGACTTCAGGGCAGTTTTCTTTGTTGATTTCTTGAAAGATGCTGTCTGGGGTCTTTTTCTGATCATAGCTTTCAGGTAAACCAATAATTCTTAAACTATCTCTCCTGGATCTATTTTGCAGGTCAATTTTTTTCCCCAATGACGTAGTTTATGTTTTCTTCTATTTTTCATTCTTTTGATTTTGTTTGACAAATTCTTGATGTCTCATAGAGTCATGAGCCTCCACTTGCCCAATTCTAATTTTTAACAAATTGTTTTCTTCAATTAACTTTTGTGCCTCCTTTTATATTGGCCAATTCTACTCTTTAAGGAGTTCTTCTTTTCAGTGAATTTTTAAACTTCCTCTTCCATTTGGCTAATTGCATTTTTTAAGGAGTTGTTTTCTTTGGTCAGTTTTTGCCCTTCCTTTTTGAAGCTGTTGACTCTTTCTTGCATAACTCTCATTTCTTTTCTCAAATTTTATTCTGTCTCTCTTAATTGACTTTTCAACTACTTATTGAGCTCTTCCAAAGAGGCTTTTTGGGCTTGGGACTAATTAATATTTCCATTTGAGATTTCATGGGTAGGTATATTGACAATGTTGTCTTCTGAGTTTGTGCTTATATCTTCATAATAATTCCCTGTGGTCTATGTTCTTTTCCACTTTTTGCTCATTTTCTTTGTCTATTTCATGGATTTTAAGACTACTGGAGAACACTGGTTTCTATTCCAAGCTTCTCGTGCTAGGGGCCTGGTTGCTTGCTTTGTGTGCTTGGGCCTCAGATGGTTGCAGCTGGAGACTGTAGATGTCTATCAGCTTACCTGGTGCTGAGCTGGCATCCTAGTGGAGGTGTTTGAAATGTGCTGACACCAGGTGAGATTTTTATAATTTTCATCAGGGCTACACTGAGACATGTACAAGTTCAGCTGCTGGAAGACACCTGCTTGCCTGAAATTGTGCTGAAGCACCAGCACATCATCTGCTAGACAATGCCTGCCCACCTAGGCCATTTCTTATAACACAATAGTATTCCATATACATTCCATTACATGCATAAACCACAACATGTTCAGCCATTCCCCAAATGATGGCCATCTTCTCAATTTCCAATTCTTTGCTATGGCAAAAAGATCTACTAAAAATATTTTTGCACATGTTGGTCCTTTTCCAAATTTTCTTGTTTCTTTTTCAAGAAACTATTCAACTAGCTATGTACCTCCTTTTCCATTTGGGCTATTCTACTTTTTAAGGAGTTGTTTTCTTCAGTGTACTTTTTTCCACTTGACAAATTGTATATTTTTATTAATTTATTTTAATTTATCAACAATCACTTCCATATGTTTTTGAGTTTAAAATTTTTTCTCTCTCTTCCTCCCCGAGATGGCACACAACCTGATATAGGCTAGATAGATAGATAGATATAGATAGATATACATTCTTATTAAACATATTTTCAGATTAGTGATGTTGTAAGTAAAAATTAGAACAAATAGGAAGAACCACCAGAAAGAGGAAACAAAACTCAACAGAAGAGAAAAAAAAGCAAACAGTATTTTTCAATGTGCATTCAAATTCCATAGTTCTTTCTTTGGATATGAATAACATTTTCCATCATGAGACCTTTGGAGATGTCTTAGATCCTTATATTGCTGGGGATACTTAAGTTTATCAATATTAATCATCACACAATGTGGCTGTTATTGTGTACAACATTCTCTTGGTTCTGCTCACTTCACTCAGCATCAGACCATACAAGTCTTTCCAGGTTTTTCTGCACTTAGCCTGTTCATCATTTCTTATAGCACAATAGTATTCTGTTACATTCATAAACCACAACTTGCTCAGCCATTCCCCAATTGATGGGCATCCTCTCAATTTCCAATTTTTTGCCACCACAAAAAGAGCTGCTATGAATATTTTTGTACATGGGCAAAATGTATTTTTTTAAAGGACTTGTTTTTGACAGTTAATTTTTGTCCTTCCTTTTCCAAGCTATTGACTCTCTCTCTTGCATACCTCTCATGTCTTTCCTCAATTTTTCTTCTACCTCTCTTATTTGACTTTTCAAGTCCTTCTTGAGCTCTACCAAGGAGGCTTGTTGGGCTTGAGATCAATTCATATTCCCATTTGAGATTTTGGATGTGGGCATATTGACAATGTTATCTTCTTCTGAATTTTTGTTTTGATCTTCCCTGTCCCCTTCAAAAAAATCTATGGTCATTGTCCAATTCTGCTTTTTTTTTACTTACATTTGCCTATTCCTTGACCTGGTTCCTGACTTTATGTGTTGGGGACTCAGGTGCTGGCAACTGGAGGCTATAGGGGTCTGGCAACTTACCTGGTGCTGAACTGGCATCAACAACACTGTAGCTCTCAGCATGGGTGTGGGGGTGTTTCCGGCCCTGTAGGACACTTGCTTATCTGGGCTTCTCTGAAACACCAGAAGGTTTGTCTGCTGGAGGACACCTGTCCACCTGGAATTGTGCATCCTTGAGATGTACTGAAACACTGGGAGGTTTGGCTGCTGGACGATGCCTGCCCACCAGAAAAAGTGATGGTTTTCTGAGCTGGAATCTACTGTTCCCATGCCTTTCCCAAGGCACTGTGGGTCCTGGTATTCATGTTTGCCTTCTCTACCACCCTGGGGCTCAAGATCTCCCACTGGTTTGCTGAGGTGGGCCTTGTTGTTGGCTTGCTGGGACACCACCCATCCTGTATTACTCCCCTTCCACCAGATTGAGAGGGACCTTTTCTGTTAATCCCCAAAGCTTCCTAAGCTAAAAGACTGTTGTACCCCATCCTTTTGCTAACTAAGTTGTTCTAGAGTTTTTCCTGGGGTGATATTTTCTGGGTTTTTAGAGGTCAATAAGGGAGAGTGAAATCCTGCATCTTGGCTCCCAGAAGTCCTCATTTCTTATGCTCCCATTTTTACCCAATTGCAGTGAGCCTTTCTTGTCAATCCTCCAATTCCCTCAGGCAAAAAGACTGATTCTCCCCATCCTTCCTCTGCCTTTGCTCTTCCAGGACCTTTCCTGGAACATTGTACTCCGAGTCCTTCAGAGGTCAATAAGGGAGAGTGAGAGCAATTCACTGCTTGCTTTGCCATCATGTATCCCTTAAATACTATCTTCATACAATTTTTAGTGAATTTTTAACCTTTTTTTAAATTTTTTGTTTTCTTTACCAAGCTGTTGATTCTTTTTTCAAATGATTCTCTTGATCATTCTCATTTATTTTACCAAAAATTTTCCTTTAATGCTATTGTTTTATTTTTAAAATCATTTTTGAGACCTTTCTGGAAGTCTTTTTGGCTTGACCTCAGTTTACATTTTTGTTTGATGATTTGCATGTAGCTGTTTTGACACTTGTCCTTTTCTGAGATTGTTTTTCATCTTCCATGTAACCACTGAAACTTTCTATGTTGTTTCTTGTTTGTTTCCTAATTTTCCAGCCTATTTCTTGATTTTTAATTTTATGTTAAAGTTGGTCTCTGCTCCTGAGGCCAAGTTGGGGCTTTGAGTGACCACAAGCCCTCTTTTCCACCCTGGAACTATGTCCAGGGTCTCTTCCCTTTTTTTATTATTATTTACTCTAGTGTGCTAGTGTTCTTCCTGTCTCTGGGACTTCCAATTAGACCATTGATCTGCATCTCTGTATGGGCAATGCAATAGAGTCCTGGACCCAGTGACAGTAATATATCTCCTGAAATCTTCTGACTAGTAGTCTAGTGCCATTACTGTTTGTTAGCTAAGATCTCCAGAACTCATTGTCATTGATTCAGTCACCCACAAAGCCTTTGATGGCTTGTTGGCGTGCAGCTCCCTTCTGGCTTACTAACTCATTGAGACAGACACAGAAGTGTGTCTTTCTAAATTGTTTTGATCTGGAAAATTGTTTTACCCTATCATTTTAATGATTCAGAATTCATTTTGAGGCAGTATTTATAGTTGTTTGAAGGTGAATTTAAGAGACTTCAGGTGTGTCACTATCTTTACTCTACCATGTTGGTACTATCATGCAGTCTTTTAGAGGGACTACATAGGAGTGAAAGTGAGCATGTATGAATAGACCCATGGAAAATCTCTTTTGTTTGATGTTCAAAGCCTTCCATAAAGAGATTCTTTCTACCTTTCTCAGTTTTATTTCTTATTAGACTATGTCTTGACCACTGAACATGCTTTGTTCTTTCTTGTTTCCATGTCTTTGTTCACATTGTTCTCTATGCCTGTGATATCCATATCCACCACCCTTTCATCTCTAAATAATAACACCACAGATCTATAAAGTTTTTTAAAGTTAAAAAAATGCTTTGCAGAGATGAATTCAATGGAGTTTCACAAAAGCACTCTTAAGCCTGTACTACAAAGCACTATTATACCCATTTCAAAAATAAGGGAATTTAATCAAGTGGAAGTTAACTGACTTTCTCATTGTGATACAAAGAGTCAATAAGAGATGGAGGAATTTGAAATTATCTCTTTGTTCCAAATCTAGTGTTCATTTCACTATATCTCAATTGACTTCTGTCAAATTTCTGTTCATTTTTTCCTGTCTACCTCAAAAGCCACTTCCTCTAGGATAAAGTTCTAACCTCACAGGTCCTTAGTCTAGCAAACACTATGTACTCTTCAAAATATTTTTAAAAACAAAGAATAAAAATACTATAAGGAATACAAATTTTACTGAAATGTTTTCAAAATACTTGAAAAACCACTAATATGTTCAGGGGTATGTCTAATTATTAAATTAATTTTGAAATATTGATGAGTATCAAGAAAATTTTGAGTAGTTACAAAAAGTTCAATCCCTTATGAAAATATCTGTGTTTTCTCTTGTTGATAAAGTCACAGGTAGTGATCATATGTGTTTGGTTTATTGACTACATTTGTAATTGAAGGAAATAATGTGTTTCAGTTAGAGAATGGAAATAATAACGACAACAAAAGCAGCATACCTCCAATTTAGATAAAAGTAAGGTTTTCAAAGCATTTTAAATGTTATCTTCTTTGATGTTCTCTATAATACTGAGAGGTATTTAGTATTATTACACCAGCTTTAAGATGAGACTGAGACCAACTGAAGTCAAATAACTTGGTGAGGGTCATACATCTAAACAATGTTTTTGAGGAAAGATTTGAACTCAAATTTTCCTGATTCTAAGTCCAGGAATCTCTCCACAATTACATATAGTTTTCTAAGATTAATGAAAATAAATATATTTTTACATTGCTCTATTGTTTTTTTTTTACATTAAGCTTAATGGACCTTATGAAATCTACTCACAGGCAGTTTCTGTTCTAGGAAACTTTTCTTGATACTTCCTTTTATTTATACCTCACACAGTATCATGACATCCCAGAGTGAACCTTATGTGATGTTGAATAAAAATTATATGTGAAGAAGAATATTTTCCCCACCTGTAAAAAGTGTTGTCCCTCCCACTCCCACCTCTCTCAGTGTTCTAATGTACCTTTTTTTCAGCAGGTGTGAGGCAGGCAGATCTGTAATTTCATCAGTAAAGAGAAACCATAGTGAAGAATCCTTTATCCTTTTTGAAGAAATCGGCAAGTTTTCAACAATTCATACTTTTAGAATATTTCCCAATGGCAATAAGATGTGGAGTGACTTGCCTAGCATCATAGAATCAGTATGTGTTAAGAGTAGGACTTCAAAACTGGTCTTAAGGAACCCTAAGATATATCTAGACAATGTTCCATAATACCTCTCTTTAATCTTATTTATCACCTAAAGTCTAAATTCCAAGGAGAGTCTCTTTTGTAAATTTTCTATAATCTCCATTCCACTTTCCTCCTCCTCTTCTTTTCACACCAAATTTAGTATACTACTGTGCACATAAGGAATATTTGTAAAATATTTGATGACTTGATTTGCACTGAATTCAAATCCAAGAAGATCTAGTTGGCAAGTATTTGTGGATGGTATTTTTCCCATCAGACATCTCTAATGGTCCAAGTTGAAAAGCCTTAGCGTACTAATTGTGGCTACATTTTAAAAATGTAAATGTGAATGTAAACACCCATACTTTCACATTTTCTTGATTATTTCAGAATTTCTGCCTCTAAAACATAAACTTGCATTTCATAGAGATATTGCAAATCACCCCAAGAAAATAAAATTGTACATAGGTTTTAATTGAAAACCTACTTTGCATAAAAATAGAATGACCAAAAATTTCCTGTTAAAATGATTAGTATTTAAAGAAAAATATTATAAACATTACATTCATTATGATTTAGCAAATATAGCTAATAAATATTTACTGAATGTAGGATAGAGATGGAAAACTCTGACTCATTCTCATTTGTTTCCACAGGATAATATTGCTTTGGTCACCATCAGTATAACCCAAAAAATATTTTTTCTTTGCATATTTATTCTATTCCCTCAAGGGCTTTTGAAGGTTTAAGGACAAAGATTTGTTGAAAGTCTCAGCACAGGCATAAACAAAACTAATTAAACTTTCAAAGGGCAGCAAAAAGAGTTATTAAAAATAAAAACTTTATTTACAGAGTTCCTTTTCTCTTCCTTCCTTTTCACTGTTCCTCTTGTCTCTATGTCTATGTTCATGTATGTCCATTTCTATTTCCTTCTGTTTATCTCAACTTTGTGCTCACTTATAATGACTTCTTTTCTCTTTCTAGCTCTCTCTTTATCTCTCAATAAATCCTTCTGTCTCTTATTCTGTGTTTCACTCTCCATCTCCCTTCTTTTCTATCTTCAAAAAAAATATATATTCAGATTTGTGATATCATCTTTACAAAGAACTATTCATGAAGAAAATCTCTGCTACAATGATGCATACAGAGAGACATTTTGAGTCTTCTTACATCTTACTCCCCATCACTTCCATCCAGTGACACTGGCCTCCTTTATGTTCTATGAACAAGACACTTCATCTCTTAATTCTGGACTTTTTCTCTGGCTATCCTCCATGCCTGGAATGTTCTCCCTCCTCAGTTCCTCCTGCTGGAAAAAGGACAAAGAAAGAAATCATGCTAAAACAGGAACTGGGAGTTCCACTTTTGGGAGCCAAGATGGTGGAATAAGAAGTAAATCACTCTCACCATCCTTTATTAACCTCTGAAAGTCCAGAAAATATTGCCCCAGGAAAACAGAAACTGAAACTTGTTCATACAACTCTCAATCTGTTCACCTGGTTCTATATCAAACCTCATTTTGGGAGAAATCTCCAATAATTGAAATAAGGACCTATGAAATTGTCTTCCAGATTGCCTACCAATCAGGAGAGCTCTTGTTCTGCCTATCAGATCCAGACAAAATCCTCATCAGTATATTCTTTCAACAATCAATTGCAGCCAAACTTTATAAAAATAATCATAAAATTAACTTGACATTTGCTAATACCTTTAAAAACCTGTAAGGAAATAATTGCGAGTTATCCTTTACTGTGCCTCAGTTTTCCTCTCACCCCAGTCTTGTGGTTAAGTTAAGTACACGGTGAAAAAAAATTCTAAGAATCATAAAATTTCATCTTTTTTCTCAAATTTCATAGCAGTCTTTGATAACATTGTGTTTGTGAATAGCAAATGGTATTTGTGATCTATGCTACCATTCATCTCTGGTCATATTGTCATTAACTTTCACCTTTCCTGTAGACTTTTAAGTGAGAACCACATGGAGGTGATACATCAATTTGAAAATTGTTAATTAGCAGCCTGCTTCTCTCTGCACTTCTCTTGAGCAAGGTCACATACATTAACAGACATATTCCCAGGGTACTTAAATCTCTTTGTAATTTACTATTACAATTTTACTCCAGTATCAGCATGGTCAAAAACATTCAGTTTTATTAAAATGAGTACTAAGGTTCAATCAAATATTTATCATCTCTTACATACCATCCACTCAGTAAAGCTGAGTGTGAGATTAAAAAAGAAAGTCATATACTTTTAACTCTTCAAGAACCTTATAGAAACTCTAGTATTTCAAGCTATAGTGATAAGTACAATGACTTTACAATGGAAGGAAATGGATTTACATTCTAGCTTTGCTAAATTTCTACCTATTTATTATTTGGTAAGTTAGCCTGTTTAATCCTCAATTTCTTCACTGGTAAAATGGAAATTGCTAAACTGGTTAATCAGGGGAATGCTGTCAAATAAATTTCCTTAATCAATTGATTAAATAGTCAAAATGTTCAGCAAAGCTTGTTATGCTATTCACTTATGGAAAAAGATGGAAAGGTGTGGATTAGCTGCTAATAAAATTATGTGGAACTTTGGAATACGATAAATGAAGAATCCCAAAGAATAGTCACAGCAATCTGGGATGTTTAACATTTTTATTTAACTCTTAAAATGGCTAGCTTTCTTCAAGGCTCAATTTATGCACCACCTAAAATGAGAAAAAGTTCTTGTTCTATGTATCCTTTTATTAATCAAATCATCTTGCACAGATTTATCTATTTATATAACTTACTCCCTTTCACCACTCGCTTAAAGTAGAATGCAACATCCTAAGTCAGCATTCTTCATTTTTGTCTTCATATTTCTACGACCTACCACAGTGTTTTAAACATAGTAAATGATTAATTGTGTTCATCAGATTAAGTTGGATTGTCCCTAGATGAGTGAAATAAGATCAACTGGTGGAAACTGAAAGGAAGGGAACTTACTTATGATGTCAGGACATGTTTATAACATTTAAAACTAACACAGAGGAAAACCATTTCTTTAAGAGTTTGTAAGAATATGCACCTGAAGTTTTTGAACATAACTTAGATGAACACTTGTTGAAAAAGTTTTAAAGGGTTTTTTCTATATGTGTGGCTTGAACGAGATGGCCTCTGACTTCTTTTTCAATGCTGAAATTCTAAGATTCTATGATGAAATGATCTCTGAAGTTATCTCAGACATATCAATTATCCTATGAACACACATGCCAAATCAGTGGTACAAGCTAGTGCTATAAAATAGTGAGAATTAGGCTTCTTAAAAGTAACAAATAACATATCAAAATTGTTTCAATTTATATGACTTTCTTTCACTTATTTATCATATCATTCCTTACAACAGAGAATTAAAAATGTAGGAAAAATGCAGTTAAACAAAACCAGACATCAAATTAACACTCTCTGACAATATACATGGTATCCCAAATTCTCAATTCATCACTCTTCAATCATTGAGGATAGGCATGTTTTTCCTCAACTATCCTCCAAGGTTAAACTGATTTATTAAAATTATACAACATTAAATTTTGGTGTGTATTGGGATATTGATTATATCTTCTTTTCACTTTTTTAATTGTTCATATTATTTTCTTGATTCTGTTAAATTCATCCTGTGTCAGTTCAGATAAAGCTTTCTAGTGCTTCTCTCAGGTATATGCTATTTCTTATTATTAGGCAATATCCCATTAAATCATTGTATCACAATGTAATTTTCTGCAATCAGTGAGTATTAGCAGTGTTTCTCATTCTTTTTTATCCTCAAATGACATGAAAATAACTATTTACATAGAAGTTATATAGAGAGTAGATGAAGGCAACCTGAAAAAGGTTGGTATTAGCTGCTGACAAGTTATTTGATTTTAACTCTTAAGATGGCTAGCTTTCTTCAAAATAGGGAGATCAAACCAGAAATTTTTATGGATGCCACAGTATTTTTTTAGTGAATCTTATGCCCCTTCAGTGGTGATGAAGATTTTGTGGGATATAAAGAAACAATAAGACCTCACCCTGCCATGAGGACATTATAACCCTGCAGGGTGCAGCAAAAGTAAGAAATACTAAAGAAAAAAATAAATGCTAAACATATAGTCCTTAGCCTAGATACAGAGTATAAATAATTGGAAAAAAAATCATTATAGTTAATGAGTGATTCTGAAAGGATAGGAGCTATGTTAGTAGAGAGGACAGTAGAAAAGGACAAGGGGATAGAAATAAACATTACAAATACTATTAAGACTTGCCTCATAACTGTCCAAAGTGGAAGTAAGGTCATATGCATTTAGCAAACAATGCCTTGAAAATCAAACAGCTTTTCTATTTGGAGCAACAGGATATGGGGACATGTTAGGTCTTAAACAGCGTGTAGCTAGGATCAAAGTAGAATTTTAGGGAGATTAATTATAAGTATCCAATGTGGTCAAATTTGGGAAATTCTGAGCTATGTTACAGGAAATTTAGTCCAGCAACACAGGAAAGAGCTTGGGGGAAAATGTCTTTTGCAATAGTGAAAATGCAAATTCTAAATAGCCACATAGTTGGGAATCAATCATTTGTTTTTATATGTTCTTCCAAGTTGTTGCAATTATTTAAAATATAAAATATTCAAATTACGTAAAGATGTCAATTTTTATAGAAAAAAATGATAGAATATAAATGACATAAAATTAAATGTGGTGACTAAATGCCTTTAAAAATAAACAGAGTCCTTATGTTATTTGTATACAATTATAAAATAACACATTTATCTGACGTTAGACATAAAAAAAGCTTTTAAAGACATATATGGGAAATTGTCTTCTTATCAATCTTTAAACAATAACAAGAGGTAAGTAACCCATCACCTCTTAATAGTATCCCCCTACAAATTGGAGAAAGATAGAATTAAAAAAATCAGGACCAATCTTCTACAGGAACATTTATTAAACTTTCTTGGTTACAATAACATTTCCCAGAGTTACTGACAACTTTTAAAAGCCAAAAATAATAAAGGGAAAGAATTTACCTATGGGCAATGTAAGATTAAAAAATTCAACATATGAAAAGTGTCAAAAAGGCTTGCCTAGATAGTATATTGGTGCTACAAAAAGTCATGTATTTCTTTTCATACTAATGAAAAACAAATATATATATATATATACACACATATGTTTCCTGTATCTGTTTACAAAAAATAGTTTTCTTTAAGTTAAAGAACAGAAATTAGATGGTATATGAAGTCACTTCCTTAGAAATCTAGCTGAAAGACTAAAAAAAATCAAATTTCAAATAAAAATCAAATTGGCAGAATTTATGAAATAATTTCCACTGTCCTCAAAGGTGATATAGACTGTATTAAATGGAAATGGGAAAAGAGGTTGAAGCTGCCAAGGCTATAGGCATCCTGGCTCAAGATCATAAACGTCAAGGCCAATATTACAATTCACCTGATGAGCATCAGTAGAAAACAATTACTAGGTACTTCTGCAATATAATCTAACAAAATCAAATACATACAAGGGTTTTCAATCAGTCCTAGAAGAAAAGTCATTATAAAGGTGCCTACATTTAAAGGACTCTGTGCAATTGGCCAAAGCTTATTTGTAATGTGAACTTTAGGGAACAAGAAAAAAGAAATAAAAATACACTTTTTGCTTTCTAAACCCACAATATGAATTAACTATTGAGAGGGCCCCAAGATAGCTGAAACAGCAGATAAGACATATCTCGAGACTATATAAGAGATAAGTATGATAAATATATATAAATGCTTTTACATAATAATTTATGTGTATATTTCATGAACATACATAAATATATTACACATATTTGTATAATAATGCATATACTATGCAGTATAACACATATTACATATCATACATGTAAACAGATGTGCATGTTTATAAGTGTATACATATATTTGATTATATGCATGTATTACATACACACTTACATATATACATATACATATACATGTGGTGTGTATATATATATATATAATTACCATCAATGAATTATATCAATATGCAATATGGCAGGATCAAAAATAATAATAATATTAAGGAAGTGAAGCAGAATGGGGTGGTATGATATATGAGATATATGAGAAATGGAACAGAGCAAAAGCAATTTCCATTTTTAAGTAAAATTGACTAATATACATCACCTAAGTAAAACAAACAAAATTCCAACAAAGCAACTAGTAAATTAAATGAACATAATTGTTGCTAACATAGATAATGCTATCTCCTCTTGATCTATCATAGAATCACAAAATGTAGAAGTTTGAAAGCACACCACAGTCATCTAATCTAATCCATATTTGAAAGGAATCTATGTAAGATTGTCATTTAGCCTCTTCTAGAAGACCTCCAAAGAATGAGAATTCACCACTCTCTGTGCAACTAATTCCACTTTTAGATAGCTCTAATTGCTAGAAAGTTTTTTTTTTTCCTATCATCAAATCTGAATTTTACTTATTGAATATCCATCCCTACCTCTTGGTTGTATCTTCAAGTGTGCAATGGAACAAGTCTCGTGCTTCCTCCACATGAAAATCATTCAAATTCTTCTATTACTCTCTTCCTGGGAACTTCACTTCTTCTTTTTAATTTCTTTTCTTTTATTAATGATTTTATTTATATTTAGCTTTCAACATTTACTTCCACAAGATTTTGAGCTCCAAATTTTCATCCCATCTCACACCTCCACCTACCCCAAGATGGCATGCATTCTGAATACACCTTCCCCTAGTCTGCCTTCCCTTCTATCTCTCCCCCCTTATCTTATCCCCTTCCTCTTCTATTTTCCTGTAGGGCAGGATAGATTTCTGTACCCCATTTCCTATATTTCTTATTTCCCAGTTGCATGTGAAAACATTTTTTTAAACATGCGTTTTTAAAACTTTGGGTTCCAAATTTTCTCCCTTCCTCCCTCCCCACCCACTCTCATTGAAAAGGCAAGCAACTCAATATAGTTTCTACATGTAGTTATGCAAAACATTTCCATAGTAGACATGCTGTGAAAAACTAATTCTATTTCCCTTAATCTTATCCTGCCCCCCATTTATTCTATTGTTTCTTTTGACGCTGTCCCTCCTCAGAAGTATTTGCTTCTGATTACCCCCCCTTTCCCAATCTGCCCTCCTCTCTATTATCCCCCTACTCTCTTGTCCC